>NW_006289227.1:66248-67682 GCF_000327345.1 Myotis davidii
ATATACATATTATTTATATATATATAAATTGATTTCAGAGAGGAAGGGAGAGGGACAGAGAGATGGAAACATCAATGATGAGGAAAAAATAATTGATCAGCTGCCTTCTGCACACTCTCACTGGGGACTGAGCCTGCAACCCCGGCACGTGCCCTTGACTAGAATCGAACCTGGGATCCTTCAGTCCACAGGCGGAGGCTCTATCCACTGAGCCAAACTGGCTAGGGCTAGAAGTATATTTTTGCTTTTTTTTTTTTTAGACTAAATGAAGTTGTTTTTTTTTTCACACCAGAACATTTAGACAAGTTCAGAGCTCATGCTCTTTAGCTTTTCCATGACATAACAAAACAGAGTTTCAGACCCTCCTTCAGCATCTCTTCCTCTTCCTACTTCTTTTCCTCTCTTTCTTCCCCAGTCTCAAGCTTGTGCTCTCCATGATGTGCTGTCTTTCAGCCCATCTCCTCAGCACCTGCATCTCCAGAGGTGATGTAATGCTCCTGGCTGAGCCGACTCAGCCTCAGGGAGGGTGGAAGGAGGAAAAGGCCCTGGCACTGGTGTATTGGCACCTCCCTCAAAGCCCTCAGGGATGGTTAATATA
This sequence comes from Myotis davidii, assembly GCF_000327345.1. Lineage (NCBI taxonomy): Eukaryota > Metazoa > Chordata > Mammalia > Chiroptera > Vespertilionidae > Myotis > Myotis davidii. Next base: position 66,847 of record NW_006289227.1, read on the forward strand.
ACAATGACATGAAAGGGACAGATTTCTGAAGAAAACCACAAAATTCATATGGCAGAAAAAGGATGCATTTGGTAATACTCAAATAAGGATTTTGTTTAATGATGACACCATGGGACAAATGTTAGATGCTACAACGGGGAAAGCTATTTCCAATGTCTAAAATCAATGAGACTTTTTTGTTGTTGTTAATCCTCACCTGAGAATATTTTTTCCATTGATTTTTAGAGAGGGTGGAAGGGAGGGAGGAGAGAAGGGGAGGGGAGAGAGAGAGAGAGAGAGAGAGAGAGAGAGAGAGAGAGAAACATCTTTGCTCCACTTATTTATGCATTCATTGGTTGATTCTTGTATGTTCCCTGACCAGAGATGGAACCCACAACCTTGGTGTATTGAAATGATGCTCTAACCAACTGAGTTACCCTGCCAGGGGCTATCATGGGTGGGTCTTCAACACATAATGATGACTGAAAAAAAAGAAAGTTATTAATATCATATGATATAATGCAAAATGACAGAATAATTTTATATCTAATCTAATAAAAGAGAAACATGCAAATTGATCATACCTTTGCTATGCCCCAAGCCATGCCCACCAGCCAATCAAAGCAACTATATGCAAATTAACCCAACCAAGATGGTGGCCGGCAGCCACGGAGCTGGAGCAAGCAGGAGGCTTGGTTGCCCCGGCAATAGAGGAAGCCAAGCTTCCCACCTGTCTTGGCCGGCTTTGGCCTCTGCTGAAGGCAACAAAGTTTCAATTATAAAAGATAAATAAACACCAGATACCTGCTTCTAGCCAGCCTCCACTGGGAGCTTGGGTGGCTGGGGGCTGTGGCCAG
>NW_006289227.1:68378-69030 GCF_000327345.1 Myotis davidii
GGGAAAGGGGAAAGCAGGAAGAACCCCCCTGCCACTGACAGTGATCGGAAACCCAGGGGGAGCTAAGAGCCGGGGGGCAGAGCAAAGACGGCCCTGGGGGCCGCCTTTGCCCTGCCCCCCAGCCAAGATTGGAGAATCGGGCGCCTTTGCCGTCCTGGTCAGTGATAGCAGGAAGTAGGGGTGGAGCCAGCGATGGGAGCTGGGCACGGTGGAAGCTGGCAGTCCCGGAGCTAGGGGTCCCCTGCCTGGGCCAAAAGCGGAGCCCGCAATCACTGGGCCGCTGCAGCTGCGGGTCAGCCAGAGGCGTTAGGCCTGGGCAGGGGCAGAGCCTGCAACTGCTGGGAGCTGGGAGTCCCCTGCCCAGGCCTAATGTCTTGGCCAGAGGCGTTAGGCCTGGGCAGGGGTGGAGCCTGCAACCGCGGGGAGCTGGGGTCCCCTGCCCAGGCCTAATGCTTTGGCCAGAGGTGTTAGGCCGGGGCAGGAGCAGAGCCAGCCATCGCGAGCAGGGGCAGAGTCGGCGATCATAGGGAGCTGGGGGTCCCCTGCCCAGGGCTAAGGCCTCTGCCAGAGGCGATAGGCCTGGGCAGGGGCAGAACGGGAGATCGCGGGGAGCTGGGGGTCCCCTGCCCAGGCCTAAGGCCTTGGCCAGAGG
>NW_006289227.1:69104-100491 GCF_000327345.1 Myotis davidii
AAGGGGCCGATCCTGCGATTGGAGGGTGATGGGGGTCAACGCCTGAGGGCTCCCAGTATGTGAGAGGGGGCAGGCTGGGCTGAGGGACACTCCCCCCGCCCCCACACCCAGTGCACGAATTTCGTGCACCGGGCCCCTAATTATATATTTCTGGCTTTGGGTTCAAATCCCAGACTCAGTCTCTGTGTGACCTGGTACAAGTCACTCCACTTCTCTGTGCTCAACTTTCCTTATCTGTAAAATGGGCACTGTAAGAGTATGGCTTCACCATACTGTTGAGAACTACCTCATTTTATTCGTGTCCTTAAAAGTATACACGGTAAGGACCACACATTTCATTTCCTCCTCTAAACCATGTGAACAATAGCAGGATTGTTGTGAAAACTAAATGAGATGCGTAAAAAGATCTAAGCCCAGGGCCTCGAATGCAGCACGTACACAAAAGACCTCTGCTATGGCTATTGTTCCTGCCTCCTCAGTTTTTATAATAATGATGATGCTAATAATAATAATAGTAGTAGCAGCACTTATATAATATTTACATTGGTTCTGTTTTAGGTGCTGCAAATAAATGATCTCATTTAATCCTTGCAACAACTCTTAGTGAGATAAGTACTATTAATATCCTTCTTACCAGTTGGGGAATCTGAGGCACGGAGAGGTGAAGTGACTTGTCCAAGATCACACAGGGAGTCACAAGGCTGGGACTGGCTCAGAGTCCTTGCTTTTAATCACTAAGTATGGGGCACTCTATAGTCCGGAGGCCTAGTGCACAGTCCGGCTCCGCTGTGTGACATCAAGCAGGGGCTCCCGTTCAGTCTGTTTGCTCTGTGAAATGGGAGAAAGATGGTCCCTTCCTTACCAAGGATGCGCAGAGAGAGCGGCTACCTGACACCCTCTTTGCGTCCCTCCCCACCCAACGCGTACCGCTGCCTAGGTGTGGGCCTGTGGGCGGGACACTGGGGAAGGGGCGTGTCCCGAGTAGCCTTGGCCCAATGGGAGCCCGGGGGCGGGGATCTCCTTCCAGCTCTCGCCAGCGCGTGGGTCCTCCTCGCAGTTCCATCGGCCTCGCGGGTCCCTCTGGTGTCCCCAGAGGTCTCCGATTCCCGCCCGCCCGCCGCCCGCCCAGCCGGAGTCCCCTTCTTCCTGTTCCTAGACCTCAGCGCCGTCCCCTCGGGCCTCGACATCATGGGGGACGGAGGAGAGGGCGAGGATGAGGTTCAGTTTCTGCGGACGGTGCGTATCTCTTTAGGGGGACTCTGGGGCGATTTCTCGGGTTCCTCTGAGTTCTCTGTCCTGATTGCTGGTGGTCCCTGAGACTCGGGGTCTCTTCCTCTGTCCCTCTGGGTGAGTGTCACTCCGTCTTTCTCAGTTTTCGTCTCTCTTCGCTGCCCCACCCCCATCCCGTTTCACCACAGAGAATTAGCCGACTTTGGGGAGGGGATCTGGGGCCGCCCCCTCTTATGCTATTAGCGGCTTGTCTCGGAGAAAGGGGACCGCTGGGAGCACCCGCTGTCATCATCCTGTAAGCAGGCATTTGGGGGAAGGTGGTTCTAATTCCTGAGCTTAATTTAGCCGTCCCCCCCGCCCCCCAACCTAGCCCTCATTCTCTTCTTGCTCCAGACTCTGACCTACTTAAATTCTTGAGAAGGGAGCTGGGGTGGGCTGGACATCCCAAGTCCTTTGCATTCCCAGCCCTTAGGGGCCTCCTGGGGGTCCCTCAGCTTCTGGGTCTTCTTTCTTTCCCACCTTGGTTTTGGGAAGGAGGGTAAAATATGATTGTTGATAATCTCTGGGTCATGTCTTGCCCTATCGGTCTCTTTGGGTTGTCTCTGTGTCTCTGTCTTTGTCTTTTGGTTTCAGGCCCTCTGTGTTTCATTCTTCTCTCTAGTTCTGTCCCCACATCTCCGATCCCCTGCTGGGGGCAGGGATGGGAATTGGAACAACAGGTGTCCCTCCCAGAATAGCCCGCTCTTTGGGGGCTGGGCCGTCACACGGAGATGATGGGGGGAGGAGCTGCCTATCTCGGAGTCCTTCCTAACTTTCCCTCCCAGTGGCTCAGCTGGATGTGGGGTGTGAGTATAGAAGGAGATGTTCTCTCTTTTGGGCCAGGTCTGCTGACCCTGCACTAGCTCCTCCCCTCCCCCTCTGGGCCTGGGAAACGCTGACACAGCATGCAGCTAGGTCTGATGGCGAACCTTTTGAGCTCGGTGTGTCAGCATTTGGAAAAACCCTACCTTAACTCTGGTGCTGTGTCACATATAGAAATTTTTTGATATTTGCAACCATAGTAAAACAAAGACTTATATTTTTGATATTTATTTTATATATTTAAATGCCATTTAACAAAGAAAAATTAACCAAAAAAATGAATTTGCGTGTCATAGGTTCGCCATCACTGAGCTAGGACCGTGGTTATGAGATCTTGTTTCCTGGGAGGGAGGAACAGACAACTGGGGCCGGCAGTGAAGGATAGGGACAGCTGAGCATGCAGCCAGGGGAGGAGGCCTCGCTTCACCCTAGACCAGTGATGGCGAACCTTTTGAGCTCGGCGTGTCAGCATTTTGAAAAACCCTAACTTAACTCTGGTGCCATGTCACATATAGAAATTTTTTGATATTTGCAACCATAGTAAAACAAAGACTTATATTTTTGGTATTTATTTTATATATTTAAATGCCATTTAACAAAGAAAAATCAACCAAAAAAATGAGTTCGCGTGTCATAGGTTCGACATCACTGCCCTAGACTCTTGCCCCAGCTCCAGTCTCTTCCCCTGGGTTGGGTTCTCCTCTCCTCTTGGGCCCTAATGAGAAGATGGCCAAGGCCATCAGCCCCTGAGCTACTCTATGTCAGACCCGTGGCCAGGGCCTCAGCCTCTGAGGCATCTAATTATATCCTCGCTGCCTGTCTTCTGAGGTAGGATCCTATCTTTATCTCTCTGGGAGATTTGAGGGAAACCAAGGTATGAGTGGAACAACTTGCCCAAGGTCAAGGTCAAGAAGAATCATCTCTAGATACCCCTGGGGCCCAGTCCTCCTGCTTTCACAAGAGGAAAACTAGGCTCGGACTTGCCAGGGTAGCCAGTGTTGAGCTCTAGAGGCTTTGCCCTGGCATCTCTTGGCCACAGACTGGGTGTTTTTTCCTGAACTTTATTGATGTTGTGGTGGTTCTCTTTAACCTTTTATACCTCATTTCACCAGTAAGAAATATTTTCTATTGTAACCTGGTACATGTACATATACACATACATTATTTAAAAACCAACTTTGTTGAGGTATAATTGACATGCAATAATTGCACCCATTTTAGGTGTTACAATTCAATGAGTTTTGACAAACTGTACAGTTATGTAACCAGTATCATAATTAAGACAGAACATTTCCTTTACCACAGAAAGTTTTCTTACTCTTTGCAGTAATCAACCTGTCCATCTACTTTATGTCACTATAGATTCCATTAGTCATTCCACTGTTTCATATACAATTCATGCTCATTTGTCTTGCTTCTTTTGCTCAGTATAATATTTTTGACATTCACCACGTAGCATGTACCAAAAGTTCATTTCTTTTAAAAATATATTTTTATTAATTTCAGAAAGAAAGGGATAGGGAGAGAGACATAGAAACATCATCAATGAGAGAGAATCATTGATCGGCTGCCTCCTGCACGCCCCCCCTACTGGGGATCGAGCCGGCAATCCTGGCATGTGCCCTGACCGGGATTTGAACCATGATCTCCTGATTCATAAGTTGATGCTCAACCACTGAACCACACTGGCCAGGCAAAAGTTCTTTTCTTTCTTTAAAATTTATTTTAATTTTTTTTATTAATCCTCACCTGAGGATATTTTTCTTTTTCTAAAATATATTTTAGTGAATTTTTACAGAGAGGAAGGGAGAGGGATAGAGAGTTAGAAACATTGATGAGAGAGAAAACATCGATCAGCTGCCTCCTGCACACCCCCAACTGGGATGTGCCTGCAACCAAGGTACATGCCCTTGACCGGAATTGAACCTGGGACCCTTGAGTCCGCAGGCTGACGCTCTATCCACTGAGCCAAACCGATTAGGGCACCTGAGGATATTTTTCCATTGATTTTTAGGGAGAGTGGGAGAGAGAGGGAAAGACAGAGAAAAACATTGATGTGAGAAACACATGGATTGGTTGACTCCATCATGAGCCCCGACGAGGGCCCAGCCTGCAACCAAAGTGAAGCCTGCAACCAAGGTACGTGCTCTTGACCTGACCGGAATTGAACCCAGGACCCATTGAGCCAAACCAGCTAGGGCTCTTTTTGGTGCTGGGTAGTATTTCAATTGTGTGAATATAGCACAATTTGTTTATCAATTCACCTGCTGATGGCTGCCTCCAATTCATGTTATTATGGACAAATTAGGTGCATTCACACACACACACACATACACACTTATTTTTAACTGAAATTTCATAAACTGTAGGTAGCCCTTAGAGCAGCGGTTCTCAACCTGTGGGTCGCGACCCCTTTGGCAGTCGAACGACCCTTTACAGGGGTCGCCTAAGACCATCCTGCATATCAGATATTTACATTATGATTCATAACAGTAGCAACATTACAGTTATGAAGTAGCAACGAAAATAATTCTATGGTTGGGTCACAATATGAGGAACTGCATTTAAAGGGCCAGAAGGTTGCGAACCACTGCCTTAGAGCATGATGGGCAAGTTGGTATTTTCTGTTCTTCTTATTTCCCTTTTAAAGTATGGTGGCCATGGACTCCCAAACTAATTCCATTTCCTTTACATGGGTGGTGGCCTCTTGCCACCCCCCGCACTCCCCACCCCACCCCCGTTCCTGGGCTGGGCTTTCTCAAAGTGTGGCCCATGTCAGAATCTCCTGAGGGTGGTTGATGGCCCAGATTCCCTGCTCAGGCAGAGCCATTGAATCAGGCTCTTGGTGCTGGGCGGGGGTGGGAGACTGGCGTAGCAAGAAAGCTGTATTTTATTTTTATTTTTTAAAAAAATATATTTTATTGATTTTTTACAGAGAGGAAGGGAGAGAGATAGAGAGTCAGAAACATCGATGAGCGAGAAACATCAATCAGCCGCCTCCTGCACATCCCCCACTGGGGATGTGCCCGCAACCCAGGTACATGCCCTTGACCGGAATCGAACCTGGGACCTTTCAGCCCATAGGCCGACGCTCTATGCACTGAGCCAAACCGGTTTCGGCGAAAGCTGCATTTTAATCAGGCCACCTCTCTTCATTCTTTTTTGTTTTTGTTTTTTAAAATATATTTTTATTGATTTCAGAGGAAGGGAGAGGGAGAGAGAGAGATAGAAACATCAATGATGAGAGAGAATCATTGATTGGCTGCCTCCTGCATGTCCCCCACTGGGGATGGAGCCTGCAACTCAGGCATGTGCCCAGAGCAGGGCACAACCTCCTGGTCCCTCCCTTCATTCTGATGCAGGAGAAAGTTAGAGAATCACTGGAATAGCCATTCTCTGGTTCATGTCTGGCTTTGCCATTTGCCTGCTTCTAAACTTTGGGCAAGTGATTTTTATTTCTCTTTCCAAGCTTTAATTTCCTAATTTGAAAATGGGGACAAGGATCGATTCAGCAGCAAATATACTAAAATTAACAACGGGGCCTTTGGCTCAGTGGAGAGTGTCGGCCCGTAAGTTGAAGGGTCCCAGCTCCAGGTTTGATTCCAGCAAAAGGCATATATCTTGGTTGTAGGCTCAACTGGGGTGCGTGTAGAAGGCAATCAATCAATGTGTCTCTCTCACATCGATGTTTCTCTCTCTGTCTATCCCCCTCCCTTCCACTCTAAAAATCAATGGAAAAATATCCTAGGGTGAGGATTAACAACAACAACAACAAACAAACAAAAAGTGGGAAGGAAAAAAACACAAACCACACACACACACACACACACACACACACACACACACACACACACACAATGGGGACAAAAAATACGTACCATAAGGGTTCCAGGGGTCTGTGCAGCTCTCTCTCTGATCTCATCTCTCCCACTCTCCCTTTGTTCCTGCTGCTGCCACCATCCTATCCCCCTTGCTCTTCCTCAACACCCCCAGCCCCCTGCAGCCACAGGCCTTTAAACAGGTTGTCCCTTTTTCCCCCAGAGACCATCAGGCCTGATTCCTTCTCATTATTTGAATAAGGTTTATGGTTTGGGATAAAGTATTAGGCTCAGCTCAAATGTCACCTCCTTGGAGAGGCTGTCACTTCATCCCCTCACTGATGTCCTCCTTACCCCAAAAGCCACTCTCTTACATCACCCTGGGGAATTTTTTCCATTACACTTATCACTGACATTTAAATTATGAACCTATACACCTGTTTATTGCATCTCCCCCAAAGGATGTCAGCTCCAGGAGGGTGGGGTCTGTCTGCTTTATTTGATGCTCTGTATACTAGTACAGTTCTAGATCAGTGCCTGGCAACCACAGATGCTCAATAGTTGTCTACCAAATGAACAGAAAGCCCTGAGATAAGGCCTACCAGACAGCAGTGCTTAATAATGCAACGTATTGAATGCACAAGTGCCAGGATGTCGTGGTTCGGGATTACAGGACAGAAAAGTTGTGGAGCCTCCTGGCCAACAGGTCCGCCCTCCCCCCTCCTCTTGCGCTGGATAGACAGACTGAGGGCTGCCTGTGTGGGTCAAAGCCCAGGACTGGAACACATTTATGTGATACGCTGGAAGGGCTGGAGACTCCTTGAATCCATTTCTTCAGCTACAAGATGGAATGACCACTGCCTTCCTCAGCAGATAAGAGCTGTGGTCGCCATCATTTTTGATTGAGACCTCTATCAGTGAAAACACTGAGCACTCCCCATGGACACTTGTTCTATTTATGAAGGTAGATGTGGGCTACTTAGTCATGTATTAAGAGGTGGTCTAGTGTTCTAAGAGTGTGACACACAGAACTGGGATCAAGGAGCAGCTATGCCATATGACAGCTGTGTGACTTCAGGCAAGTTGCTTCACCTTCTGGATCTCAGTTTCCAAAGGTTCACATAACAAGACTTACTTTATAGGGTTTGTTGTGAGGATTCAATGAGTTAACTTCTTGGAATGGAACCCACCACATGAAAATGTGTCTATTTTACTTAAAATTTTAATTTATAATCTTGAAATCATTTCAAACTTAGAGAAAAGTTGTACGGTTAATTCAAAGAATTCCCATATGGCCTTAGGTCATTTTCCCTAAATGTGAAGATTTGCCATATCTGCTCCGCCCCCCCCCACCCCGCCCTTCTCTCCGTATTTTTTTCCTGAACTGTTGTAGCTGTTTTAGGGTAAGTTGTGAACATGATACCCATAACCCCTAAATACTGTAGTACCTGTTTCCTAAAACAGAAGGGCTGTCACTTACAAATCACAGTACAGTTATCAAAATCAGGAAAATTAGTATTGCGATGATACCATTAGCTAATTCACAGTCCTTATTCAACTTTGACCAGTTGCTGAAACACCATCTTTTGTGGCATTTCCCCTCCATCCAGGATCTAGTCCAGGCTTTGGCATCACATTCAGATGTCATTAGAAAGCACTCCTTAAACGATAGCTTTAAAAATATATATATTTTTATTGATTTCAGATCTCAGCCTCACCGTCTTCTTCTGAAATCCAGGTCTATAATGTTTTGCCTATCCACCCCACAGGACTGTTCTACTGGCCGAGTATTGTAGGTAAGAGTGCTCTATAAATATTTAAGTACCAAACCATTTTATTCTTAATATCATCATTCTTTTTAGACTTTTTCTTGGCGGTGATTGTAGTTAATGTCACTGTAGTTTAGAATGACAGCCTCCTGGGAGAAATCAATGGCTTTTTTTGTTGTAATTATTATTATTATTGTTATTGTTATTATTATTTTTCAGAGAGAGAGGAAGGGAGAGAGAGAAACACTGATGTGAGAAACATCGATCAGTTGCCTCTGTTCTGCACCCAAATTGGGGATTAAACTCTCAACCTGGGTTCGTGCCCTGATGAGGAGAGAACCCATTACCGTTTGGTGTACTGCACAGTGCTCCAACCAACAGCCACGCCGGCCAGGGCAACGATTTCGTGTGTTAAGACAATATAAAAAAAAAAATTAAAGACAGCTGAGCTTAAAAGCCATTGAACTTGATGTGCTCATACTTTCCACCCTTGAATGGCTCACCTTGAAGACCCCACCGGGGAGGCCTCTGGAGCCAGCTAGACTGAGGTTCAAATCCCAGCTCCTCCTGTTAGTGGTGTGGTCTTGGACAGGCCATGTCTCCTCTTTGAGCCTCAGTTTCCCATATTAAAATGGGATGACACTAGCTCCTATTTCATGGGGATGTTAGAAGTATGTGCAGCGTTCAGTAGGGGCGCCTACTTGATAAATTGCAAGGTGGGTACCTCTTTCATGGGGACAAGGGTGGGGTGAGTGGCATGGTATGCAGTGTCTGTGGGGTGAGGGTGGGTGCCAGGGAACCCTGAACCCCCATCTTTCCCCAGGACGATGAGGTGGTCCTACAGTGCAGTGCCACCGTGCTCAAGGAGCAGCTTAAGCTCTGTCTGGCAGCCGAGGGCTTTGGCAACCGCCTCTGCTTCCTGGAGCCTACCAGCAATGCCCAGGTCAGCGCGGGAGCGAGGGGAAGGGCCGGGGAAGAGGGGGTCTAAAGGGGCACAGAATCTGTGGCCCAAAGAAGAGTGGTCTGGAAATCTGAAGAGGGGGTGCTGATGGGAGAGAAAACAGAGGGGGCTAAGAGGAAAAGGGGGCTGGGGTTTGAGGAGGGAGGGACCAGGGTCTTAGAAGGCAGGTGTCTGAGGTGGCGGAGGGCCTTGGATCTGATGTGACAGGGCCTGGAGGGTCAGGAGGATGCTAGCAGGGAACTGAGGTGGGGGGTTGAGTCTGAGAGGTGGAGGGTACCTGGGGTCTGAGGGTGAGGTGGACTCAGGGTCTGAGAGAGGAGGTGACCTGGGGGGTGGGGCAAGGGCTGGGGAAGGGAGGGGACATGGCATCTGATGGGGGAAAGGGCCAGGATCTGCAGGGGGCAGAGAGCCTTGGGTCCAAGCAGGAGGGTGTCTAGGAGTTGAGGTAACAGGTGGGAGGCTGAGGGGGTGACTACGGGTGCCCTCCTGTGATTTTGAAGCAGGGTTCACAGTGTCCAGGCAGGAGGCAGGAACTGGGCTGCTCTGTGGCAGCAGACGGGGTTCCCTCTGGGGTTGGAGAGATCTGAGTTACCTGCAGGGGAAGCGGAGGAGCCCTGGAGTTGGGCGGATGCAGTGTGTCTGAGGATGGAGGCATCTTCTGAGATTAGGTGGGGTGTAGGATGCCTGAGCAGGAGGGTAGTGTGGAAGCTTCTGTGGGGTTCAGATGGGGTTCAGATGTTTGAGGGAGGAGGCACAGCAGAGGTGTTTTCTGTGATATTGGTGAGGATTCAGGGTGTCTGAAGCAGGAGGCAGAGGTCAGGGCTTCTTGGAGGGTTGGGGTCGAGTCTGGGTCTCCATATTTAGAGGGGCAAAGGGTGCGCCAGATCTTTGGGCCTGCAGGCCCTCTGCTCACATCTCACCCTCCTCCAGAATGTGCCCCCCGATCTGGCCATCTGTTGCTTTGTCCTGGAGCAGTCGCTGTCCGTCCGAGCCCTGCAGGAGATGCTGGCCAACACTGTGGAGGCCGGCGTGGAGGTGAGGCTCCCCCTGAGCCGATGGGTGGCCAGGATGGGTGGGAGGACATTCATTTACCATCTGCTCTTCTTCCTCTTTCTGACCCACCCCCACAGGCCCTCAATTTGGATAAGTGGGTAGGTCTGGCCTTGGGTGTCACCTGTCCTTCCCACCTCTTTTGAGCCCGGGTCTGCCTCTTGGGCTCACATCCTGCATATGAGGCCGGGGCTGTGGACCCCAGAACAGGCCAGGAAAGAAGGAAGGAAGGAGGGGAATGGGGGCTTCTGAACCCCCTGTTCCCACTGCCTGCTACTTCCTCCTCTTTGCCTTCCTTTCCCTGACCCTGATCTCAGCTCTTCTCCGCATGGGACCTCTCCCCTCACCTCTCTTATCCCAGGTGTGGGTCCCCTCCAGTCCAGGAGTGGCTCCGCCATGTGATCATGTGGCCCCATCACATGGCCCCCTCAGAGCATGGGCATGTAAGAGCTGGGATGGAAGGCCTGGTGTCATCGAATGACGGGGTGTCACCCCTCAAGCAGGGTGGAGTCTCCTTGTGGCAGCACAGGGCAAGTCTCTGCGAGTGATGTTCAAATCTTTAACAACTGGCAGGACTGTACCAGTGCACACCAGCTGCTGCCAGCCATGATGCGACAGGTTAGAGTAGAAGGAGCTGAGGTTCATGGAACATGAGATGCTGGGGCTCCCTGGAGTGTCCTCGGTACCTAGAGGAGGGGTCCAGCCTCCCTGAATGACTCTTGGCCTAGTTAACAAGGTGAAGGAGGCAGGGAGGACAGAGTGGACTTTGGGGAATATAAAACACTCCATCCACAGGCTTCTCAGAGACAGAGCCCCCACTTCCATGGGTAGGGAAACTGAGTCAGAGAATCTGCTACTGGTCTGAGCTGAGGCTTCCTTGCATCCAGGCGTGAGCATGGTATTTTATGGGGATCCTATTCCCGCCTGGGATAGGCCAGATGTATTGGGGGTCTGTTCTCACTCTGTGCCTTCCCTCCCCCACACCCTCTGTAGTCATCCCAGGGCGGGGGACACAGGACACTCCTGTATGGCCATGCCATCCTGCTCCGACATGCGCACAGCAGCATGGTGAGTGCACCAGTAAGAGGGCAAGGGCAGGGGGCAGGGAGTGCAGTGGCTTCCAGGAAGGAGCTGACCCCCCTCTATGATCCTAGTATCTGAGCTGCCTCACTACTTCCCGCTCCATGACCGACAAGCTGGCCTTCGACGTGGGACTGCAGGAGGATGCAACAGGTGGAGGAGCTGGAGGGGGCAGGGTGTGATAAGGACAGGACAGGCAGGAAGTTGGGGTGCAGACCTACAGAATTATAGGGGTAGGCATGGAAATGCTCTAGGGGTAACAACGAGGACTTTAGGGCAGAGTCTCTGGTTGCAAATGGACAAATTTGGAGGGGAGACTTGTGCAAGCGTGGGGGAATCGTAGGCAGAGGGTCTGAGGGCAGGAAGGGGGAACTGAGGCAGAGAGTTGGTGGCAGCAGTAGGAGAATTTGGGGCAGAAGGCTTGGAAGGCTTGGTACTGGGAAGACCTTGGGAAGAGAATTCTGGGCAGCCATCATCCTGAGAATCCTGCCCCCATAGGAGAAGCCTGTTGGTGGACGATGCACCCAGCCTCCAAGCAGAGGTCCGAAGGAGAAAAGGTTCGAGTTGGGGATGACCTCATCCTCGTTAGTGTCTCCTCTGAGCGCTACCTGGTGAGCAACCCTACCCCCCTCGTGGCTACTACTGCCTCCAAGGCTGGAGGCATGTGGGATCCACCCCATCTCCTTATCGCTGGTTAGCCTGGTCTCTGGCCCCAAGGTCCTGACTCCCAATTTCCAGTTTCCTGACTCCCAATTCCTGGTTTCTGACACCCCATCTCCTGACTCGATCATGGTTTCCTGATCTGTAACCTCTAATGTTCTGTCTCTCATCTGCCGGGTTCCTGGCTCCCACCTCTGGGTTTTGGCTTCTGCCTCTGGAACTATTGGCCCATCACCACTGTCTCTGACCATCACCTCCTGGTTGCCTTCAGCACTTGTCAACAGCCAGTGGGGAGCTCCAAGTCGATGCCTCCTTCATGCAAACATTGTGGAACATGAACCCCATCTCCTCTGGCTGTGAAGAGGGTGAGGACTCCCATAATTCCGGACCCTAAACTGAGAGCCCCAACATAGACTTCCCACATTGCTTCTCAGATATGCCCAAACAGAACCTCGTAAACTCAGACCCCAAACTATGACCCTCACACTTAGATATCCAACTGACCTCAAATCTAGAACTCAGGATCAGACTCCCAAACTCAGACCCAAAGTATTGGTCCCCAAAGCTGACATGCCTAACTCAGGTCTTGAAGACCAGACCCCTAAATTCAGATGTAAGCTTAGAACATCAAATTTTGAGCTTATTCTCAACCCTAACCCTCAGATGACAAACACAGATAGCATGTGACTTCAACCCCCAAACCCAGACCCCAAAATTCAAACCCTGATCCCCAAACCAAAACCCCTCATTCAGACTCTAAACCTTAGCTAACCAACCTCAGACCTCCACTTTAACTTCATGTCTCCAAAATCATCTCCCAGATTCAGACCCCCATGCTAAGACCCCAAAGCATGGTCCCCAACTTTGACTCTAACTCTCACACCCCAAACCTCAGAGCCCTAAGCCAGACTCAAGCTGAGACTCAAAGGACAGATTCCAAAACTCAGGCCTGAAGTTTGAATCTCAGACTCACCAACTTCCAATTGCAAAGCTCAGACTTCAAAACCTAAACTATAACTTCAGACCCTAAACCTCAGCTACCAGCCTCAGACCTTCAAAATCACACTCAAAATTCAGATCCCAACTTCAGAGCCAACCCTCAAACTTCTAAGACCAAACTCCAGGCCAAACCCTGGAACTTGGACCCCAATATCAGGGAGCATGAGACCCAAATCTCTAACCCCAATCTCAAATATCCAAACTCAGACTCCAGCTCTGCACATCCAGACCCTCAAACTTAGATCCCCAACCTGAGACCCCAAATCACATACCTTCACTTCAGACCTCGAACTTAGCCTAAATCTCAGACTCCACTTCATGCCCAGAAACTCAGATCTTTAACTGCAGACCCCCAAACCAGGCCCCAGCTGCCCACGGGGGTTAAACAGGCCCCTGGATTCTCCTTTGGTTCCCAGGTTTGTCTGGAGCACCAGCCCCACAGTGATCATCTTTCCTTGCTCATCTGCAGGCTGTGTGACCGGGGGCCATGTCCTCCGCCTCTTTCATGGACACATGGATGAGTGTCTGACCATTTCCCCTGCTGACAGTGATGACCAGCGCAGGTCTGGATGGGGGACAAGAGTGCATGGGGTTTCAGGGTGGGGGCAGGGAGGAGTGCAAAGGTCAGTTGGGGGGCTAGGGCCCTATGGGAAGGATTAGGGATCAGATTCTGGGGCACTGGAACCTGAACCCCTGACCTCACTCTCTCCCATGTCCCCAGGCTTGTCCACTATGAGGGGGGAGCTGTGTGTACCCATGCCCGCTCCCTCTGGAGATTGGAGCCTCTGAGAATCAGGTGGGGGCATTGGGTTGAGCTGGGGGAGGGGCCTGGGTCTGGGGGGGTGGGTCTGGAAGGAACAAGAAGGAAAAACTGAGGAAGAGACTGGAGGGTTTTGAGGGGAAATCTGGGGAGCCCAAGAGAGCAATGAAGTCCTCAGGGTCCTAGAATTCTGGAGGAAAAGGAGGCCTTAGGGGTTGTGGGGGTGATGAGGGGGAGGTCAGAGGGTTCTGAGTGAAAATGTGGGGAGTGGAGAGGGATAAGATGACAGGTCTGGGAAAACTGGGGGCATTAAAGACATCTGGGGAGCCAAGAGGAAGCTGTGAAGGCCCGAGAGGAGATGATTAGGGTTCCTGAAGGGAGACAGGGGGTTCTAAGAAAGATTTGAGGAAAGTTTGGGGCATCCTGGAAGGGGGCTTGGGGCTTGAGGAGGTTTGAACTAAGACCATGGTCTCCATGGGAGGATCGGGGCTGGTCTCTGACCATCTTGCCCTCAACCTCCACAGCTGGAGTGGGAGCCACCTTCGCTGGGGCCAGCCGCTTCGCATCCGCCATGTCACCACAGGGCGGTACTTGGCACTCACTGAGGACCAGGGTCTGGTGGTGGTTGATGCCAGCAAGGCCCACACCAAGGCCACCTCCTTCTGCTTCCGCATCTCCAAGGTCGGTGGGGTCAGAGTGCCCTCCCTCACCTGGAGCCCCAAATTCCACCCCAGCAGTCTCTCAGTGGGGCTCCCCTACTAACTGCACAGCAGAGGAGCTAACCTCTGTCCCCTGCCCCTGCAGGAGAAGCTGGATGTGGCCCCCAAGCGGGACGTGGAAGGCATGGGTCCCCCTGAGATCAAGTACGGGGAGTCGCTGTGTTTTGTGCAGCATGTGGCCTCAGGCCTGTGGCTCACCTACGCTGCTCCGGACCCCAAGGCTCTGCGGCTCGGAGTGCTCAAGAAGAAGGTGGGCACCTGGCAAGGAGAGGAAGGAGACTGGGGGTCGGGGGGTCATGCTTAAGCCTTCAGGAGTTTGAAGATGGGATGAGAGAAGTATGCCGGCTGAGAGAGAAACTAAGATTGAGAAAGAGGAAAAAATGAAGAGAAATATATATTAATACATATGGAGAAGAAGGGAGAGTGAAATATAGATAAAGACAGGGAAAGGCAGAGATTTAAAAAAATAGGGACACGGAAAAATAGAGAAAGACAGAGACAGAGAGACAGAGATGGAAAAGACAGAGACAAGCAGACTGAGAATGGCATTCAACAAATTAATGAGTATCCAAGTTGTTTTGGATGGATGTGTGATGTGTGTGTGTGTGTGTGTGTGTGTGTGTGTGTGTGTGTGTGTGGAAATATAGGCCAGCTATACAGACTTGTTCCCAGCCCTTACCCCCCCCCCACCCCATTGCCCAGAAATGGTGAATAAACTGCTTTATAGACTTGTTCCCAGCCCTTACCTCCCCCGCCCATTGCCCAGAAATGGTGAATAAACTGCTTTTAATGAAGTACACAGCTATATAACTGAAGAGTGGGAAAGCTACTTTTGACAGAGGGAAGAACATGTGTAAAGGCCCTACGGTTGGAATGAGGCTGGTTTGTTGCAATAACAGAAAGAAAATCCAGTTTGGCCAGAGCAGAGAGAGTGAGGGACAGGCAGAGGGGCAAGGTGAGGACAGAGAGGAGACGGGAGCAGATGGTGTAGGCCTGTGGTCATGGGGAGGGTCCTGGCTTTTGCCTCTCCCTTGCATGAGATGGAGCCACAAAGTGTTTTGGTTCCTTAGCTGCTTTCAGGAACAGATTGTGGGTGGTGGGAGCTAGGGTGCAGAGCTGGAGTAGAAAGACTGGGAGAAGATTGCTGGGAGGGTATAGGTGGTAGATGACAGAGGACAGAACAGGGTGGGGACTGTGGAGTGGGGCAACGTGGTGGATTCTGGTTGTATTTTGAGGGTTGAGCCATCAGGATTTTCTGACAGATTGGGTGTCGGGACAAGAGAGATAGGGGTTGGGGGTGATGCAATGATTTTTACCCTGAGCAACCAAAAGGATGGAAGTGCCATTAACCAAGTTAGGGACAGCCAAGTGTCAGCTCAGGAGGACAGGGATCTAAAGTTTTAGCTCCAATGTCTATAACAGCGTCACTCAATAAAGTCTTGCTGAGTGGGAAGACTAGGGATGCACCTGTTTGCAAGAAGAACAAGGTTTGTAGTTGGAAGCATGAGTGGAGGATGATTTTCACAGCCACAGGACTAGAGGTCAGCTCAGGGGAAAGCTGGCACTGTGATGGCCTTATTCACAGAAGGTGTCAGGCTTTCTGTCTGGGACATATTAAGTTTGGGGTGCTGCTACAGTGCTCTGATGGGGAATGTTAAGGCATTAGCAGGTACAAGCGGAGAGGGTCTGGCCTGGAGACAGACAAGAAAGAGACAGAGAAAGACAGAGAAGGAGAGACAGGGAAAATGAGACCAAAGTGTGCAATAGAGATAAGATCAAGAGAGAGAGAGAGAGAGAGAGAGAGAGAGAGAGAGTCACATAAAGAGGTATGGAAGGGGAGGACTGGCAGAGAGATTTGGTGGAGGAAGCAGGCAGCTTTGGGCTAGAATCTAGGGAGCAAGGCCCCCTCCTGACTTCTCTGTCCTCCCACCGCCAGGCCATGCTGCACCAGGAAGGCCACATGGATGACGCTCTGTCACTGACCCGCTGCCAGCAGGAGGAGTCTCAGGCTGCCCGCATGATCTACAGCACTGCTGGCCTGTACAACCAGTTCATCAAGTGAGCGATCTGCCCGCTCTGCCCGGGTGCCAGGCCAAACCTTGACCCCCATGCTCCTGGCGTTCAGGCACCTGTCCCCATGAATCTCTACCTCTGACATCCACATCCCTGCCAATGTCCACATGACCACTAACCTCTAAACTCTTGACCTTTATATACTTGGTCCCTACTCTGACTGAGCATTTCTGATCATCACCTTTCAAACCCCTGACGCCCAGACCCTTGACCCTGGACCTCCCAACTCCGACTCCTGTTTCCACTATCCCTGTGCCTACACAGGCATGAGTCCTAGTTCCAGCTCTGCCCTTGGCCACGCGTAACCTCCGGCCAAGGCCCTTCCTCTCTTTCTGCATGCCCGTCTCCCTCTCTGTCAATAGGTGTGTCTGTGGGAGTCCCGCAGGGCGGGGGTGGGGGGACTCCCGCACCCATGGTCAGCACTCGGCCCCTGGCGAGCGAGTGCGCGATCCCACAGGGGCCTGGACAGCTTCAGCGGGAAGCCGCGGGGCTCGGGGCCGCCGGCTGGCACCGCGCTGCCCATCGAGGGCGTCGTCCTGAGCCTGCAGGACCTCATCGGCTACTTCGAGCCGCCCTCCGAGGAGCTGCAGCAGGAGGAGAAGCAGAGCAAGCTGCGCAGCCTGCGCAACCGGCAGAGCCTCTTCCAAGAGGAGGTGCGGGCGCAGGGCGGGCCTGCGGGGGCCGGGGGAGCGGCCGGAGGGCGGGCGGGGCCTCGAGGGCGAGGTCTCCGGCGGAGCGAGGGCGGGGCCCGTGGAGTGACCGGCCGACCTGGTTCCCTCACCGGGAAGGAGGGGCCGGCCCTGGGGAAGGCCTGAGGAGTCCGAGGATAAACGCCCAGAGGCTGCGGACTCAGGGGTGGTGTCTTCGGGGCGCGGCCTGTGGGGTGAGAGGATGGAACCGGTGGGGCGTGGGGGCAGAGCAGGGGCAGAGGTGGGTCTCTGGGAGACTGGGAGGGCAGTTAGGGCGGAAACTCAGATGGGGTCGGGGCTAGGAGTTTGGGTTATGGGAGCCCAAGGGGAAGAGCTGTGGGGTCTGAGTGGGAAGGGCTGAGCACAGTTGGAGGAGGGGGCTGGGCCACGGTGGGCGTCTGATACATGGTGATGGGGATGCATGTTCATTCAAAGGTTGACAACTTGGTCCCCTCCTCTCCAGGGGTTCCCAGTCTGATGGGGGAGGCAGACATAGAAATGATAATAGTAACAACAAAACTTACTTATGGAGTAGAGTTAGCATATGCAGTCCTTGAACAGGGCCAGTAAATAGTAGATGCTATATAAAAGTGTTAGTGGTTATTTTACCTTGAATTTAGCCCTCACTATGTATTAAGAACACTATGTACATGACATCCTCTAATTACTCCATGGGGGATTGTAATTCCCATAGTACAGATGGGTCTCTGAAGGGCAACAAATATGCCAGGGGATATGGCTGTCAACAAAACAGACAAAATGCCCGTCCTTACGGAGTTGACGTGGGAGGAGGATAGATGATCAATAAAATAAAAAAATTATTCTTTGGCCAAGTAGCTCAGTTGGTTAGAGCATCATCCTGATACACCAAGGTTATGGGTTTAATCCCCAGGCTGGGCACATACAAGAATCAATCAATCAATACATAAGTGGAACAACAAATCGATGTGTTTTTCCTTCTCTCCCTTCCTCTCTAAAATAAATAAACACATAAAATAAAAATTTTATATGGTATGGTGGCAAGGGCTAAGGAGAAAAACAAAGCAGGGCAGCAGTAGGCAGTGCTGGGAGTGGTGCAATTTAAAATTCAGTAGAATGCTCAAGGGTGGCCTGAGTGAAGGGAGGCAGCCACGTGTGTACCTGGAGGAGCTAGTGGCAGAGCCAGGGTAGGGGACTCCAGCCTGGTTATGCCCTGAGCCACATGCACTGCCTCTCTTACTAGTGCGATGGGCCCCAGGATATAGATAAAACAGTGGTCATAGCAGCATTACTTGTAACAGCCTCAAACTAGAAACAGCTCAAATATCCACCACTAGAATGGATCCACAAATGTGTCATATCCACAAAATGGATATGGATACACTCAGCAATGCAAAGGAACAAACCAAACGATAGTCAGATGCAACAATGTTCTTGGATCTTAAACTATAACGTTGAGCAAAAGAATCCATGTACAAAAGAATACTTTCTGTATATTCCAAGTTCAGGCAAAAGTCAATTAAAAAGTTAAGGAAAGGATTTTCATAAAAGTCAGGATGATGGTTTATTCCCAGCAGCAAGGGTTGTATAATCAGAAAGGGCACCCAGGCGACTTCTGGCTGGCTGGCAATGTTCTTTCTCTACCTGGGTCATGGTGCCATAGCTATTCTTGATATTGGTTTGGTAAAACATATTCTTTGGTCTTTGTTATTCACAGATTCTGTATTTTCAATTTGCCTACTTGCTAAAGTTTATTTGTATTACCCTAATCAATACTAGAGCGCACGTGTGGCCATGTGCAGAGTGATAAGAAATTTCAGTCACATGTAGCCAGCTGAGGTGGAACAAGGCCATGCTCCGCTTTCATCTCCTTTTTTTAAAAATCCTCACTCCAGGATATATTTTTTTAACTGATTTTGAGAGAGGGAGGGAGAGAGGGAGAGAAACATCTATTGCTCCAACCAACTAAGCCACACTGGCCAGGGCACACTCTGTTTTCTTGTTTCACGTCTCATATTATAAACAAGTGTCTTTTTTTGTCACATATTTGTGCTATATTTTTTTTACATTTTTGTTGATATTGCTGCTTAAAATGGGCCCTAAGTGTAGTGTTGAAGCACAAGAAATCTGGGAGGTGCCTTACTGAGAAAATACGTATTAGATGAGCTTCATTCAGGTATGAGTTATTGTTGACTCTTAATGTTAATGAATCAATAATATATATTAAATCAGTGTTTTTAAACAGAAATGCACATAAAACAGGAGTGTATATTGGTTGATTGATAAAATTGTTGTGACTAATTGTTTCTCCTGGGAGTCATGGTTCGGGATTCTCTAACTCAGTGTTCATAGGGACTCTACAGAACCTAAATACCATGAGTAACAATTGACTGCATATGTTTTATTTGCTTTTCTGTGTGTCTGTTATAATTCACAATAAAAAAGACAGAAGATTAAAATGTAAAACAACACAGTCTCTCTGACGGTCAGTGTGGAGAGTGAACTGGGCCAACTGGGACCAGGAATGGGGTGCTTGGAAGTGAAAAGGATGGAAAGAAAACTGTGGGAAAGAGAAGCACAAATTCAGTCCTGATGCTTATAAGGCTGTGTTATGTTGGGGACAGAGAAAGAAGACAGGACTGATCTGGGGAGCCAAGAAGGAGTGGGGGGTGATGGGAGTGAAGGGCAACATGAGCTGCTGGTGAGGGTGTAGACCTGGGAACTCACAGTCACTAGCTGCTGAAATGTAAATGAGTAAATCCAGGAAAGGCAAGGAAGGGAGGGCCTGGGACTCCTGTGGTGACCCTTCTTTTCCCCACCTCAGGGGATGCTCTCCCTGGTTCTGAATTGCATCGACCGCCTAAATGTCTACACCACTGCTGCTCACTTCGCAGAATTTGCCGGGGAGGAGGCAGCCGAGTCCTGGAAAGAGATTGTGAACCTGCTCTACGAACTCCTGGGTAAAGGGGCCTCGTTATGACTTCCCCCAGAGCTCCACAGGTCCCCAGTACTGTTGGGTCTAACCCATCTCTCCACCTTCAGCCTCTCTGATCCGTGGCAATCGCACCAATTGTGCCCTCTTCTCCACCAATTTGGATTGGTTGGTCAGCAAGCTGGATAGGCTGGAAGCCTCATCTGGTAGGAGAGCTCACGGGAAGAGACAGGGGTTTGGGGGAGGGAAGGGCCACAGCCACCTCACCTCACATTCTGCTAACTGTGCAGGAATCCTAGAGGTGCTGTACTGTGTCCTGATTGAGAGTCCTGAAGTCTTAAATATCATCCAAGAGAACCACATCAAGTCCATCATCTCCCTTCTGGACAAGCATGGGAGGAACCACAAGGTTAGCCCTCACCCCTGACTTCTCATCCCCTTAACTCTGAGCCCTGGCCCCATGGCCCCAGAACTCTCCACTACCCTCACTCTCCTCCCCCATCTTATCTCTTACCTGGATTCCTCTTCCATATGTTTTCATCTTTTAAAAATATATATTTTATTTTTATTGGTTTCAGAGAAGAAGAGAGAAGGAGAGAGAGATAGAAACATCAATGATGATAGAGAATCATTTATCAGCTGCCTCCTGCACACCCCCTACTTGGAATTGAGCCCACAACCCGGACATGTGCCCTTGACTGGAATTGAACGTGGGACCCTTTAGTCCCCATGCCGACACTCTATCCACTGAGACAAACTGGCTATGGCCCATATGCTTCCATTTTAACATAAGGCCTCTAACTCATGGCTCTGAAATGAATTCTGGGCCAGACATGTGCGTCATTAGATCTATAAAATGCTTTTTAAATTTTTTATAATTTTTCAATTTTATAGTACTTTGCCACAGGTCCTACCTGCCTTATTTCTAACCACATCACAGATTTACATTACCCGTCTGGGAACTCACAGTCAATAGTTGTTGAAGAAATAGAAATTAGTAAATCCAAGAAAGGCAAGGAAGGGAGGGCCTGGGACTCCTGTGGTGCCCTCTTGATTTCCCCACCTCAGGAGATGCTCTCCCTGGTCCTGAATTGACTGCCTAAATGTCTACACCACCGCTGCTCACTTCACAGAATTTGCTGGGGAGGAGGCAGACACTAGTTTGCAACCCCTGCCTATTTCAAATCTCACCCTGACCCCTGCACTCTCTCACTAATATAGCCCTTTCTCTCTTTCCACTCATTTTTTACATTGCTGATGCTTTATCCCAACTCATATGGCCCCTACCATCTCACCTGACCTTTCTGTTCTCTGTGACCCCTGATATCCCACTTTCTCTACTTCCTCTCAGTCAAAATGTCTGTCACTTATTCTGACATACCACCCTTGGATTCCTGCCCTGGTGCCTTACACCATGATCTCTGACCTTGACCTCCAGGTGCTGGACGTGCTGTGTTCCCTGTGTGTGTGTAACGGCGTGGCTGTGCGCTCCAATCAAGATCTCATTACCGAGAACTTGCTCCCTGGCCGTGAGCTTCTGCTGCAGACAAACCTCATCAACTATGTCACCAGGTCTGACCCCTAACACCTGAACCAAGCCTGACCTCACCCTGACTAAGACTCTACACCATGTGGCTGTCCCTTCCTCTGTCTCCCACCCTGGACTTAACCCCTGGTCCTCACAGTTGTCTGCTCTTGCCCCAGCTCACCTGGCTCTCCACTCTTGTCCTCTGTCCCTTCTCCATTTCTGCATCTGTCTTTTCCTTTCACTCTCTGTTTCTGTCTCTCTCTATTTCTCCTCCACATCTTTTCCCCATCTCTCCCATCTCTCTCTTCTCTCTGTCTTTGGTGTCTCTCTGTCGGTTTCTGTCTCTGCTTGTTCTCCCTTTGTCTGTTTCGTATTCTCTGCCTTCATGCCTCTGCTTCTCTGTTTTTCCTGTGAATATATCTCTTTTTCTGTCTCTGTCTCTTTGCCTCTCTCCCTCCACCCCTGCAATAACCTAGCTCTCCTCTCCACCTCTCCTGCATACTCTTTTCCCCTCTTTCCTACAGCATCCGCCCCAACATCTTTGTGGGCCGAGCAGAGGGCTCTACACAGTACGGAAAATGGTACTTTGAGGTGATGGTGGACGAAGTGACTCCATTCCTGACAGCTCAGGCCACCCACCTACGGGTGGGCTGGGCCCTCACTGAGGGCTACAGCCCTTACCCTGGGGGTGGCGAGGGCTGGGGCGGCAACGGGGTTGGCGATGACCTCTATTCCTACGGCTTCGATGGGCTGCATCTCTGGACAGGTATCTGAACCCTTCTGGGGGATGACCAACCCTGACCATTGACCCTAGGGTTTCCAAGCCTCTCACCGTACACCTTAGAGTTCTTAGAATCTTGACCCCCAAAACAGACCAACTTTTGATTCTTTACTCCTCATTTATCATGACCCTATACCTAGAAGTTCCAGAATCCTGCCCCTAACACATTTCTTCATAGCCTCCAGAACTCTGACCCCATAGAATGTATGATCTGTGACCCTAGAGATCCCAGAAAACTTCTCAGATTATTATGATCTCTGATTTTGAATTTTGACTCCAAAGGATCCAAATCCTAACTCCAGAAAGACTTTAATCTCTGACCCCACAGCTTTAAGGGTCCTAACCTCAGGGGAGCCTTAATCTCTGCCTGTTGTAGAGCTACAGGAACACTTGACTTTAGAGTTTCCAGGATCCAAACTCCATAAGATCCTCTAATATCCGCCCCTTGTCTCTTGAGATCATTGGTCCCATTGGGCCTCTGATTTCTGACGCCTCCCTGGTGACCCTGGTGCAGGACACGTGGCACGCCCAGTGACTTCCCCAGGTCAGCACCTCCTGGCTCCAGAGGATGTGGTCAGCTGCTGCCTGGACCTCAGTGTTCCATCCATCTCCTTCCGCATCAATGGCTGTCCCGTACAGGGCGTCTTCGAGGCCTTCAACCTTGATGGGCTCTTCTTCCCTGTCGTCAGCTTCTCAGCTGGTGTGAAGTAAGGACTTGCCCCTGTCCCCTTGTCAGCCCCCAGACCTGGGACTGTCTTGAGACAGCTTCCCCAAACACTGCCAACACCCAGCAGCTCATCTTCAAGACTGACTTGTCAGACCCTTAGGTAAAGGTCCCAATGACCTCTACATGACCCCGGACATTTTCAGTGTCCTCCCAATGACCTTAGCTTCTCCCCAACTCCAGGTTCTTCTGGTGACCTTTAAGTGTCCCCAGAATTTCCCAATGACCTTCTAAAAACTTCAGACTCTTAAATTACCTCAGATTGTCCCAATGACTCTATGCTATTCCAGTGACCTCCAAATGACTCCAGAATATGATGATGATCTTTTAATGACCCCAAAACCTCCCAATAAATCCGCAATGACCTTGGACATTCCTCATGACTCCATACTCTTAAAAACTTCTCAGTGACTCCAACATCTGTCAATGACCTTTCAATCGATTAACCTCCCACTGACCCTGGAGTGACCCCACATATTTCAAAGACCTCTCAATTAGTCAGCCTTTTCCCAATGATCCCCAAGCTCTGTGAATGACTTCCCATCCAGGGGCAATTATGGTTATCTCATAGTTACACCAGATTCTCAATGACTCCCAAATGACCTTCCTGGTCTCCCAAAAACCTTCCAATATCTCCAAATGCTCTGTTGACCACGAGCCTCCAAAAGACGTTCTGTGACCTTACATTAACTCTCTAAGGACCCCGCACTTTCCTTCTTTGACTTTCCAATGATTCCCATTGACCTCAGACATTCTTTTCGACTTTAGAATATCCTTTCTGACTCCTTTTTAACCTTTATCATCCTTTGACTGCCCAGTGATCTCAGGTCTCCCCAAAACCTTCCACCAACCCTAGGATTGCTCCCTTACTGCTACTGAGCACAGACTCTCCCCTGTAACCTCACTCTCCCATCAGGGTACGGTTCCTTCTTGGTGGCCGACATGGTGAATTCAAGTTCCTCCCCCCACCTGGCTATGCCCCGTGCCATGAGGCTGTGCTGCCGAGAGAGCGACTCCATCTGGAACCCATCAAGGAGTATCGGCGGGAAGGACCCCGGGGGCCCCACTTGGTGGGCCCAAGCCGCTGCCTTTCACACACCGACTTTGTGCCCTGCCCTGTGGACACTGTCCAGGTAGTGCCTGTCCTGCAGGAGTTTCCCAGTGAGGCAGACTCCCTTAGGAGTCAGGGAGGTGGGAAGCTGAGCTGGAAGTTAGGAATCTTGTTTAATAGAGAGGGGAACTAAAGTAGAGAGGAGGAGGCAAAGGACTCTCAAGGCAGACTCCCCATTTCAGGGAGTCCTCACTATAGCCCCCCAAGGAAATGACTATTATTGTCCCCAATTTACAGATGTGGAAAAGAGGCCCAGACAAGTTAAACAATCTGTGCAGGTCACACTGCTGATGTGATTCCAAAGCCTGTGTCTTACCCACTACTCTTATCCCAACCTGAACTCCCCACCTTCCCTCCAAGCATGTCCCTGTAGCAGGGGATTTAAGTAGTGTTCAAGAGGCTCACCATGCTCTGGCCAGTGTGGCTTAGTTGGTTGGAGCATTGCCCCAAATACCAAAAGGTTGTGGGTTAAATCCCTGGTCAGGGCACATACCTGGTTGCAGGTTCAATCCCCATTGTTGTGAAGAGTGGATAAATTAATAAATGCAAAGTGCTTAGCACATTCCTGAGTAAATATTAAGTACTCAATATTGTTCCTGTTAGTAGTAGTCATAGTAATATTATTTCAGGGATGAACTTTCTATTCCCCTGTAGCCAGGCCAGAGCCCTGGGCCTCCTTCTTGATCTCTCCCTCCCCAAGCTGGACATCCTCACCCCCTTCCCTCTCCTCCCCACAGCCCACCCTGGGTCAACTATCTCCTGCCCAGAGAACAGCAACAATATAAATATTTATTAGGTACCTACCATGTGCCAGACATTTAGATAAATAGCATACATTTAATAATTTATGGAAGTGATTTCACTGAATCCTTATGAGGTATTGAGTTAAGTATTGTTCAAATCCTCACTGTACAGAGAGAGAAAGACACTTGACCATTCATTCAGCAAACATTTCCCAAGCATCTCCTCTGGGCGTGGCTCTGGACTGGCAGGCCTGGGAAAATGGCAGAAACTGAGGAAGCCCAGGTTCTGTCCTCACGGAACTTCCAGGACATGAGAAAGACAGACCCATTCCCAGACAATCCCTTAATTCTGATGATGCTAAGTCCTTACTTGGCTGGTGCCAATCCCGGAGTCAGGCCATGGAGATGGGGAGCAGGGCTTGGAATAGCAGAAAAGGTCAGAAGAGCATGCTGGGGGAAACAGAGCTTGCACATGTTGTCTGGAATAGGGGTCACAGTGCAAGCTGGAGAGAACTCAGGGGCTCATGGAAATCTTCTGCCCCAGATTGTCCTGCCTCCCCATCTGGAGCGGATTCGGGAGAAGCTGGCAGAGAATATCCATGAGCTCTGGGCTCTGACTCGCATTGAGCAGGGCTGGACCTATGGCCCGGTAAGTGACTACCTGCAGCATCAGGCTGGACTTGCTGCAGAGGGGGGGTATGGCTCACTATTGGGAGGGGCCAGTGGCTGAGGGAAGGGCCTTAACAGCATAGGGTGAGGGGGGTGTCCTTGGGTTTCCAGTGGCAGAACTAAGGGTGGGAGGCCAGTGGTCACAGTCTGGGAAAGTTGGGGGAAGGGAAGGGGAAACCCAGAACATGACCCTGGGATTTCTCCAGGTTCGGGATGACAATAAGAGGCTGCACCCATGTCTTGTGAACTTCCACAGCCTACCAGAGCCTGAGAGGAATTACAACCTGCAGATGTCGGGGGAGACACTCAAGTGAGGGGGGTCCCGTGGAGCAGGGGCTGGGCCTGATTACTGGTGGGGAGGGGGACAAGGGGAAACAGGGAGACTGAGACAGAGCCTGAGAGAGAGGGGAAAATGGCAAAAGAAACAGAGAGAGAGAGAGAGAGAGGCAGGGCTTGTGGGGCAGAAACTGACATAAGGCAAGAAAGATAGAGGCAGAAGGCAAGATAATCAAGAAGAGATAGACAGACAGACAGACAGAAACAGAGAGAGAGACAGAAAGAGGCAGAAGGGAAAATGGACAGTCAAGAGATACAGCGAAAGAAACAGGGAAAGACAGGAGTCAGAGAGACGGAGAGTAAGACAGAGAGGTGGGAACAAAAACACCCAAGAAGCTGGGGAAAGATATGAAGAGAGCTGGGGACCTAGAGACATAGGCAGCAGGGGCTGCAGGAGAGGGACACGGGGCAGGGGACTAGGTAAGGTGACCCTGTACCCCCGCCCTCCACCCCAGGACTCTGCTGGCTCTGGGCTGCCACGTGGGCATGGCAGATGAGAAGGCAGAGGACAACCTGAAGAAGACAAAGCTCCCGAAGACGTGAGTGTGGGTGGCCTGGGCCCCACTGGGGAATAGAGTCTGGGGCTGGCACGATTGAGGGATCTTGTGGGGAGACTGGGGTCAGAGAAGAAAGGGCCATGGGTTGCAGATCATAGGCTCAGGGGTCAGGGTTCTGGAGTCAGTGGTGAGTGTCTTGGGAGGTGTCAGGATTTTGGAGTTAGGAGTTATAGAGGGAGACTAGGAGCATGTTGGGCCCCAGAGGTTAGATCTCTAAGTTAGAGGTCAGGAATCAATGGAAAGAGGTGAGACGTTGTAAGGGATCTTAAAATTATAGGTGAAAGTCCTGGGGATAGAGACCAGGGTTCAGAGGTCAAGGGCTCCAAGCTAGGAGTCTGGAGCAGAAGGTCTTGGGGTTAGAGGTAAGAAACCTCAAAGTTAGAGGTGAGAGGTCAGAGCATTCCAAGGTTAGAGATGAGGCTCCCAGAATCAAGATAGGGTCAGAGAAGCCAGAGGTCAGTGAAATCAAAGCTTTTGCTAGGGTCACAGGATCCTGGGGTTAAAGGTCAAGCATCTCCAAGATTATTCAGGGAGTCATAGAACCCTAATGTCAAAGATCAAAGGTCAGAAATTCCAAGATTCGTGGCCCCTAGGATCCTGGAGACAAGGGTCAGTTCAGAGTCAGGGATCCCATCGCACTGAACCAGTGCCACCACACCTGTAGGTATATGATGAGCAATGGGTACAAACCAGCGCCGCTGGACCTGAGCCACGTGCGGCTAACGCCAGCACAAACGACACTGGTGGACCGGCTGGCAGAGAATGGGCACAATGTGTGGGCCCGAGACCGTGTGGCCCAGGGCTGGAGCTACAGTGCTGTACAGGACATCCCTGCACGCCGAAACCCTCGCCTGGTGCCCTACCGCCTGTTGGATGAGGCCACCAAGCGCAGCAACAGGGACAGCCTCTGCCAAGCTGTGCGCACACTGCTGGGCTATGGCTACAACATTGAGCCGCCTGACCAGGAGCCCAGTGAGTGTTGACCTCTGGCCCCTGATCTCTGAGCCAACCTAACCTCTGAATGGGCTACATCTACAATACTGAACCCCTCCCCCCAACTCTGACCTTTATTCTGACCCCAACCCTGAACTGGATCTTAACCACTGACCTTGACCTAATGCAAACTCTGCCTGGGCTATGACTACAACACCGAGCCACCAGACCAGGAGCCCAGTGAGCACTGACCTTGACCCCAGACTCCAATCCCCAGCTATGATCCTTAATCCCTAACCTCTGGACTATAGCTAATACATGGAATCACCCAACCAAGATCTCAGAGACCCCTAACTTGACCCCTGACCCATTGCTTTCCTCTAATAGCAGCCTTGACCCCTAACCCTTATGGTCCCCAACCTTAAACTTCTCAACCCCTTGTCCCAACCCCAATTTCTATTTCCTCTCTGACCCTGTTGCTGACTTTCTGTCATGGGGTCATGGATACACATGTGCAGAAAGATGGGGACACTGTGGGGATGACCACTGCTTTGTCCCACATAGCCTGAACCTGACACCTTGATCCAGCTCTCAACACTTGATTCTAAACATGAACTTTAATCTTGATCCTTAGCCCCCGACTATCACCATGATGGACCTGACTTTCTCCCTCTGTGTCCCTGTCAGGATCTCTTCTCTGAGAGCTCTGACTGCTAAAGACAGTAAGGGAAAAGTTTCACTCAGTAGGTCCCTTCTACCTTTCTTTATATAGTCCAGCCGTGGGCATACTACAGCCCATGGGCCGGATCCGGCCCATTTGAAATGAATAAAACTAAAAAAAAAAAAAAGACCGTACCCTTTTATGTAATGATGTTTACTTTGAATTTATATTAGTTCACACAAACACTCCATCCATGCTTTTGTTCCAGCCCTCCAGTCCAGTTTAAGAATCCATTGTGGCCCTCGAGTCAAAAAGTTTGCCCACCCCTGGTCTAGTCCAAGATTCCCCAGTTCTTCTCTAACACGAAACATTTGTCCCTCTTCTCCCAGCCTTACTTTCGCTGGTTTCTCCCACCATCCTCTCATTGTCTTTGTATCCACTCCCCATCCAGCATATTTGACTCTGCCTGGCCCCATTTGTAGGTCTGGTAGAGAGCCAGTCCCGTTGGGATCGAGTGCGCATCTTCCGGGCAGAGAAATCCTATGCGGTGCAGAGTGGTCGCTGGTACTTCGAGTTTGAGGCAGTCACCACAGGCGAGATGCGAGTGGGCTGGGCGAGGCCCGAGCTGCGGCCTGACGTGGAGTTGGGAGCTGATGAGCTGGCCTATGTCTTCAACGGGCATCGCGTGGGTAGTTCCCTGGGCTCCCCTCTGCCATGTCCTGTAGTCCCTCCCACAGCTCATATACATCAGCCCTGCCTCTATCCGTGCCCCACTCTCTCCACCCATCCCTACATCTACCTTACTACTCACCCATTCATTCACCCATCTATCCTTCCCTCTTTCTCTGTCCATACATATATCTACCCATCTCTCTATCCAACTATCCATTCACAAATCCAACTCTCTATCCATCTAAATGTCTGTCCAGATAATCACTTAACCATCCACTTTTCCACCTACTTATTTATTTGTTAATTTAGCCACTCACCTATTTAATCAATTTGCAATTTCATTTATCTATCCATTCATATTCAGTAATGTAGTATGTGGAACCATTAAGTCATTTAAAAATATTGTTTATTTCAGAGAGGAAGGAAGAGGGAGAGAGGGATAGAAACATCAATGATGAGAAAGAATCATTGATGGGCTGCCTCTTGCACACCCCACTCTGGGGATTGAGCTCACAAGCCGGGCATGTGCCCTGATGGGGAATCAAACCATAACCTCCAGGTTCATAGGTCGACACTCAACCACTGAGCCATGCCAGCCGGGCTCCATCAATTCATTTATTTATCCATCCAACAACTCATGTAATCATCCATTTATCTATTTGTTTATACTTTCTTCCTTCCCTGCATCACGCATGGACTCAGTAGAGAACCTAAGCAGAAGGGAAGCAAAAGCATAAAAGCCTGTCCCTTACATTCCAGGGGTCATGGATACACATGTGGCGAAAGATGGGGACACTATGGGGATGACCGCTGCTTTGTCCCACATGCCCTGAACCTGAAACCTTGTAATGTGTATATTTACATGTCTCTCCTTGCTTTCTTATGTCTCCATTTCTTTGTATGCCTCTCCCATGCCACGTCTTCCCCTTGCCTCCTCATAGGGCCAGCGCTGGCACTTGGGCAGTGAACCATTTGGGCGTCACTGGCAGTCAGGTGATGTTGTGGGCTGCATGATTGACCTCACAGAGAACACCATTATCTTCACCCTTAATGGCGAGATCCTCATGTCCGATTCAGGTTCCGAAACAGCCTTCCGCGATATTGAGATTGGCGATGGTGAGGGTTGGCCTCATGGCCCCTTTCTGGTTTTCTTCTGTCTGACCTGACCCTATACTGCCCATTCCAGCCTCCCCATATTCCATCCTTTCCTTCCACATTACCCCTACCCACAAGTCCCTGCCCTGCCCACCTATCTCACCTCTGCCCATTCACTCCCTCCCACCAGGTTTCCTGCCTGTCTGTAGCTTGGGACCCGGCCAGGTGGGTCATCTGAACCTGGGCCAGGATGTGAGCTCCCTGCGGTTCTTTGCCATCTGCGGTCTTCAGGAAGGCTTTGAGCCATTCGCCATCAACATGCAACGCCCGGTCACCACCTGGTTCAGCAAAAGCCTTCCCCAGTTTGAGGCCGTGCCACTTGAACATCCCCACTATGAGGTGAGGACTGACCCCATTCAATACCTTCTGATCTGCTTCCAGACCTCATTTTCCCTGCAATTCTCTTCCCTGAATTTCTCCTTTCCTTCCGTGTTAGCTGACAAACCATGTACAAGGGGGTGTCAGGGTGATGGGTTCCCAGGGCCACCTTGTAGGTATAACCTTGGCAAACTACAACCTTTCTCAGCTCCAGGTAGCTTGCCTATAAAATGGGGAATGGAGGAAAGAGAACCTGGATAAATGACTCCATTGGAAATTTCCAGTCTTTTAACTATCTGATCATAGAACAAAGTTTAAAGAAATATAAACCTTGAGTACATTTTGGCACCCTCCTTACCAATTGTTATTTGCCTTTTCTGTTTGTTCATTTATTTGTTTTTAGTAGCCTAATTTTTAAAAGTATATTTTTATTGATTTCAAAGAGGAAGGGAGAGGGATAGAGAGATAGAAACATCAATGATGAGAATGGCTGCCTCTTGCACGCCCCCTACTGGGGGGTCGAGCCTGCAACTTGGGCATATGCCCTTGACCAGAATCAGTCCCCAGGCCTACCCTCCATCACTGAGCCAAACCAGCTGGGGCTAGTATCCTAATTTTTAGACTCCAGTGTCTTTTCTTTCCCAGGGTTGAACTCAAGGTCAGACCCTTACCATAAATACCCACCATTGACCAAAGTGATAGTCCGTTTCTCAACCTGGGAAGAACTTGAATCCTATGTGACTGAGGTTTAGCTTTAGAATCAGACAGAGCTGGAGCTGGCCTCTTACGTTGGGCAAATGACTGTCTCTTCCTGAGCCCCAGTTTTCCCATCCATGGCATTGATCGGATCTCCCTCTCACACAATCTCCCTCTTTTTTTTACTGAATCCTTTGAGTAAGTTGGAGACATCATGCCTCTTTACCTCTAAACTTTCAATATGCATTTCTTCAGAACAGACTATGCTCTTACAGAACTACATGCAGTGCAGTTATGAAAATCAGGAAATTTAACACTGGTATAAACTATCACCTAATTCACAACCCATATCTAAAATTTATAAATTGTGGCAATAATGTCCCTTTTTATCTTTCTGGTTTAGGATCCAATCAGGATTACATATGGCATTTAGTTGCTATGCTTTTAGTCTTAAAATAGAATGTTTCTGAGCCTTTTTTGTCTTTCATGACATTGACATTTTGAAGTGTACAAGCCAGTTATTTTGCAGAATGTCCCTCAGTTCAGGTTTGTCTGATCATTCCTCATGGTTAGGTTCAGGTTCTGGGTGCTTGGCAGGGGTTCTGCCACGTTTATGTTGTGTAGGCTATCAGGAGGCAAACGATGTCTCTGTGTCTTACATCAACGTCGACTCTATAGTTAAGGTGGAGTCTGACAGTTCCCCCACTGTAAAGTCACTCTCTTTCTATTTGTAATTACGAAGTCTTTGTGGGGAGGCATTTTAAGACTACATAAAAGTTGAAGAGTTTTAAACAGGGAAATTTTAGATCTCCTCAGTTTAGATTTGAGTTTTGGAAAGGTTCCTATTGACAGTAGAAGGTGAGAGTGGAGACAGACTAGAGAGGTGGCTGGGGCAGGAGAAGGTGATGGAGGAGCAGTGAACT
>NW_006289227.1:100824-104042 GCF_000327345.1 Myotis davidii
TTGACCTGTTGGGAAGTCACGGTGGTGAAAAGGGCCATGGGCATCTACCGAGCACTGACGTGCCAGACACAACCTTTCCATGTGATCACTCACCCTCCATCGTAACTGGAGAAGCAGGTTCAGTTACTGGCACCACTTTATAGACAGGGGAATCAAGGAACCGTGAGGCTCGGCAACTTGCCCACAATCACAAAGCTAGTAAATGAAGGAGTCAGGTCTGGGACCAAGGCCCTGTGGCTCCAGAGTCTACTCTCTCTGAAAAACATGATCAGGGAGGGAAAAATGTCTTCTAGGCCACAAGGGGGTGACAGGAGACCAATTTGGGCTCCCCGAAGGAAAGGTGCTGGATAGATATACCCAGATCACAGGAATCACAAAAATGAGCCAATGCGGGTGTCGGAAGTTCTTTCTGCACTGGGACTAGCAGCAGGAACGGACACTGGGCATCTGGTTTCACTGCAGCAGAAGGCAGAGCCTGATTGTACGAGTTCCCAGATGCCGGAGGACCGATTCCTCGTGGGGGGGGAGGTGGGGGGACTTGGCCCCAAGAGGAAGAGGAGAACGTTTTTTAAAATATACTTTTTTCTTTTTTACAGAGAGGAGGGGAGAGAGAGAGAGAGTTAGAAACATCAATCAGCTGCCTCCTGCACATCTCCCACTGGGGATGTGCCCACAACCCAGGTACATGCCCTTGACCGGAATCGAACCTGGGACCTTTCAGTCCGCAGGCCGAGGCTCCATCCACTGAGCCAAACCGGTTTCGGCAGGGGACAGCAAATCTTTGTTTCACAGTTTGGGGTGAATTCTCTTTTTAAATTTTAAAAATTGCTTTGAGAGAGAGAAACATCCTCCCACACTAGTCCCAACTGGCCCCCGTATACGCCCTGACTGGGATTCGAACCCGTCACCTTTCGGTGTACAGGGCGATGCTCCAACCAACTGAGCCACACCAGCCAGGGCTTGAGGTGAATTCTTTGGCTGGTGAGGAGCACAGAGGTCCATCTCAGCAGCTGGTCCTTCAAGAGGTCAACTTGAGAGGGGCATCAAAGAAAGGGAACCTCTCCAATTATTGATGGAGTCTCCAGAAAACTTTTTTTGTTCTTAAGTAATTTATTTTTAAATAAGATTACAATGCTTTGATTATACAACATAGCATAATGGAAATTAAACCAAGTCAGTAAACCAAAAGAGAAAGAAAACTTGGTTTTCTTCAATATCAGTACTTAAATCATCACTATAAGTGTCTGATGTCCCAATCACATCTTACGTAGACATGAGTATAATCATTTCAAACATTTCACTTGCAGGTTTAATTTCTCATTTTCAGCTTTTATGAACTATAATATAACTAATTTTCAATCCTATGATATCTAGTGTTTATACTGCAACAGCAGCAAATCTCACATGTGCAATCAAATAATTAACCGGGACACAGATTTTAGTTTTTAGCCGCAGACAAAAATTACACATTGTATTCAGTACAGCAGAGTATATTACATTAACCAGAGCATGGAGTTTCATACACTTATTGCAGGATTGGTATTTCTTTCCCTTTGAACTGAATCAGAAAACTTTTTAAAAAATATATATTTTTATTGATTTCAGAGGAGAAGGGAGAGGGAGAGAGAGATAGAAACATCAATGATGAGAAAGAATCATTGATGGGATGCCTCCTGCATGCCCCCCACTGGGGATCGAGCCCGCAACCCCGGGCATGTGCCCTTGACCGGAAGGGAACCCGGGACCTTTCAGTCCGCAGGCCAATGCTCTATCCACTGAGCCAAACTGGTTAGGGCTGAATCAGAAAACTTTGAGAATCTTTACCTGGAGCGCACAGGACAGGCATCTGTCCCTCTACCTGCTTCTGTCCCTATTTAGGCCAGGTAGGTGTATCTCCCTCATCAGAAACTCGCATGGTCTTTGAGAGGGTAGTGACTAAACAGGCACTGAGGGGGCTCCGGGAGGCTTGGTTGTGTTGTTTCTCCTTCTGGGTGCTGGGCACACAGGTGTGTTCACTCAGAAAACTCAAGGTGCTATGCCCTTATGATGTGTGCACTTCTCTGAGTGTTATGTTTCCACTCATAAGTGTAACAAAATATTTTCTGGGGCACCTTTACAAAACCCTGGGCTGCTCTCCCCACGAGGTCTCCCTGAGAGATCAGGATGGCAAAACCTTTGTTCTGTTCACTGCTGTGTTCCCAGAATCTGTAACAGTGCCTGATATACAGTAGGTACTCAGTAAATATCTGTGGGTTGGACAGATGGATGGACCAGTGGACAAGTGGATGGGTGGATGGACAGATAGACAGACGGACAGGTATATGGACGAATGAATGAGTGGACAGGTGGATGGTTGGATCGACAAGTGGATGGATGGGTGGGTGGATGGGTGACTTGGCCTGGAGTAAGGCCTGTGCATAGGTAGGTTTTTTATAATCCTCACTGGAGGACGTTCTTTCCATTGATTTCTAGAGAGAGCAGAAGGGAGGGAGGAAATTTTAGATCTCCTCAGTTTAGATTTGAGTTTTGGAAAGGTTCCTATTGACAGTAGAAGGTGAGAGTGGAGACAGACTAGAGAGGTGGCTGGGGCAGGAGAAGGTGATGGAGTAGCCGTGAACTTCCCAATTCCTGCCACTGCCAATGGTCTTCACAACCCAAAGACCAGAATGCTAGATAGCAGTGAAAGTGAGCAAAGTAGTATATACACAACATGTGGACAAATCTCACAGACATAGTGTTGAGTGAAAGAGCCGGGCACAAAAGAACACATCCTGTAGGGTCCC
Organism: Myotis davidii; assembly: GCF_000327345.1. Lineage (NCBI taxonomy): Eukaryota > Metazoa > Chordata > Mammalia > Chiroptera > Vespertilionidae > Myotis > Myotis davidii. The sequence goes on from NW_006289227.1 coordinate 103,608, forward strand.
ATTTGTAGGAAGTTCAAGAACAGGCAAAGCTACTCTGTGGTGTGAAAAATCAGGAGGGTGTTACTGTGAAAGGATAACTTGGACATTTAGTTACTTTGCACACAAATCACAGGAGGGAGAGGGCAGTAGACTGTTGTCAAGGAGCAGAGTCCAGGATTTATAAGGAAGGGAAGAGAGAGAAGATCCTGCCTTCAGTCTGGGGACAGCAAATCTTTTTTTTTTTTAATTATTTTTTTTAAATATATATTTTATTGATTTTTTACAGAGAGGAGGGGAGAGAGAGAGAGAGCTAGAAACATCGATGAGAGAGAAACATCAACCAGCTGCTTCCTGGTACATGCCCTTGACCAGAATCGAACCCAGGACCCTTCAGTCCGCAGGCCGACGCTCTATCCACTGAGCCAAACCGGTTTCAGCGGTTACTATTATAGAGAT
>NW_006289227.1:105194-153126 GCF_000327345.1 Myotis davidii
AGCCCTGGGCTGCTCTCCCCACGAGGTCTCCCTGAGAGATCAGGATGGCAAAACCTTTGTTCTGTTCACTGCTGTGTTCCCAGAATCTGTAACAGTGCCTGATATACAGTAGGTACTCAGTAAATATCTGTGGGTTGGACAGATGGATGGACCAGTGGACAAGTGGATGGGTGGATGGACAGATAGACAGACGGACAGGTATATGGACGAATGAATGAGTGGACAGGTGGATGGTTGGATCGACAAGTGGATGGATGGGTGGGTGGATGGGTGACTTGGCCTGGAGTAAGGCCTGTGCATAGGTAGGTTTTTTATAATCCTCACTGGAGGACGTTCTTTCCATTGATTTCTAGAGAGAGCAGAAGGGAGGGAGGAGGGGGAGAGAGAGAGAAAGAGAGAGACACATCGATTGGTTGCCTCCCACACATGCCCGCCCCCTCCCCCCCCAGGGCTGGGGAACCTGCAACTAAGGTGCATGCCCTCGACAGGGAATCGAACCCAGAACTTTTCCATACACAGGCTGATGCTCTGACCACTGAGCCAAACCTGTCATGGCTATGGGTAGGTTTTGAAAGTGATCCCAGTGCCTGACCAGGGCTGCCACTGTACCAGGTGCCCAGACAAAGGTTGATAGAGGGCTGACTGCACCCCATGGCCAAACTGTGTGCCCCATAGGGAGTTTATCCACCCAGAGGAGGGGATACTTTTGGCTGATTCTCACACAGGTGCTCTAAGGCCTAATGGCGGCTCGGTGTGTAACTGGGTTTAGGACCAATGGCCTAGCGGCTCGGCCCTAGCCCACCTATCAGGCTCAGTGCTTCCTGCCTCTCCCTGCAGGTGGCCCGTGTGGATGGCACTGTGGATACACCCCCCTGCCTGCGCCTGACCCACCGCACCTGGGGCTCCCAAAACAGTCTGGTGGAGATGCTCTTTCTTCGCCTGAGCCTTCCAGTCCAGTTCCATCAGCACTTCCGCTGCACTGCGGGGGCCACCCCTCTGGCATCCCCTGGCCTGCAGCCCCCTGCCGAGGATGAGGCCTGGGCAGCAGAGCCTGACACGGACTATGAAAACCTGCGCCGCTCAGCTGGGCGCTGGGGCGAAGCTGAGGCGGGTAAAGAGGGAACTGCCAAGGAGGGGACACCTGGGGGCACCCTCCAGGCTGGGGCAGAGGCCCAGCCGGCCAGGGCGGAAAATGAGAAGGATGCTACCACAGAGAAGAACAAGAAGAGAGGGTAAGTCAAGGTGGGGCCAGGTGAGGCCTAGGGTCTGTCCTGGGACCCCCCAGGTAGACAACCTCAATAACTTGATAAACCCCATTGTATCCCAAGGTGTCCCATATATGTGAAGTAAGTCAGAATACTGATGGATCCTATCATGTCTCAAGTGAAGGCCTTCATTTTCCTAGGAAACTCTAGTTTCCCTGAGAATGTAAAATTGGGGTGCCTCACTATGTCTATGGAGAACTTCACTATCCTTGGGGTACCTGGTGGCCCTCAAAGCATTTCACCCAATGGGCTTCATTAACTATGGACTTTATAGGGAGGACCTCAGTATCTTGGCAGAGTTGACCATATCCCAAGGCAACCCAGTGAACACCAGTGGTCTTCTAAATCAGCGTCACTTCTGTGTCTCACATGTATCCCCAAAACTATTTCAAGGGATGCCCTCAGAAGGCATTAAACTTGAATTGAAATGAAATCAGCTTTCCCCCTACTATGGTAGTGGTTTTCAATGGGTAGTTCTGTGTCTTTGGGGGTGTTTGGAAATGATGGAAGATTTCGATTATCACAGTTTGGGTTATCAAGCTGCTCCTAGGGTCTCCATCGATTCTACTTGCTCTCAGCGTACCAGACAGTGCCACACAAGAAGAATGGTCCTTTCCCAAATTCCTTTAACACCCATATGAGAAATGCTGACATAGGGGGACCACTGTAGCCCCCAAGGGAAGCTCCATGTTCCCAGATGCTCCTCTAAATGTGGGTTAACCAGCATTCACAAGCACAGAGTGCAGCACTTTCAGAATGGTTTAAGCTGTCATAGTTGGGAATTCTATCCTCTAGGGGTAAGGCCATGGGTATGAGAAACAGGATGTAGTTAGGACAGATGTGGGGAGCATGAATGTGTAGTCAGGAGGTTGGAGGGCTGGGCTTGAGAACTAGTCCTTACGCAACTTCTCCTCCCCACCACCAGGTTCTTATTCAAGGCCAAGAAGGCGGCCATGATGACCCAGCCACCAGCCACTCCGGCTCTGCCCCGACTCCCTCGAGAGGTGGTACCTGCTGATAACCGTGATGACCCTGAGATCATCCTCAACACCACCACGGTATGAACCAAGGACCTTCAACTTTAGAAACCTCTCAGATTTTAGAATTTCATGTGGTCATTCCCGGTAACTGCCATACCTCAATATACACTGGAGACCTCAAAATACAGCACGTACTGATTTAATCCTTTGAACTCCTAGGTCCATAGAGCCTAAAAATTGTGCGAATCACTGTGAAGCTATAAAGCATACTAATATAACTCCCAGGGACCTAAAAACATCCAAGGGATAAACCAATATAAACTTGGGTCCCCAATATTTGTATCCACCCATATAAACTCAATATATCCAAATTTAAGTTATTCTAGTATATTCCTGGGAACCAAAATTTATAATTATTCCAATAGTTTTGGGATTCCCCAAATCTGGAATATTTTCTGAGACAGTCATGTTAGGATCATGGGTCATCTGGGTGCCATTTGGGTCTTCTTGTCAAAAAGCTCTATGGTTTTTTCCATCAGTAAAATGGTAATTGTAAGGTTATTACAATCGATGGTAATTGTAAGGATTAAGTGAGTTAACTTATGAGCTAATTAGTGAGCTGTCTGTTAGCCATTGTTTATTTGTAACTTTGCTATAACCTGAGGAGAGACCTAAACTTGGGGATATCACAAAATACTCCGAAAGGATTCCCGAGTTTAGAAATACAATAAACACAGAAACAGAGGGACATAGACCCAAGGGGTCTCGAATCTGGAAACTGGTTAAACTCCCAGAAGACACTGAGAATCCAGAGAAACCCACTTAAAGTCCCAGGGAAGCCCTATGTCACCATTCTTTTGGACTGACCACTGATCTTCCCTTTGCCTCTCCAGTACTATTACTCCGTGAGGGTCTTTGCTGGCCAGGAACCCAGCTGCGTGTGGGTGGGCTGGGTCACTCCTGACTACCATCAGCACGACATGAACTTCGACCTCACCAAGGTCCGGGCAGTGACAGTGACCATGGGGGATGAACAAGGCAACGTCCATAGCAGGTGCCAGGGAGGGTTGGGGACTGTGGGAGGCGGGACGTCAGCACTGGGCACCTGGCTCAGAAGTTTCCCTCCTACTTTTCCTCCTCTCTTCCTGTTTATTTTCTTCCAATGGCTTCTGTTCTGCTGTTTTTCTTCTCTCCTTTTTCCATTTCTTCTTTTCTCTTTACTCCTCCTTTTCCATCTCGCCCTCTTCTTTATATCTCACCTCCTTTTTCTGTTCTCTCCTCTTTGCTCCCCTTCCTTCTTCTCCTTCCAGAACATCCCACCAGCTTCTAAGAATTCTAGCTCTGAGAAGCTCAGGGTCTGGGGTGAGGGGTTTTAGTGCTCAGGTCTGCAGGTGGTGGAGGTTTGGGGAGGAGCCCTGAGGTCACGGTATTCTAGGAGCTTGGGGAAGGAGGTATTCAGGGTCCAGAATGCTTTGGCTGAGGACCCATGCACTGACCACCCCTGTCTCCTCCAGCCTCAAGTGCAGCAACTGCTACATGGTGTGGGGCGGAGACTTTGTGAGCTCCGGGCAGCAGGGCCGGATCAGCCACACAGACCTTGTCATTGGCTGCCTGGTGGACTTGGCCACTGGCCTAATGACCTTTACAGCCAATGGCAAAGAGAGCAACACCTTTTTCCAGGTGAGTCCATACCTTTCAACTTAGCAATAGTACCATGTCCCAGCATCCTGGGACAACCTTCTGAGACACCCCTGGAGTCCAGACCTTTAAAAAACAGGACAAAAATAGCACCTAAAACAAAACAAAACAAAGAGAACCTACTCTGTCCTCAAGACAGACCAGAGCTGGCAGGCCCCAGGGAAACAGTCTAGTTGAACCACGTAGTGAACTGAGGCCCAGAAAGAAGGAGACAAAACAAGCCTTGATCTTAGAGAGAGGTTTGTATTCCCTATTAGGATGGATGCCACCAGTGGCCACCTTTCACCAATCAGGGAACACCCTAGGTGGGCCAGAATCCTAAGGTGGACTTTTCCTTTCAACATTTTATTATGAAAAATTTCAAGTGTACAGCAAAATTAAAGGAATTGTACAGTGAATACCCATATACCCACTACCAAGAATCTACCATCCATATTTTACAATGGCTTTATGTCATATTTATTCTCCTGTCCACCCATTAATCCATCTAAATTATGGTCCCTGGATCAGCAGTGTCTGTATCACCTGAGAGTTTGTTAAAATACAGAATCTCTACAAAAAATACTCAGCAAAACTAATCATCAGACAAACGACAATGAGATATCACCTCACACCTGTCAGAATGGCTATTTTCAGTAAATCAGCAAGTGCTGGAGAGGATGTGGAGAAAAGGGAACCCTCCTGCACTACTGGTGGGAATGCAAATCGGTGCAGCCACTGTGGAAAACAGTATGGAGGTTCCTCAAAAAAATTCAAGATAGAACTACCATGTGACCCAATAATCCCGCTTCTGGGTATTTATCTGAAGAAATACAAACCCCTAATTTGAAAAGACACATTACCTCTGTGTTCATTGCAGCATTATTTACATGATCCAAGATATGGAAGCAACTTAAGTGTCCACTGATAGACAAGTGGATAAAGATTTGGTACAGACATACAATGGAATACTACTCAGTCATAAAAAGAATGAAATCTAGGCATTTGTGACAACATGGATTGACCTAGAGGATATTATGCTACCAAGAAAGACAAATACCATAAGGTTTCACCTATATGTGGAATCTAAACACCAAAATACACAAACAAACAAAACAGAAACAAATTCATAGGCACAGAGAACAAATATGGTTGCCAGATGGGAGGGGGGTTGGAATGAAAACGGTGAAGGAATTCAGAAGTACAAATGTCAGTTATAAAAATAGTCAGAGGGATGTAAAGCATAGGGAATATAGGCAATAATATTGTAATATTATAATAACTATGTATGTTGTTAAGTGAGTACTAGACTTATTGGGGTGATTACTTTGTAAGGTATATCACTATGTTGTACATCTAAAAATAGTATACTATTGTATGTCAGTGGTAATTGAAAAAAAACTTGTTTTAAGAAAAATGCAGAATCTAACCTCTCCCCAGACACACTACCTTGGAATGTGCACTTTAACAAAGCCCAGGGGATTCTCTGCACACTGCCATCTGAACAGTATGGGCCTAGTTCCCACTGTGGTGTCATCTGAACATTTTCCTCTGTCCTCTGAATTTCCTGTAAACTGGGAGTGGTGCAGAGGTGCAGTTAGATTCAGGGTTGGGTTTGGCAAGGCTGTTTCCAGATGGTGGTGTTTGTGGTGGAGGCCGGGTGGGTTCCACTGGGAAGATCAGAAGTGCTGGGGGCAGGGAGAGCCAGAATGCTTTCTGGAGTTGGGAGAATGCGCATGCTTGGGAGAGAGATGGGAACGGCATTCGTGGTGGGGGACATGATGTGGACAGAGACCCAGGCAACAGGCTGCCCGGTGGAGTTGGATCAGGGGCAGGGCAGCCCAAGCGCGGCTTCAGCGCCATTGTGGAGCCTACAGTGCCTTAGTTTGGATCTGCAGGTGCCAGCAGGATCAGGATGGGACAATCAGCCCCAGAGTTTGGGTTTCAGAGTCAACACCACCTGCAGCTCACCCTCTTCCTCACCCTGCCGTTATCCCTTGCCAGGTGGAACCCAACACGAAGCTCTTTCCTGCTGTCTTTGTCCTGCCCACGCACCAGAATGTCATCCAATTTGAGCTGGGGAAGCAGAAGGTAAGAGTACAGTGATGGGACAGGCGGAGGTGGGAGGTGTGGGAGGCCAGGCTGGAAAAGTAGCTGTAGGGGAGGGGGCAATCTGGGAGGTCTCCCTGGAAGCAGGGTGGCAGGATGGAGGACTGGGAATCCTGACCAGTGTACTGTGCCCCCAGAACATCATGCCGCTGTCTGCCGCCATGTTTCTGAGCGAGCGCAAGAACCCGGCCCCGCAGTGCCCACCACGGCTTGAGGTGCAGATGCTGATGCCCATCTCGTGGAGCCGCATGCCCAACCACTTCCTGCAGGTGGACACGTGGCGTGCTGGAGAGCGACTGGGCTGGGCCGTGGAGTGCCAGGAGCCACTGATCATGATGGCGCTGCACATCCCTGAGGAGAACCGGTCAGGGTCCCCTGGCTGCAAGATGGGGAGCGGGGAGCGGCTGTGGTGGCGGGGGTCTGGGTCTAATTCAGTGCCCCTCCCCCACACTACCCTGGGATTCCAGACAACACTCTAGAAAGCCCAGACCTACCTTACTGTCCCCAGATAACACCCCCAGGGAACCTTAGATCCATTTCAGTGGGCTCCAGACACACCTCATGGGACCCAGATGCAACCCAGGCCTTCCCAGATACACTCCAGGGAACTCCAGACCCACCTCAGGAGGTCCTAGGTCCTTCTCAGTGGACCACAGACCCACCTCAAGGGACCACAGACCCACCTCAGGGGACCACAGACCCACCTCAAGGGACCACATACCCACCTCAAGGGACCACAGACCCACCTCAGGGGACCATAGAAAACATCCCAAGGGCCCCAGACCCACTTTACAGGGCTCCAAACCCAGCTTAGGGAGCCCAGATCCATATCAAAGAGCCCACTGCCCCAAGGGGCCTCAAGTGCACATCAGAGGGACCTGGGCATTCCTTGGAGAAGTCTGGGTGCACTGCAGGGTCTCTCAGGCACACCCCATGGATCTCTTTGAACCCACTCTAGGGGTCCCAGACACACCTGGGTGGACATGGATCACAGGAATATTCTTAAGGACTCTGAACATGGCCAGGGATCCCAGGCTCACCCAGGAGGCTTCCAACATGCCTCATCTTTCCTTTATTCATTCATCTGACAAATAGCTTCGAGTTCTTCTTATGTAATTGATGGCATTCCAGGCTGTAGAACATCAAGCCCTGTGAACAAACATTTTAGTAATGCTCATGTATAACTCAGTGGGCTCACACCCATCCCCAGGGGCCAGACACATCCATTTATTCAGTCACCAAATATTTATTGAACACCTATTATGTGCTACGTCCTGTTTAGGTGCTGGGGAATACAGAAAGAAAAAGAAAAACACCCAAACAGACTGAAATGGCAACCCCTAGCAGCATTTACTCTAGTGGTGCTCACATAACCAGGATCTCAGACCTGCCCTGGGAGGGAGGGGGTCAGGCTCGATTCTGGGTCCCAGATACATGTCAGAGTCACAAGATCTTCTCGGTAGAGTCTCAGATACCCCAGAGTGACAGACATTCCCAGGGCGCCCCAGACCCCTTAGGGACTTCCAGAACCATTCAGAGACTCCTAAACCCAGTTCCATAGACCGCACAGAACCTTGGCCCAGCAGAACACTGGGATTCCCTGCTGGGGCCGCCAAAACTCACCTATACACCTCTTTGCCTCTCTGTGGTTTGTGTCTCTGTCTCCCACCTCCTCCGCCTGCTCTGTTCTGTCGGTGGCTCATCTTTGCCACAGGTGCATGGACATCTTGGAGCTGTCGGAGCGCCTGAACCTGCAGCGCTTTCACTCCCACACACTCCGCCTCTACCGCGCAGTGTGCGCCCTGGGCAACAACCGCGTGGCGCACGCGCTGTGCAGCCATGTGGACCAGGCGCAGCTGCTGCACGCCCTGGAAGACGCGCACCTGCCTGGCCCTCTGCGCGCTGGCTACTACGACCTCCTCATCAGCATCCATCTGGAGAGTGCCTGCCGCAGCCGTCGCTCCATGCTCTCCGAGTACATCGTGCCCCTCACGCCTGAGACCCGAACAATCACCCTCTTCCCACCTGGAAAAAACACGGATAATGGTCCCCGCCGCCACGGCTTGCCTGGCGTGGGCATCACCACCTCCCTGCGACCTCCGCACCATTTCTCACCGCCTTGTTTCGTGGCTGCCCTGACAGCTACCGGGATTGCTGAAGCTCCAGCCCGCCTCAGCCCCAGCATCCCGCTGGAGGCCCTGCGCGACAAAGCACTGAGAATGCTGGGGGAGGCCGTGCGCGATGGTGGGCAGCACGCACGCGACCCTGTCGGGGGCTCTGTGGAGTTCCAGTTTGTCCCTGTGCTCAAGCTTGTGTCCACGCTGCTGGTAATGGCGTCCTCCTGCTTTCCTCTGCCCCAGTCTTCCACATTCCAAAATATCTGTCCATGCAGGCATCGACTCCCCTTCCATTTATGCATCTAATCGCCCAGTCATCTCTCCATCTATACAATCTCCACCTTTCAATTCATCCCTCCATTATCTACTCATCCTTCATTCACTTTTCCTTCCATTCATTTATCTGTCATCTATTCATATATTTATTAAGCTTTTATTTCCATTCATCCTCCCAATCAACCACCATTCATACATCTATTTATTTTTCCATTCTCCAAACATATACATCCATCCATGTGTCAATCTGTCCAGCTTTCATTCTAGTTTTCCATTTAGCCTTCTATTCACTCATACATCAGTTCATTCACCATGCCATTTATTCATCTATCTATCAACCATTTACTTACTAACCTAACTTTCTTTTCCTACATCCTATTTCCACTGGTGCATCTATACATCCATATATACATCCATGCACCATCACAGATTTATCTATTCTTCATTATCCACCGACCTGTCCATCCATACATATATCTGTCTATCCATAGGTATTTTTCACCCATCCACCTACCTATGAATCCATCCAAACACCTACACTTATTCATCTACTCACCCATCCACTCATCTCCATCTTCTATTCATCCCTTATTTCATGTACCCTTTTATTTACATACCCATCTAATGATTCATTCATATGCCTACCCACAAATTCAACCAACTTTTCATTCATAAATTCATCCATCCATACCACCTCATCCCATGACTACTTACCCATTTATCTATTTACTCATACACTCATTTACTTGCTCAAACATCTATCAAACAATCCATTCACCTACCCACCTATCCATATGTCATTTATCCTCTGTCATCTTTCACCTCCCATCTCTTCCTTCACTTTTAACTTCACCTCCCCATTCCTTATCTACCCCTCCATCTTTCTTCTCCCCTTCAAACCCTTACTATTCCATCCATTAACTCAGCCACCAAGTTCTCCCCCCATTCATCCATGTTTCTCTCTCTCACTTCTTCTTCCCTTTTATCTAGCCAATTTCCTTCCATCTGTTAGCATCTCTATTATGTTGATTGAGAACTGGCATATGCTGGAAGCTATAAGGGCCTCCATCAGGTATAGGGTGTGTCCTGTTCCAGAGGCACATATGCTCATGCTTGGGAGAATAGACACTTGGGAAGGAAAAGGTGCTCATATTTAGCTATGTGGTCTGGGCCATGTGGGTGGGACACAGGATAAGGATTTGAGGGAATCTTAAGGAAGATGAATGTCAGGGCAGAGAAATGTCATTCCTGGTTGTGAGAGGAGCCATATAGCCAATGCAGGAATGAACCTGCCACATGCAGGAAAAGCAGATCTGGGAAATGATGCTGGGACTTACTTATGGAGGCTCTGCAGGCCACAGTGAAGGACCCAGGCTTTGTCCTGTAGGTGATGGGCGTCTTTGGCGATGAGGACGTGAAACAGATATTGAAGATGATTGAGCCTGAAGTATTCACTGAGGAACAAGAGGAAGAGGAGGAAGAGGAGGAGGAAGAAGAAGACGAAGAGGAGAAGGAGGAGGACGAGGAGGAAGAGTCACAGGAGAAGGAAGATGAGGAGAAAGAGGAAGAGGAGACAGCAGAAGAGGAAAAAGAAGGCTTGGAGGAAGGGCTTCTCCAGATGAAGTTGCCGGAGTCTGTGAAATTACAGGTGGGCTGGTTCTTTTAATTTTCCAACCTCCATTCATCTGGGGTGGGAGACACAGTGGTGAGGCTTGAGTCGGATTTATTCTGAGGCAGTGGGAGCTGTGAAAGTGCATAAAGCGGTGAAGTGCTGCTGGCTTGAAATTATCTCTCTGGTTTCCAAGTGGGAAATGACTTGGAGAAATGAGACCATGGAGAAATCTGATTTACGGATCCAGGCAAGAGATGATGGTGGCTGGACTAGGTCAGAGTCCCTGAGAGGAGGAAAGAAAGCAAGAAAAGTTTCAAGGAAGTCCTCATGGTCTGACTACCATCCTTCCTAAGGCATGGTTGTTCTCCCACAGATGTGCCACCTGCTGGAATATTTCTGTGACCGAGAGCTGCAGCACCGAGTAGAGTCCCTGGCAGCCTTTGCAGAGTACTACGTGGACAAGCTCCAGTCCAACCAGCGGGACCGCTATGGCCTCCTCATGAAAGCCTTCACCATGTCTGCAGCTGAGACTGCCCGACGTACTCGCGAATTCCGTTCCCCACCCCAGGAGCAGGTCCTCTGACCCCTGACCCTGGTTGGCCTTACTGTCTAAACCCCAACCTCAACTTCTCCCCTACTCATATCACCAATGGTACTTGACCTATAAACTTGTTCTTGATCTCTGACCCTATTGATATACTTATCTCTTACTATCCTACCTATCTCTGGATGAACTTGACCTCTGAGTCGTGCAGACTGACCCTGACCCTTTACAACTGTCTAGTCTCCCATGTATTCTTCGTTAACTTATAGTTTGGCTCATGACCTTAGACAGGAACTCACAGTCAAATCTTTTATCCTTGATCACAGTGTTTCTGCTCTGGGGTCTCTGACCCTCATTCTGACCTTTGACCTTCTCCTAGATCAACATGCTAGTGCACTTTAAAGATGGTCAGGAAGAGGAAGATTGCCCTCTCCCTGAAGAGATTCGACAGGATTTGCTCAAATTTCATCAAGACCTGCTGGCACACTGTGGTAAGGAGAAGGCATCAGAGAATCTTCCTCCCAAACTTTTCCTTGAGACCTCTCCTGAAGCTACCCTAAGATTTCCTGATCTTAAACATCTAGCAGCGGTTCTCAACCTGTGGGTCACAACCCCTGAAAATACATTCTGCGTATCAGATATTTACATTACGATTCACAACAGTAGCAAAATTACAGTTATGAAATAGCAACAAAAATAATTTTGGGGGGACTCTTCCCCCTTCCCACGTGGGAGTCTGTGCTTGTTTCTCAATAAATTTCCACCTTTTACTATAAATAATAATAATAATAATAATAATAATTTTATGGTTGGGGGTCGCCACAACATGAGGAACTGTATTAAAGGGTCACGGCATTAGAAGGTTGAGAATCACTGATAGAGTATTGTACTATGTAACTGTTGGTTGGTTGAATGAATGAATAGATGTATTGGTGAATAGATAGATGATGAGAGGGAGGATATGTTTATATAGGTATTTGGGTGGATGTGTATATGGATGGGTGGCTATTGGCAGAGGGATGAGAGTGGAGAGATGGCTGACTGGAAAGATGGATGGATGACCTCCATTGTTCCTGATGAGAAGTCAGCTGACAATCTTGCTGAGATTTCCATATAATGTATTGTTTTTCTCTGGCTGGCTTTTAATTTTTATTTTTATCTTTGCCTTTATACAGTTTGAGTATGATGTGTCTAGGTGTGGAGCTCTTTGAGTTTATCCTACTTGGAGTTTAATTTCTTTTTTAAACAATATATTTTTATTGATTTCAGAGAGGAAGGAAGAGGGAGAGAGAGACAGAAACATCCATGATGGGAGAGAACCATAGATCGGCTGCCTCCTGCCAGTCCCCCACTGGGGATCCAGCCCACAACCTAGGCATGTGTCCCTGACCAGAATCGAACCTGGGACCTTTCAGTTCACAGGTCGATGCTCTATCCACTGAGCCAAACCAGCTAGGGCTGGAGTTTAATTTCTTGGATGTGCAGATTAATATTTTTCATCAAATTTGGAAACTTTTGGTCATATTTCTCCAAATATTTCTTTCTGCCCCTTTTTCTGCTTTTATTCTGGGACTCCCATTATGCATATATTGATATACTGGATGGTGTCCTACAGGTCTGAACCTCTGTTGGTTTTTCTTCATTATTTTTCTGTTTTTCAGACTAGACTATCTCTATTGTCCTACCTTCAAGTTCACTAATTCTTTCTCCTGCCAGCTCAAATATGTGATCATATCCTAGCTGGTTTGGCTCAGTGGATAGAATGTTGACCTGCGGAATAAAGGGTCCCAGGTTCAATTCCAGTCAAGGGCACATGTCCAGGTTGCAGGCTCAATCCCCAGTAAAGGGCATGTAGGAGGCAGTCGATCAATGATTCTCTCTCATTGATGTTTCTATCTCTCTCTCCCTCTCCCTTCCTCTTTGAAATCAATAACAAATATATACATATATATTTTTAAAAAATCTATTAACCTGTTTTTAAAAAAGATGTGGTCATACCTCTCTAGTGATTTTTAAAATTGTTTTTGTACTTTCCAACTCCAGAATTTCTATGTGGTTATTTTTTTATATTACCTACCTCATTATTAATATCCTCTATTTGATGAGTCATTGTCATCATACTTCTCTGTGATACTTCAAACATGCCCTAGCCGGTTTGGCTCAATGGATAGAGCATTGGCTTGAGGACTGAAGGGTCCCAGGTTTGATTCCAGTCAAGGGCACATGCCCAGGTTGCAGACTTGATCCCCAGTAGGGAGCGTGCAGGAGGCAGCCGATCAATGATTCTCTCTCATTGATGTTTCTATCTGTCTTTTTTTCTCCCTTCCTCTCTGATATCAATAAAAATATATTAAAAAATAAAAACTTCAGACATGGTTTCCTTTAGCTCTGTGAACATATTTACAGTAGCTGGTTTTAAAGACAAAGTCTTCAAAGAATGAATAAATGAAAAAAGCATGTGGACATATAAAGAAATAAATGAAAAAAAACCATGAATGCATGCATGAATAAATGAACAGATAAAGGAATGAAAAAGTGAATGGTTAACTTTACGAATAGCAAACAGAGAGTGACACTCCCTTCATCCTTGACCACCTCCAGGAATTCAGCTGGAGGGGAAGGAGGAGGAACCAGAGGAAGAGGTCACCCTGGGCAGCCGCCTGATGAGCCTGTTGGAGAAAGTGCGGCTGGTGAAGAAGAAGGAGGAGAAACCTGAGGAGGAGCTGCCTGCTGAGGAGAGCAAACCCCGTGAGAACTGGGCCATTAGGGAGAGGGCTGAGGTGGGGCAGGCAGCCCTGTGCTTGGGGAACCTCTGGGTTCAAGACAGCTATGAGGAGTAGCACAAGGAAAGGGTAAATGGATATTAGAGAGGAGGAATGGAGGGTGAGGTGAGAGAGGAAGCATGCTGGAGTGGGGCTGCATGTGGACATGTAGACTTCCAAATGTTGGGGCTGCACATTATGTACTGGACCAGGGTGGCATATGGCCCTCCCAGAGCAGAGACTCACATCTATACATGGCAACTCCTGCACCATGGCTTCCATGTCCTTGTGGCTTTGCTTTGTTTTTCTTTTCTTTTTTTTTTCATGAAATGATTACCTGCTGAGGGATTAGAAAAGCAGTTATGATAAATGTTGGGCCAATGGCTCATTATGCAAACTATGTATTAACCTCACCTCACAAAGGCAGAATCATTGATGTTTTATAGGGTTTATTCTACAACATTCAGGAAACTATTATTGGCCAACTCTGGGCCTGGCAATGTTGGAGGGCTGGGGAATATATTAGGGCGAAGAGTCAAAGTCCCCACCCTCAAGGAGTTTAGAATATTATGACAGATACATATATATGCCATAATGTCAGATGGCCATGGGTTTTAAGAATAATAAAGTTTAGTGAAAGAAGAGAGAGGGACAAACATGGAGGGGTCCGAATTGGGGGAATGAGGTGTGCAAAAGTCTGGGAAGATTAATTGGTACAGAGAGAATAGCCAGTGCAAAGGGCCTGAGGCAGAGACATGCTTGGTAGGTTTAGAGGCAAATGTGGCTTGTGCAAAATGAGTAGGGGGAGAGGGGCAGGAGATGAGGTCAGAAGTGATGGGCCAGAGTGTGGAAGGAAAGTAAGATTAGCACATCACAGGTCATGAATTGACACCATCATTTAATGCCAGTGCCTGGAGGTTTCTTTTAACCCTGAGACACAGAACACATCTGTCTTCTCTCCCAGAAATCCTGGGAAGAAAACGGGTTGGGAGAGAAAGAGGGACAGAGAGATAAATGGATGCTGGCTATAGGAGAGGTGAGGCCTAAGGAAATCCCCAGGGAAAATAGATGTCAAAAAGAGTTGTTTTGACATCATTTTCAAATGATACTGAAATGTTCACAGTTTTTCTTTGTCCCTATTGACCCTTGTGATGAAAAGTTGCCAATATTTTTATAGAACACATAGAATTGAGGCTTGGGCTTTCAGAGGTGCATAATGAAAACTCATAATAGTGCTCTGGTGTTCTCTAGCGATTTAATTTTTTTTCCTTTTGAAATTTGTAGGAGGCCCTTATGGAAGAGGTACAAGGGTGAAGAAAACAGAGAGTCTTAGGGCAATAGAAAAAAGCTGCCAGAATCCGGGCACTCCTGCCTCATGGGGCAGGCAGCTAGTAACTGAGGAGCCACTGGAAAGACGGGCCCCTTTTACATTGTTTGGGCTCAAAGCCCTGGTGAGGAAATGTGTACTGACCCTGTGTCTCCTTCCTAGAGTCGCTGCAGGAGCTGGTGTCTCACACAGTGGTGCGTTGGGCCCAAGAGGACTTTGTGCAGAGCCCCGAGCTGGTCCGGGCCATGTTCAGCCTCCTGCACCGTCAGTATGATGGGCTCGGGGAGTTGCTGCGCGCCCTGCCCCGGGCATACACCATCTCGCCATCCTCCATGGTGGATACCATGAGCCTGCTGGAGTGCCTCGGCCAGATCCGCTCGCTGCTCATTGTGCAGATGGGTCCCCAGGAGGAGAACCTCATGATCCAGAGCATTGGGTGAGGCACTGCCTGCTTCTTGACTTTGCAAATCCCAGGGGAAGGGAGGGGAGCTTGTCCCCTGGGCCACATCCTCTGGATATGGTAATGTCTCCTTCCTCCACCTCTGCCCCATGCCCCATCCTCAGGGTGATACATTCTTCTGGCAACTAGCCCATCGCCCTAGATCAGTGGTTCTCAACCTTCTGGCCCTTTAAATACAGTTCCTCATGTTGTGACCCAACCATAAAATTATTTTCGTTGCTACTTCATAACTGTAATGTTGCTACTGTTATGAATCATAATGTAAATATCTGATATGCAGGATGGTCTTAGGCGACCCCTGTGAAAGGGTTGTTCGACTGCCAAAGGGGTCGCGACCCACAGGTTGAGAACCACTGCCCTAGATAATGTCCCTTCTCCTTACTGTTCCACCTACTCCTGGGGTAACAGCTCCTACTCACCTGTGACTGACTCTTGGCACAAAGTCCACCCTGTTGGAGCTACAGTTTCCTCATCTCAAATGGGGAAATCATGCCTACCTTGTAGAGTCCCTGTGTAGCTTTAGTGAGCTCTTGCTTCTAACAATAATAATAGTATTGAGCACTCAGTGTTAAGTGCCTCACTTACTCACTCAGCAAATATTTATTGAGCACCTACTGTGTGCCAGGCCATTTCTAGGCACTTGAGGATACAATGGGCAACATGACAAAGGTCTCCTCCCTAGGGGAGCCCACTTGGTGACGGCTCCCCCAAGAGTCTGGGGGCTCTCCCTGGACTTGGGCCCCACGCAAGAACTACATTTGTCCACAGGAACATCATGAACAACAAAGTTTTCTACCAACACCCAAATCTGATGAGGGCACTGGGCATGCATGAAACAGTCATGGAGGTCATGGTGAATGTCCTTGGTGGTGGCGAATCCAAGGTAAGGGTCCTTCATGGACTGGGGAACTCAGGGCCAGGAGCCACGGAAAGCAGGCACTGACCACTGGCCAACCCTGCCCACCCCAGGAGATCCGCTTCCCCAAGATGGTGACAAGTTGCTGCCGCTTCCTCTGTTATTTCTGCCGCATTAGCAGGCAGAACCAGCGCTCCATGTTTGACCACCTGAGCTACCTGCTGGAGAACAGTGGCATTGGCCTGGGTGAGAAGCCTCCGAGCCTGGTGATGCCTCCCAGAGCCCACTCCTGGTAGTCCATCTAGGCCCCCCTCACTCTCCAATGGCTCACTTATTCATTCAGTAAACACTGACTCTCAACTGTCCTTGGTCTGATCCTGTAATGAGCAGTGCTGGGGACACCCAGACAGCCCTGGGCCTAGCCCTCATGGGGCTCATAGTACATCATGGAAGACAGACCCATCCCAGACAGCAACAGCCCAAAGCGGTCAGACTTTGGATGGGGAAGCACAGGACAGAAGAGGCACCCAACCCAGACCGGAAAGGGGTGGTCAGGAAGGGCTTCCCAGAGGGGGTAAGATAAGCAGGAGACAGGTGGCTAAGCACCTCCAAAACACATTCTCACAGCCTCTCGCCCCCACAGGCATGCAGGGCTCCACACCCCTGGACGTGGCAGCTGCCTCTGTCATTGACAACAATGAGCTGGCCTTGGCGTTGCAGGAGCAGGACTTGGAGAAGGTATGGAGGGAGGAGGCCTGGACCCTGGGGGCACCTGCTGATTCAGGACCCATTATGAGGAGCCATTTTGGATGGTCCAGGATCAAATCAAAAAGAGAATAATTTTCAAGGAAAGATCAGGACCACAGTCACTCACTCGTGGAGCTGAGGGCAAATCCACGCTCCACCCTTCCCAGCTGTGTGGCCTTGGCACATTTCTTGGCCCTCTGTGCCCCTGCTTCTGGGTGTAGCACTGAAGGGCTCCGAGTTCAGAAACTTAGATTTAACCCTCCCCACTCCCTTGCTGCATGGCCTTGGACAAATGGCCTAAACTCTCCAAGCCTCTGTCTCCTCATCTGCAGAATGAATATAATTAAAACAATGTTATAGAGCTGATCAGAGGATTAAATGAATTAACCTGTGAAAGCATTTACAAAACAGTAAATACTCAATAACAGTTATCCACTATTATATTATTTAACAAATGTTTATTGGGCACCTACTATGTGCAGGGCAGTAGGAGTATGACAGTGACTGAGACAGAAATCCTTGTCTTTGTTCTAACTGGGGGGATGGATAATAAACAAGATGAATAATAAAAGACATGGTATATTAGCTAGTGATAAGTGTTGAAGAGAGAAAAAAGTAAGCAAGAGAGAAAATTATCATCCAGGTCAGAAGGGTGTCCAAGTTTAAATAAGAGTGATCAGAGAAAGCATCCCTGAGGTAGTGACATTCAAGTAAAGCTCTGAAGCAGGTGAGGAGCCATGTAGACATCAAGGGAAAAAGCATTCCAGGCAGAACAGTCAGTGCAAAGGTCACGAGGCAGTAGCGAACCTCATGATTTTGAAGAACAGTGTGGTGGTTAGAGCAGAGGGAGCGAGGGGTGAGTGGTGGGAGGTGAGGTACTGTGGGGAGGTTGTGTGGAGGGTCTTGTGGGCCACAATGAGGGTTCTGGCTTTTACCATGTGTAATGCACTACCAGGGCATTCTGAGCAGGAGAGGGACATGACCTGATTCAGGTGTCTACAGGGTCCCTCTGACTGAGTGTGGGGGACAGATTTGGGGGTAGCAGGGAGCCCTGGGTGGAGGCCCCACTGATGGCAGGTGGGAAATTAGGGCAGAGGATGAGAGTTATTGTTTGCAGAGGGTTCCAGAGATAATTGGAGTGCAGAGCACCAGGGATTGGCAGGGACCTGAGCCTTGGGGAGGATGGTAGTGTGGGTCTGGCCTCTGGCTGAGCTCTCCTCTGCCCCCAGGTGGTGTCCTACCTGGCTGGCTGTGGCCTCCAGAGTTGCCCCATGCTCCTGGCCAAAGGGTATCCAGACATCGGCTGGAACCCCTGCGGCGGTGAACGCTACCTGGATTTTCTGCGTTTTGCTGTCTTCGTCAATGGTGAGGCAGGTGGTGGTGGTGGTGGTGGGGACTGGGATCACTCAGGTGTGGCTCACATCTTGAGCTACAAGCCTGGCATGGGCAGGAGGCAGGGTCTGGGCATGAACTCTTGAGGTGCAGGGCCCAAGGCTACCCAGGGAGGGACCCTGGGCTCACAAGGCCTCCTGATCCCACCTGAGCCGCCAGGTGAGAGTGTGGAGGAGAACGCTAATGTGGTGGTGCGGCTACTCATCCGCAAACCCGAGTGCTTTGGGCCGGCCCTTCGGGGCGAGGGTGGCTCGGGACTGCTGGCTGCCATCGAAGAGGCCATCCGCATCTCTGAGGACCCTGCGAGGGATGGCCCCGGTGTCCGCAGGGACCGGAGGCGTGAGCAGTAAGTTTCCTGCCCCCTCCTCAACAGAACAACCTGCCCTCCTGTGCCCCTTGCTGCCTCCCTAACACCACCCTCCTTCCCCTGCAGCTTTGGGGAGGAGCCCCCTGAGGAAAACCGGGTGCATCTGGGACACGCCATCATGTCCTTCTACGCTGCCTTGATTGATCTTCTTGGACGCTGTGCACCAGAGATGCATGTGAGAACCAAAGACCGAGGGGCGTGCATGGCCTTAAACTGCTTCATTCGGGCATTCAACATTGGTCCTGAGTTAGGCAATGCTGGGGACACACCAGTGACCAAGATAGCCCCAGACTTCACTCTCCCAGAGCTCCCTGTCCAGTGAGGGGAGACCAGATAGTGAGAACACAGGGTAGTCAAGGCTGCTGTGGAGACACACAGGCTGGGGTCAGGGCCGTGTATTCTTGACCCCTCAGTTATCCCCATGAGAAGGATTTCTGCTCCAGTGGGTCAGGAGGGGATAGAGTGGGGTAATGCCAATGGGTCATGAGTTTCCCAACGATATGCTCCTCTCTCCCCTCCAGCTAATCCAAGCCGGCAAGGGTGAGGCCCTGCGGATCCGTGCCATCCTGCGCTCCCTTGTGCCCCTGGATGACCTCGTGGGCATCATCAGCCTCCCACTGCAGATCCCCACCCTAGGCAAAGGTGTGAGGGGGTGGGACTCAGCAAGGGAGTGATGGTGGGGATGGTGGGTCTGAAGGGCATCTCTGACCCCGAGTCCTTGTCCACAGATGGGGCTCTGGTACAGCCAAAGATGTCCGCATCCTTTGTGCCAGACCACAAGGCATCCATGGTGCTCTTCCTGGACCGTGTGTATGGCATTGAGAACCAGGACTTCTTGCTGCATGTGCTGGACGTGGGATTCTTGCCCGACATGAGGGCAGCTGCCTCACTGGACACGGTGAGCAGCCTGGCCAACCCCCCTACTTCAGTGGGAATAGTGTGTTCTGAAATTGTGTAGCTTTCCTGACCCTCCCTCCCCCACCATCAAGATAGAAGACAAAACCAAGAAAAACTGAGTTCTGGGAAAGGGGCAGGGTGGAAATCTCCAACACCTCAGGTTATAAGAAATAATCATTCTCAGAGATGGTTCAGCATCATGGAGACACAAAGACCTGTGCACAACAATAGTACTAATAACAGTTACCAAGGCCAAGTACAATGAGGACTGAGAACTGACCACTGGTTTGGCCAGATGGAGGTCACTGATGATCTTGACAGTTTCAACAAGGTGGTGGGGCAAAAGCCTTACTGGAGAGAGTTTAAGGAGCCTGGGAGGTGAGGTATGTGGGACAATGAGTGCTGACAGTTTTTACACAAGTTGGTAACAAAGGAGGCAGAAAAATGGTGCTGTGCTGGAGGGGTGACCTTGGTCAAAAGAAGGCTCTTCTTTAAGATGGGAGAAATAACTCTTGGCCATTAATTGGGAAGAAGAATACAGGAACTTGAATCTATAACCATCAGCTTGTCAGAAATACTGGGGCAAAGGAACAAGTTAACTGACACCACTAGGAAGTGGTCAGCCAAAGTGATCAGTAAGAGATTCCACTGGACTAATGACTCAGTTACTTCAGCAAATAAACAGCTTTAAAGTGGGGGAGGAAAAGGGACCACTGCAGATGAAAAGACCCGAGACCCATCAGCTAAACATAGTATGTTGACCTTCCTGGAGCCCTGATCCAATCTCAGCTAAATGCAAAGCAACTTTTAAGACAATTGGAGAAAGCTGATAATGAATATGAAGACACTAGGCCCGGTGCACAAAAATTCATGCACTCGGGGTGGTACTTCAGCATGGCCTTGCCCTCTCGCAGTCCAGGACCCCTCAGGGGATGTCCACCTGCCTGCTTAGTCCTGCTCCCTGGGGAATCAGGCCTAAACTGGCAGCCAGACATCCCTCTGGCATCCCGAGAGCCCTCAGGGGATGTCCGACTAACGGCTTGGGCCCACTTCCCCCAGGGAGCGGGCCTAAGCTATTAGTCGGATGTCCTTAGTGCTGCCAAGGAGGCAGGAGAGGCTCCTGACACCACCACTGTGCTCACAGCCTTCAGCCTGGCTTGTGGCTTAGTGGAGCTCCCCCTGTGGGAGCGCACAGAGCACTAGGGGGCAGCTCCTGCATTAAGCGTCTGCCCCCTGGTGGTCAGTGCACATCATAGCAACTGGTCGTTCCTCCATTAGGGTCCATTTGCATATTACCCTTTTATTATATAGAATTGTTAATTCTGTGAGGTGTGATAATGGCAGCATAGAGTGTTAAATAGAACTTCTTGTCTGAATGGAGATACATATTTAAGTATTTTGGGATAAAATGGTATAGGCTGGATGTTGCATGAAAATATCACAGGGAAAAAGGTAGGGTTAGAAGAAATAAACATGCCCAAGGTGAAAACTGCAGAATGCAAATATATGTTAAATCTGGGTAATGAGTGTTCATTAATTGGCCTCTCCACTTTTGTAAGAGAGTAGAGACTAGGAGGAGCAGGTTTGGAGTAAAGATCAGAAGCCTGGGTCATTTGCTCAGAGCTGTCCAGCGCCAGTGCCAGGGCAACCCCAGGAGCCACAGAGGACTGAAGTACCCACTCTGCATTCCAGGCCACGTTCAGCACTACTGAGATGGCGCTGGCGCTGAACAGATACCTGTGCCTGGCGGTGCTGCCGCTCATCACCAAGTGTGCGCCGCTCTTTGCGGGAACCGAGCACCGCGCCATCATGGTGGACTCCATGCTGCACACCGTGTACCGCCTGTCCCGGGGCCGCTCCCTCACCAAAGCGCAGCGTGACGTCATCGAGGACTGCCTCATGGCGCTCTGCAAGTAGGCGGCCGGGACGGGGCAGGACGGGGCCGTGGGGTGGGGTGGGGTGGGCTTCCAGGTGAGAGCCCACCGCCCGCTGAATGTCCTCCCAGGTACATCCGCCCGTCCATGCTGCAGCACCTGCTGCGGCGCCTGGTGTTCGACGTGCCCATCCTTAATGAGTTCGCGAAGATGCCGCTCAAGGTGAGGGCAGACGCTCTTTAGCTCACTCATTTCCGTGCCCCGCCCACCGCTCGCTCTGCACTCGGACTATGGGGCTCATTTGTATCAACACCCCGCAGGCCAGTTAAACTGCAGATATGAAGCCATTCTTTAGCATTTTCATTTGCATACTGGGATTCCCAGAATATTCAGTTTGTGTCATTGGTGCCTCTAACACTCTCTAATTAAAGTTTAATTTCCCTAACATTGAGCCAACCTGCACATAAATTAGCATATATTTGCATGGGGCACACTGCTTTTCCTAATTAGCATGCTTATTCTTATGCCCAGACCACCAGCCTTCTACTATTCAAATGAGTACATTTATTTTAATAAACAGTTCCACAGCTATTTTGAATCTTTGCACAGTCTTTCCTATTATTATTTTCTATTTCCATGCTAGTTTTTTAAAAAACATATTTTTATTGATTTCAGAGAGGAAGGAAGAGGGAGAGAGAGAGAGAAACATCAATGATGAGAGAGAATCATTGATCAGCTGCCTCCTGCATGCCCCACACTGGGGACTGAGCCTGCAACCTGGGCATGTGCCCTGACCAGGAATCAAATGATGACCTCCTGGTTCATAGGTTGATGCTCAACCACTGAGCCATGCGGCGGGGCCCCATGCTAGTTTTCATAAGGAGATACCTCCAACTCAGATGTCTTGACTATTTTGCATAATACATCTAAATCAGCCCCTATTTCAAATTTGCATATTAAAGGTGGAGGCCCTCTTCACAATTACCATATATTTGTATGGAGTGCTGCTAGTGTTTCTATTCCACATGACAATTGATGTAAGAGCAAACCACTGCATCCATGTGTCCATTTACTCCTACATAACACTACTCATGGATTATTTGTGTAAAACAATACCAGACAAATCAGCTCTGCTTTAATGCCCATCCTGACTCTAAATTAGAATGCTAAATTTGTATAATAAACTGTGCAGGACCACTCCCCAGTAAGCATACTATTCCCCTCATTGGCACTATTTACATAACCCAGAGGGTTATGTAAAAGCACTGGCAGCCCTGGGCCTTCAAAATGTAAAAGCACTGGCAGCCCTGGGCCTCCCGGACTTTCCTTTGCCTGCCAACTTCTTCCGCCCCCTCATTTGCTTGCCTCTTCCTTCCTCCCATCCAGCTTCTTACCAACCACTACGAGCGCTGTTGGAAGTACTACTGCCTGCCCACAGGCTGGGCCAACTTCGGCATCACTTCAGAGGAAGAGCTGCATCTCACAAGGAAACTCTTCTGGGGCATCTTTGATTCGCTGGCACACAAGGTCTGGGTACCTGGGGACCCTGGACAGAGCCTGTTTGGAAGGGGTGGAGTCCAAATTTGAGATTCAGGATGAAATCTCCAAATGTGGGGTTCAGCGAGGGAGGTCCTTTAGATCAAAGAGAATCCATGAGTTGGACCTCTGATTTGGGTGTCATGGAAGATGGGATGGGCCTCTAATTTGGGAGTTTGGAGAAGGTTACATAGGATGGCTTGAGGGTCCAGATGGGACTGAGGCTTGGGTTTCGTAATTCATGTTTGTGGGTTCAGGGAGGAGGGTGACTGATGGCAGGGATAAATTTGAGGTCCTTGGACTCCAGGAACTGCAGGCGCAGCCAGGCCTGCAGTGACACCCCTGTCCTTGGCATCCCTAGAAGTATGACCCAGAGCTGTACCGCATAGCTATGCCTTGTCTGTGTGCCATCGCAGGGGCCCTGCCCCCTGACTACGTGGATGCCTCATACTCGTCCAAGGCTGAGAAAAAGGCCACAGTGGATGCTGAAGGCAACTTTGATCCTCGGCCTGTGGAGACCCTCAAGTGAGGCCTGTTGGATGGAGAGGGTGGGATCCGGGGCAAAGAGAAGTCGAATGTGACTGTCAGAGATGGAAGGAAGGGCCAGCCCCAGCATCTGCTGACCCTGTCCCCCTTATAGTGTGATCATCCCCGAGAAGCTGGACTCCTTCATTAACAAGTTCGCAGAGTACACACATGAGAAGTGGGCCTTCGACAAGGTTGGCATCAGGGTCCTCCCTTTCCCAGGAACTCCTACCCCTGCCCCAAAACATCAGCTTTTCTGAGACACTTAACCCTTCCTGAGACCTACAACCCTCCAGGGTTTCCTCTCTGTGTACCCCAACCTGCTGTTTACCCCTCATCTTGCTCTTACCCTCAGCTGTGTGGTAACACTGCCTCCACCCATCCCTTTTCACCTCCAGATCCAGAATAACTGGTCGTATGGGGAGAACGTAGATGAGGAGCTGAAGACCCACCCCATGCTGAGGCCATATAAGACCTTTTCAGAGAAGGTGACCAAGCCTTGGGGCCCAATGTCGGGGGTCCAAAATGAAACCTCTAAGTTTGGGGGTTCAGGAAGGAGTGAGTCTGCTTCAGAGGCTTGGATCTAGCTGGATCCCTCTCCATGGACTGTGCCTCTCCTTGAACTTGGCTGCCTCCCTTAAACCCAGGACTCTTAGTGTTCCTTCTGGAAGAGTTGGAGAGACTGGGTTTGATTCCTTGAGCATCCTTAACTTCTCTGAGTCTCCTGTGTAACATGGGACAATGAGAGTGTGTTTGGAAAGCTCTGTTACAGAGCAGGGAAGAGACCTACATCCAAATTCAACTGGACCACTTCCTAGCCACGTGCTGGGGGCTTTCCCCTTTTGGGGACACTGGAAGCCAGGGAAGCTAAGCCAGGGCCTCTTACCTCCACTTCCCTCTCACCCCATTCCACCAACTCCGTTTTCTCCTATCAACCCCAGGACAAAGAGATTTATCGATGGCCCATCAAGGAGTCCTTGAAAGCCATGATTGCCTGGGAATGGACCATAGAGAAAGCCAGGGAGGGTGAGGAGGAGAAGACGGAGAAGAAGAAAACAAGGAAGATCTCCCAAAGTGCCCAGGTGGAGGCTGGTCCGGGGTGGAGGGCTGGGCATTGAGGGGGTGGTGAGTGGCTAGAATAAGGGGCAGGGCCAGGAGAGGGTGAGGCCAGGCAGGAGGTGAAGTGGGGTTAGGAGGAAGGCCCACAATGAGGTGCAGGAGAAGGCCCAGGAAAGGAGACAGCAGAATAGAAAGTAGGGGGTGGCTTAGAGGCAGGGCCGTAACAAGAGGGTGCAAAGCAGGGACCTAGGGCCAGGTGAAGGGGTGTATATTGGGTCGGGGCATGGGCTTCCTGCTAACCCACCAAGCCACCCATTTCTCCCTTGTCCACCCAGACCTATGATCCGAGAGAAGGCTACAACCCCCAACCACCCGACCTCAGCGGAGTTACCCTGTCCCGGGAGCTGCAGGTGAGACCCCCTCATCTTTTCTCTTGGGGCATGGAGGTGTCTGTTTGGGTGGGGGAGGACATCCTCTGAGTCTGGGCCTTGACTCTCGCATCCACACCCAGGCTATGGCAGAACAGCTGGCGGAAAATTACCACAACACATGGGGGCGGAAGAAGAAGCAGGAGCTGGAGGCCAAGGGTGAGAGGCCCCGTCGCCCCTGCACAGATCCCCCTTCTCCACTGTCCCCTCGTCATAGGCTCTGGACCGCCAGGGCCTGTGTCAGGGCTGTGTGGCTTCCATCTGCAGCAACTGCTCTCATCCCCTTGAACTTTTGTTTCTGTGTTTGTACAGCGGGGATAATAGCATTTACTACCTTAGGTTTGTGGTGAGGATGTGAAGAACATCCAAAAGCAATGGTTTGGTCATTTTTATCTCTGTCTTTATTACTATCCTATATAATTAAAGCCTAATATGCAAATCGACTGAACTACCGGTCGCTATGATGCGCACTGACCACCAGGGGGCAGAGGCTCAATGCAGGAGCTGCCCCCAGCCCGCAGGCCCCAGGCCAACCAAGGCAGAGGCCAGCCGGTTGCCCCACAGATTGGCCCTAATCTCTAGCCAAGCACAGGGACCCTACCCATGCAAGAATTTCATACGTCAGGCCTCTAGTAATTATATAAGCCTTCAACTGCAGAAAGCACTTCAATGAGAGTGGCCTGGGTCCCTCCCAGCCCCCTGATTTCTGGTCTTTGCCACCCCAGGTGGTGGGACCCACCCTCTGCTGGTCCCCTACGACACTCTCACTGCCAAGGAGAAGGCACGAGATAGAGAGAAGGCCCAGGAGCTGCTGAAGTTCCTGCAGATGAATGGCTATGCAGTCACCAGGTACATGGGCTGGGAGCCAGACCTGAGAGCAGTGGGGAAGAGAGGCAGAACCCACAGGGCAGCAGCTGGGAGAACTGAGGCCAGTGTAGGGGAAACAGGGCCAAAGAAGGGAGGAGGCTAAGAGGGTGGGGTCTGGAGAGCAGAGGCGGGACCTGAGATGGCAAGAGGCTAAGAAGGTGGGGTCTGGAGAGTGGGGGCGGGACCAGAAAGGGGGAGAAAGCTAAGAGGGTGGAGAGTGACAAATGGGGTGGAGCCAGAGGGGGAGGGGTGTTAAAAGGGTGGGGCTTGGGGTAAGAAGCAGCTCTAGTCCGGGGAGGAGCTGGAAACTCCAGGGACCTGGGATGAGGCAGAACCCGCAGAAGCAGGGCCTGCGGGAGCAGAGTCGGAGCGCAAGAAGGATGGGAAACAGGGCGTTCTGGGTCTAAGCTGACCCTTCCCTTCACCCATCCACGCAGAGGCCTTAAAGACATGGAGCTGGATACATCTTCCATTGAGAAACGGTTCGCCTTTGGCTTCCTGCAGCAGTTGCTACGCTGGATGGACATTTCCCAGGAGTTTATCGCCCACCTGGGTGCGGAGAAGTCCCCTCCCTGACGCCTGCCCTACCTGGGAGCCCGGTCACGCGTGTCTCCTTCCTGCCTCATATAATTCCTGTGCCAGACAGTGTTAAAGGTGTTGAGACTAAACAGTGAGCAAGACAGACAAAGATCCCTGTCCTGGATTCAGACAATTAATGTCAGAAATAACTAAATCACTTCGTGTGTTAGAAGGTGATTAATGTTATGAGGGAAAGACTACAATAGAGCCAGCTAAGGCGAGTGCAGAGGGGAATATTCCCGAAGACCTTGAAGGAACTGGGGAAGGGGCCGTGTGGACATCTGGGGAGAGTATTCCAGGCAGGGGAACAGCCAGTGCAAAGACTCTGAGAAGCCCCTTCTATGAATATTAGGCCTGTTTGGCTGCACCAGAGTGACTGAGGGCAAGAGTGAGAGGAAATGGGGCCAGAGAGGTGGCAGGGGCAGCTCATGGAGTGATTTCTTAAGTGTATGTAGAGCTCACATCTATTTCAAAGTTTAAGATTGGAAGTGTTTGGGGTCTTTATTTAGAAGTTTGGTGATGAGAAATATACCATAGGAACCGAACTCTTGTCTATATCAATTAGCCTACGGTCAAGTCGGTGTCCTTAAACATTGTTTTGCTTAAAGTTGCAGTTTCCAAGAACCTAAGGAGGGTGTTAAGTGAGAACGCACTGTACACAGACCTCCAAAGTGGGAGGAGATGGTACAAGGATGTTTCTCACAGTGCCAAGAAATAGCAAGTCTATAATAATTAGGGTCAGCATTATTATTTTAATAGTATTAATTATTACTGTCACCATTATTATTACATTTGAAATTGATTTCCATTTTAATATTGACCTCTTGTTTCGTTTATTTCAAATTTACTCAGTGCCAGTATTGATGTTCAGGAAGAAAAGGGCTTGTGATAGGAGAGGAGGGGGATGTTCCATGGCCCTGCCCCATTCTCAGCCTCAAGAAGGGTTTGAGCAAAGAGTTAGGGCAGCAGATGAAAGGTAGGAGAGAGAGTTTTATTTCGGAGCCAACAAGGTGACTTCATGTGAAGAATTTATCTCCCATCCTCTCCTAAGTCT
Organism: Myotis davidii; assembly: GCF_000327345.1. Classification (NCBI taxonomy): domain Eukaryota; kingdom Metazoa; phylum Chordata; class Mammalia; order Chiroptera; family Vespertilionidae; genus Myotis; species Myotis davidii. The sequence goes on from NW_006289227.1 coordinate 132,505, forward strand.
GCCCCATCAGAACACCCTGAGTTCACTAGCCTCGAATCCACCATGACCCCTTTTTGCTCCCCCCAGAGGCTGTGGTCAGCAGTGGGCGAGTAGAAAAGTCCCCGCACGAACAGGAGATTAAGTTCTTTGCCAAGGTGAGCGGTGGGCTCAGAAGCTGGAGGAGGCTGGGAACTGGATAGGCTCTCTCTGCCCTTCACTCAGTCACACTCATCTCTTCCTCCTCACTCTTCAGATCCTGCTCCCTTTGATCAACCAGTACTTCACCAACCACTGCCTGTATTTCTTGTCCACTCCGGCCAAAGTGCTGGGCAGTGGTGGCCATGCCTCCAATAAGGAGAAGGAAATGATCACCAGGTGGGCTGCCCTTTGACCTCTGACCCAGCCCCATGGCCTCACAGCATTGTAATCCTGGACCTTATACTCCTACCGTGGACCTTAGGGGCTCTGTCCTGGGGGCGGGGCACTGACTACCTCCATCTGCAGAGGCAATTAAAGGGCAGGGTGACCAACTGTCCTGTTGTGCCCGAGACCGAGGTGTTTCCCAGGACATGGGACTTTCAGGCAAACTGGATGAATTTGTTGCCCACTCCGCCCCAACATGCCAGTTACTGCCAGTAACTTTCAAACTTACTCATCTCTGCCCCTCCCCACCCCTCCTGTCTTCTTCTTTTTCTTCCCCATCATCCTATCTCCTCGTGGCTCTGTCTCTGTCCCTCTCCCTATGCCTGCCTCCTCTAACTGTGTCATCACTGCCCTTGTCCCCTTGGAGTCTTTGCACCCTGTTTCCCCTGTCCTTTCTCTATCATTAGCCTCTTCTGCAAGCTTGCTGCTCTTGTTCGTCACCGCGTCTCTCTCTTTGGTAAGTAACTTTGCTCCCTAAGCCCTTCTTCTTAATGTTCCCTCTCTTCCCCTCATTACCAACCCCACCCTGAAGAAGTTGGCCCAGGTTCATGCCTTAATTTGAACAGCCTTTACTGTGTTCTTCCCCTCGACCCTACATGGACTGGGTAGACCTGGGGGCAGTGACTGGGACAGTCCTGGGCCCTGCCCTCATGGAGCTCACAGGCCAGGACAGGGAAAACAGGCTTATCACCAGAGAGTGAAGGCCCGAGGGGTCACGGCCTGGATGGTGGAGGGTCAGGAAGGGGAGGGGGGTGGTCAGGGCCTGGATGGGGAAGAATGGAAGCCTATGGGAGTCTGAGTGGGGGTGCCGAGTTGTAATTTGGGGTGGATGTAGATCAGTGGTTCTCAACCTTCTGGCCCTTTAAATACAGTTCCTCATGTTGTAACCCAACCATGAAATTATTTTCATTGCTACTTCACAACTGTAATGTTGCTACTGTTATGAATCATAATGTAAATATCTGATATGCAGGATGGTCTTAGGCGACCCCTGTGAAAGGGTTGTTCGACCGCCAAAGGGGTCGCGACCCACAAGTTGAGAACCGCTGATGTAGATGAAGGTACTGTCCTGTAGTCCTTCCTTCACCCAAGCTCGTCTTCATCCCTCAGGGACGGATGCCCCAGCTGTTGTCAACTGTCTTCACATCCTGGCACGCTCCCTGGATGCCAGGTAGGGCTACAGGTCATGGTGCCCACTCCTAGATTCTCTGAAATCTAAACTCTCATACTCTAGAACTGGGTGCCCCCACTTCCCTCCTAGGACGGTGATGAAGTCAGGCCCTGAGATCGTGAAGGCCGGCCTCCGCTCCTTCTTTGAGAGCGCCTCCGAGGACATCGAGAAGATGGTAGAGAACCTGAGGCTGGGCAAGGTGTCCCAGGCGCGCACACAGGTGAAGGGCGTGGGCCAGAACCTCACCTACACCACCGTGGCCCTGCTACCCGTCCTCACCACCCTCTTCCAGCACATCGCCCAGCACCAGTTTGGAGATGATGTCATCCGTAAGCACTACTGACCCTAAGTGGGGAGGAGGGGGGGCAATTCAGCCAACATCACCCGTCCCTGTGTGCCCAATAGAATCATCAGGTGTTTAAATGTGTATTTATTGAGTGGATGTATTGCCATAAGAAAAGTGTGCATTCAGTAAATTAGTAGGTAACAGAATGAGTTAATTAGGATGACTTCAGCAGCCCTGTCAACAGAGCCTAAATCACATAGCTTAAGCAAGATGGAATTGTATTTTTGTCCTGTGTAACAGTCTATTTGTAAGTGGATCATAATGTCAGGACTCCAGGTTCCCTTCATTTTGTTGCTCTGCTCTGAAATATTGCCTTTATCCACATGGTCCGAGATAGCACGCCATTACATTCTTATTCTAGCCAGTAGGAGAGGAGGAAAAGCAAAGAGGAGGGCACTTCAATTACTTTAAAGGAACAACTTACAAGTGGTCTGAATCACTCCTGCTTACATCAGTCCCATCAGCCAGAACTTAGCATGTGGCCCATGTTTCTGCAAAGGAGGCTGGGAAAGTAGCCTTTATTCTTGGAGGCCATGTGTAGAGCTAAATTTTGGAGGTCTAGGAAGAAGAGAAGTACAGATAGTAGGAAAGAACAGGTGCTGGGAGTCAATTAGCAGTGTCTGCCATGTTTATTCTACCAAGGGCCTCGATCCCTGCAGGGGGGAGCCAATCAATTAATATTGATGTTTCTCTCATCAATGCTTCTATCTCCCTCTCCATTCCTGTATCTCTAAAATCAATAAAACATTTTTAAAAAACCCTAGTAAGGAAAGTAGAACTCGGATGGGGATTTCCGTTTTACTTGGAAATTTTAATACTATACAGAAACGTCAACAGAAGAGAATTGTTAAGAATTTGCCCCATTTGCTTTACTTTTCACTTTACGGATGAAAGGATCTGCAGACTTTTCTGAGCTTTCGAATATGAGTTGCACACATAGTGACATCCCATCCCTGAATATTCAGCTTGTGTCTCCTAAGTAAGAACCTTCTCTCATGTAACCACATATCAGAATCACCCCTAACTTGACTATATCTAAGTTTCCCTATTATTCTCAAAATGCCTTTGATTTTTTAGAAATTCAGAATCCAGTGATGTTTCTCTCGTGGCTTTATAGTCTCTTTTAAATCTAGGACAGTCCCCCTGCCTGCTTTTTGCCTTGTGACATTTGTGAACATTTGAGATTCTTAACCTGACCATCCAAAGAGGATGGGTGGCTAACCTGAAATTCTAGCCAGGATTGCAGGTGTGTTTGCATTTTTCTGGAAAGTATCCATCACTATCATCAAAGATCCATGAGTCCTCTATCGAGTGCCTGCTGTTTGCCTTGTTTTAATTGCTTTCCAAGTATTAACTGGTTTTATCCTCACAATAACCCTCGTGAGGAAGATACTATAATTATCTCCATTTTACAGGTAGGAAAACAGGCCAAGAGAGTGGTATTTGCTCAAGTCACAAAACTAGTAAATGGCAGGCAGCTATGCAGCCCCTGCTCTTACCCACCATTTGGTATAAGGGAGGGGTTTGGGGCACTGGTGTGGTGGGCACATCCTCCACCCTTGTTCTTTCTCTCTCAGTGGATGACGTCCAGGTCTCATGCTACCGAACACTGTGCAGCATCTACTCTCTGGGAACAACCAGAAACTCTTATGTGGAAAAGTAAGAAGGAACAGTCATAGTTTGGGGCTGGAATGAGCACTCTGGGGCCTCAGAGAGGGGAGGGCGCAAGAGAAGATTGGGGGTGAGTGAAAAGCAGGGGAGATGTTCAAAGTCTTCCAACAGCCGCACTTTGTGGCAGATGCAGTTCCCCAAGGAGGCCACATGAGGGCACTCAGGTGAAGGCCAGCAAAGGAAATGGAGGCCTCCACGCTGGGGGTTGGGGCTGAGTGGGGTCGGGGCATGACCAGGCTCTTGCTGGCCCAGATGCCAGGGTGTTCTTTGCTGAGGAACAAGCTTGCCCTGACAAGGGGCTTGCAGAAACGAGGGTAGCACACAGGAGCCATAGCACACTGGGGCACTGGGAGGGCCCTGGCAGTGCTCATGTGGGCTCTCCTGAGCCAAGAGCACAGGTGGAGCAAGAGGGCATTCAAGAAGCCTGAGAAAAAGGCCATATCTGTGCCCACTGGTGAGCAGCACTCTGCTCCAAAGGGTTCTGGGGAGAGTCCCTTCTGTGGAGGCTGGGGCTGGGACCTAGGTCCAGGCGAAGGACATGGGAGCTAAGGAGCATCCTCTTTCAGGCTACGGCCAGCCCTCGGGGAGTGCCTGGCCTGCCTGGCAGCGGCCATGCCTGTGGCGTTTCTGGAACCTCAGCTGAACGAGTATAATGCCTACTCAGTGTACACCACCAAGTCTCCCCGGGAGAGGGCCAGTAAGTTGTGTGGGGCTAGGGCAGCTGTCAGGGTTCCAGTCCACATTGGGAGCAGTGTGGCCCAATCTGGGCTCTGAGGGACTGAGGATTCCCAAGCTTGGGTGTGCTCCAGATTGGGGAATCCCAGGGCTTATGGGGGACCCTAGTATGTGGTGTGGACACTGAGGTCTGAGGGTGATGGGTTGGCATGCCCTGATCCCTCCCTGCACCCCAGTCTTGGGGCTCCCCAACAGCGTGGAGGAGATGTGTCCTGACATCCCAGTGCTGGAGCGGCTCATGGCAGACATCGGGGGGCTGGCCGAGTCGGGGGCCCGCTACACAGAGATGCCACATGTCATCGAGATCACCCTTCCCATGCTGTGCAGCTACCTGCCCCGCTGGTGGGAGCGCGGGCCTGAGGTGCCCCCACCCACCCTGCCCGCTGGGGTCCTCCCACCCTGCACAGCTGTCACCTCTGACCACCTCAACTCCCTGTTGGGGAATATCCTTCGAATCATCGTCAATAACCTGGGCATTGACGAGGCCTCATGGATGAAACGGCTTGCTGGTGGGTCTGGGGGGCACTAAGCTTCGGAGGGCTGGGGCCCCTTGATCTAACAGTCTGAAAGGGAGATCCCAGGCTCCATGGTCTCCTGGGAGTTGGGAGGAGTCAGAGTCTAGGTTTTTTCGGGATTGAAGGTCAAGGGTCATCACAAGGGGTGAGAGGCTCAGGGCTGAAAGGATGAGTCCGGGGAGTCCTCCAGGCTGGATTCTGAATTTCTCCCAGGCTGGAACCTGGGAGTGGGTTAGATCAGGATTTAGGAACAGGGTCAGAAGCCTGAGTTCCTTATGCAAATGGTCAGAGGATGAGGTTCCTGATAAGGATGGGTTATAGGTAAGAGGTCAAGACATTAGTCCTTAAAGGGTTGGGATTCCTGGTTTAGAAGTTCTATGTCAAAAATTGGTTCAAACTAGAGTTGGGGCTGCAATCGGCGGCCAGGATCAGAGGCCAAAGGCTGGGGTAAGAAGCCATAGTGAGAAATCATGTAGCGAGGAAGAGTCTAGGTAGGGACCAGGTCAGAGGTTAAAGACGGGTGAGAGGTTACAGGCTAGGGCAAGATATCAGTTGGGGTCAAAGGTCAGGCACATGTGTTAGGCTGGGATCACAGGTTCAGGTTACGGGTGATGGTTGGGATCAGGATTCAGGGACTATGTTACAGGTCACGGCCCAAAGTCAGAAGTGGGATTAGAGATAAATGCCGGAGTTAGAAGCCAGGGTCAGGCTGGGGTCAATGATAGCTGCTGGGTCAGAGGAGTCATGGGATGGGAACAGAGGTCATAGGTCAGATTCTGGAGTTAGAGGCTGGCCAGCAATGAGTGTCCCCACTTTGCTCCTGCAGTGTTTGCCCAGCCCATTGTGAGCCGGGCCCGGCCGGAGCTCCTGCACTCGCACTTTATCCCAACCATTGGGCGTCTGCGCAAGCGGGCGGGGAAGGTGGTGGCCGAGGAGGAGCAGCTGCGCCTGGAGGCCAAGGCAGAAGCCGAGGAGGGTGAGCTCCTTGTGCGGGACGAGTTCTCTGTGCTCTGCCGGGACCTGTATGCCCTCTATCCACTGCTCATCCGCTACGTGGACAACAACAGGTCAGCGTGTTCCCATTGTCCCCCCATATACCTCAGCCTAACCTCTGGCTTTCCTGAATCCCTTCTGACTTGCTACAAACTTCTTGCCATTCTCACCCAACCTACTGACTCCAACCCCATTGCTTCTGGCTCAACAAAATCCAACCCACTGGATTTGCTCCCTTCCTGCCCCTTTGCCCCTCCTGAATCTGAGCCCCTGTACAGTTGCAATGTCAGCTACAAGGAGCCCTGCTTTTCTCTCCAGTACTGGGCCTCCAGGCTGATATTTGTGCAGCAAAGCCCAATCATTAGGCCTTTCTCTGTCATTGGGAGAAGAAAGATAGTCCAGATGTGACCAATCTCATTCCCCCAGAAACATAGATCTTTAATAAAAGGGCAAGTGCAGGTATCAACCAACTGCTAATGTCTCTCTAAATTCAGAAACTGTTTAAACAATTATTGACTCCTACGTGCAGCCTAATTCAGGGATAGTAAATGAGTTTCAACTCCAGTTCCATCCTTGTTGGGAAAGATTTTAAGGTTGTCCTGGGAGCAGAAAAGGAAGTGGTGGTATGCATGCTGGATGCATCCTTGCACATCCATCTTTTTGCTCACCAGTGGGTACTGCTATAGGGCAGATTCCTAGGAGTGGGAGAGCTGGGTCAAAGAGTTTGAACAAGTAAATTGTGGTATATTCACGCAGTGGAATATTACACAATAATTCAAATGAACAAAGTCTCAACACACAACATTGATAAATCCCACAAACATCAGGTTGAATAAAAGAAGTCAGGAAAATAAAATAAAAAATAGTACATATCATATCATCTATTTATGTAACATTCAAGAACAGACAAAAATAATTCATGGTCTGTAAGTCAAGATAAGGGTCATTTTTTCAAGAGGAAGGAAGTAGGAGTGGCTGGGAGGGACACAAGGGTAGTTCTGGGGACTGAAAATGTTCTATTTCTTGAGTTGGGTGGTGGTTGGTTACACAAGTGTGTTCACTTTGTGATATTTCATCAAGTTGACACTTTATATGCATGTTACATTTCTTTTTTTAACTGTAGAAAAACTTTATTTGCCTCATTAAAAAATCTCAATAGTGCATTTAACTATAAATTCAATCTTCTCATTCAAGGAGTTGCAACCAAAGTTTAAGTAGAAACTTTTGATTGCTTTAGGTTTACATTTTAAAAAAACTCTTAAATTTACCGAGGGAACATAAAAAAAAAACAGATTTTAAAAACCTTAAAGCATAAATTTATAATTAATGGGTCTATTATTCTGCTCCCAGTGCCTGCTCTGCAGGAGAGAACACTTCCAACCTACAGCTAAAGTATGGAATAAAACAGTTACAAACTGAATCCTGCATCAGCTACTGACAGAGCTGAAATAATTTAGGGTGGGAAAGTTATGTGTCATTATCTTACACAATTTCACTCCAAGAGTAAAAAAGCGAACCCAAAGGCTCAGCTCTTTCCCGGCTTTAAAAATGTCCCTGTCTGCCCTCCTCCCTGCAATCCCTCCCTCCCTCCAGGACAAAGTAGAGCGAAGGTCCCTGTGGTGGTGATGCCAGGGCTGTCCTCACACCCAGGGAACAAAGGGGATTCCCAGCCATTGTCCTCCCTACGATGCTGAGCATCACCGGCACTGTGCACGTTACATTTCAATAGAGAAAGAAAAAAGCTTGTAAAGGAATGGTCATTCATCAACTTTAAATAATCTGAATGGCCAGTTACCTAGAAAATTCCACCCCTCCCTTTGGAGTCTCCTGGTCCCCTTGACCCTCTCCCCTAAGATCTCTTGTGTAGCCCCCCTCCTGGGTGTCTCACCCAATCCCTCACCAGCCCCTTCCCTGCTGCCCAGGGCGCACTGGCTGACGGAGCCCAATCCCAACGCTGAAGAGCTGTTCAGGATGGTGGGCGAGATCTTTATCTACTGGTGCAAGTCCCACGTGAGTCCCTGCCCACTCCCTGCTCCTCTTCATACCTGAGAAGCTGCTGCCCTGAGATGCCCTCCCCCGACCCGGCCTGACCCCAGTACTGCCTCTGCCACCAGAACTTCAAGCGTGAGGAGCAGAATTTCGTGGTCCAGAATGAGATCAACAACATGTCGTTTCTGACTGCCGACAACAAGAGCAAAATGGCCAAGGTGGGTGCTGTGCTCCGGGAGGTGGTCTTAGCAGGGAAGGAGGGAACACCCAAGGGCTTCCTACCTGCCCCCTCCTCATCCAGCTGGCTGCCCTGTCCTGGTCACATTCCCTGCAGCCCTCACAGCTTTGTCCCCTCTCATCTTGCATTTCCTCCCTCCTATCCCCATTATCCCAGGTCCCCCACTCCTCTCCCCTTATACCTCTTAGAACTGCCCTCTACAGGGTTCATCTAAAGGACAAACCCACCCACCCTGAGTCAAGGTCTGGGAATGCCCTACAAGGGGATGCATGTCCGGTGGGCACAGAGCTTGGGTTAGGTAAACTTGGAATTAGGTCTGGGGTTCTCTGAGGGACTGGGGTAACACTTTTTGTCTCTATCTGCCATCTGATGAAACAGGCAGGAGACGTACAGGTCAGCCCCTCATCTGGAACCTTCCGCATGACTCTTGGCTAATACCTTCTTCCCCACAAACCCCAGCATCTGCACCCCTCCAGAAAACCCTTGTCCCTATTCCCCACCCCTCATCCTTGGCTCCCAGCTACCATCCTCTTTCTCTCCCCATTCCTCCCTGTCCCCAATCATCCATTCCCTTCCCAACCCTCAGCTTTGAGCAAATTTACTTTTTTTTTTCTTAACTTTCGTTGAAAAAAAAAAAAAGAAAAAACCCACCTCTCAGCTTTCCCCAAAGCATCAAAGTATTGTGGGCTAAGGTCCATTGTGGGCTGAGGCTGTGAGGAATGGGAGTGAGGGTGGGATAGGCACGTGCATGCTGAGTTTAAGACTTGGGCTCTGGAATGAGAGAGACTTGGGTTAGAATCCTGACTCTGGCAGTTGGCTATGTGACCTTGGTCAGCAGTCTTATCCTTCTGAGCCGCTGATGCATTTGGCCTGTCGCCCCTGGCCCAGGCTCTGCAAGGACTCAGATGCATGTACGGCCTCCATATTTCGAGCTGGTGTGGATGTGGCTCTGGCCAAAGCTTGTCACCCGGGCTTCTCATTGGCATGACGGGTGGCCCTGACCATAGGTCTGCACCAAGGCTCAGAACATGGCTATGGGACTCCATGCCCGTGTTTCTGTTCCCAGATCTTTTTGGATCTCTCTGGCATCTCCTCTCTTCCTGTTTTCTTGTCCATCTCAGTCTCTCAGTGTCTCTCTTTTTCTTCCAACTTCTCTTGTCTCATCTTTGTTTCATCCTTGGGAACTCAGTCTTGAGATATGAAGTGTGGGGCTGTGCATGTTTCTTGGAGGGGTGTTGTACTGAGAGTTCTTAGGGGATTTTGGGAGAAGACCTCCAGAGGTTGAGAAAGGCCTGGAATTTGGGGGAATCTGTAAGGGTTTGGGACAGAAGTTAGGAATTTGGGATAGGGGCTGGGGTTAGGAGGGTCAGGGCTGGGCATCTGGTGAAAGGTCAGCAAGGACTGGGGTGGTAACTGGGGCAATGGCTGTTGGGGTGGGAACCAAGCATGGGGCTGGGCTGGCATTCATGCTGGTGCTGAGCCCCATGTCCCCACAGTCAGGTGGCTCTGACCAGGAACGCACCAAGAAGAAGCGCAGGGGGGACCGGTACTCTGTGCAGACATCGCTGATTGTGGCCACACTCAAGAAGATGCTGCCTATCGGCCTGAACATGTGTGCACCCACTGACCAGGACCTCATTGCGCTGGCCAAGACCCGCTATGCTTTGGTGCCTGCCGGACCCCATTCTGGGAATCTGCCAGGATCCCACTCAGCACCCTACACCAAGACCCCAGGAGCCCACTGGGAGCCCTCCCTTAGGACCCTACTGAAACCTTCTCTAGGACCCTGAGGACTCACTGGACCCCCTAGGATGTTAAGGACCCCTCTCAAGAAACTGCCAGAGCCCTGGGACCCAAGGACCCTACCTGGGACCCCTCTGAAACCCAGAAATATTACTAAGACCCTCTCCAGTCCTCCCCACATAAGCCTGCCACCAGCTGCTGGGTTGACAGACCTAGAAGGACCACATTGAGCCTTTAGGGATCCAACTGAACACTCTCCCCAGGACCATGCCAAACCCATTATGACCCTGAGGACCCCACCCACGATACCATTAGCACCCCTGAGACTCCTCTGAGCCCTCCACCGGGACCTCCCTAAACTCCTGGGGACCCAATGAGCAATGAGCCCCTCATGATCCCACTGGCCTTCCCCTGAACCTCTGGGTCTCTGTTGAGCTCTCTAGCTCATCACCTCTTATCTTGACGCCCAGCTAAACCCCTCAAAACTCTCAGGGGCCCAGTGAGCACCTGTGACCCTAAGTAGCCCTGCAGAATCCTAATGGTCCCTTCCCCAGGTCTATGAACAATCTGAGTTTCCAAGAATCCACAGGATCAATTGACCCTGCCCCTGAACTCTAAGCCCTCTGGAACTTAAAGGAGGCCTCCCAGGACCCCACTTACCGCTTGTATGGAATAACACCCTCCCCCACCCCTGATCCTTTCACCACAAGAACCTAAGAGGATCCTGTCCTGAGACCTCTAAAACCTCCCCCAGGACCCTGCTAAGTAACCTTACAACTTACTACCCTCACTGACCTCCCCTGGTATCCTTCCCTCAGGACCTCGGGCTCCTCCTAGGACCTTGCTGAGTCCTGCCAAGACCCCAAAGAACTCTTTGACCCCTCAACTTGTTCCTTGAGGGCCCCCCTCTCCTGGGACTCTAAGGAACCCCCACATTACTGACCCCTCCTTTGGCCTGTGTAAACCCTACCCATGACTTGGTTGATACACCTGATCTCCCATGACCTCTACTAACCTAGCCATTTTCCTTATAACTTCCTTCACCCCATCTGATTAAATACACCCTGTCCATCTCCCACTTACTTGCAGTCCCACTCTGACCCTCCTCTGACGTCCAATAATCCCTCTGTGGTCTTATTTGACCTTTGAGGCTATCCTGTCACCTTCTACCTCCTCTCACACCCCCACGAGGCCCTTCTAATCTTTACTGTCTCTTCAAGGTGCCTCTGTGGCCTCTAGGACTTCCCCTCTGATCACTCCTGATCTCTGATTCCTTTCAAGTTTCTCACCCATCCTCCCTACACAAGCCTCCCACCAGTTGCTGGGATGACAGGCCTAGAAGGGGAAGGGTTATGGGTCAAGGAGGACGCTGAGCCCTCCGGAGTGACCCAGTCTGACCATGTTTCCCCCCAGAAAGACACAGATGAGGAGGTCCGGGAATTTCTGCATAACAATCTTCACCTTCAAGGAAAGGTAGGCCTCCTTAATCTGCACATTGGGATACCAGCAACAAAAAGAGCCAACTTATGAGCACTTACTATGTACCAGGCATCAAAAGCGGGACCTTAACTTGTACTCACTTCCCACTGGATTGAAAGGGGCCCAGTAGCGCAGGGCCATTCCCCACCCCACCCCGCCAGAAGCCAGAAGCCGGACGGAGGGAGGGCCTTGCGGACAGGCTCACTCCAGCCCACTGTTCTTCCTCCTCTCAGGTGGAGGGCTCCCCTTCTCTGCGATGGCAGATGGCCCTGTACCGGGGCCTCCCAGGCCGCGAGGAGGACGCGGACGACCCTGAAAAGATCGTGCGAAGAGTCCAGGAAGTGTCTGCGGTGCTCTACCACCTGGAGCAGGTGGGCGGCCAGCAGGGTCTTACTGCTGAGTTGCTGAGCTATGATCTCCAGGCCGGACAAGGGGCGGGCCTTACGTTTGTGGGCAGGGCCTGAGGGTGTACCTGGGCTTTTGGGGGAGGGGGTGCAAAGGGTCGTCTTGGGTCTGTGGGTGGAGCTTCTGTGGAATCTTGAGTTTAAATCAAGGCTTAGGCACAGCCAATAGGGCCCAGTGGTTGAGCCTTTTTTTAAAAATTAATCTTTATTGTTAAGATTATTATAGATGTCCCTCTTTTACCTCCCATTACCCCCCTCCACCCACTTCCCACCCTGCCCCAGGTCTTCACCACCCTATTATCTGTGCCCATAGGTAATGCATATCTATACATATAAAAGCCTAAGCAACGGAATGATCAGTCAACCAGTTGATATAACATGCACTGACCATCAGGGGGCAGACACTCAACACAGGAGCTGCCCCCTGGTGGTCAGTGCGCTCCCACAACCAACCTCCTGTGGCCAACCAACCTCCCGCAGTCCCTCCCCCCAGCCTGCCAGCCCCAATGACCCTGATTGGGGTGCCGGCCGAACTTCCTGCAGCCCCAGCTCTCCCCCCAGCCAGCCAACCTCCCTTGGCCCCTCCTCCCACCAGCAAACCTCTCACGGGCTCAATTGGCCCCGATCACCAGCTAGGCTGAGTGACCCCACCCGTGCACATATTCGTGCACCTGGCCTCTAGTATGCATATAAGATCTTTGTTTAATCTCTTCCCACGCCCTTCCCACCTCCCCTCTGAGAATCTTCAGTCTGTTCCATTTCCATGCCTTCTTTAAAAATACCCTTCAACATTTCATGTAATACTGGTTTGGTGGTGATGAACTCCTTTAGCTTTTTCTTATCTGTGAAGCTCTTTATCTGACCTTCAATTCTAAATGAGAGCTTTGCTGGGTAGAGTAATCTGGTTGTAGGTCCTTGCTATTCATCACTTTGAATATTTCTTGCCACTCCCTTATAGCCTGCTTAGTTTCTGTTGAGAAAACAGCTGACAGTCCTATGGGCACTCCCTTGTAGTTAACTGTCTTTCTCTTGCTGCTTTTAAAATTCTCTCTTGGTCTTTAGCCCTTGGCATTTTAATAAGATGTGTCTTGGGTGGGGCCTCTTTGGGTTCCCTTGTTTGGGATTCTCTGTGCTTCCTGGACTTGTAAGTCTATTTCTTTCACCAGGTAGGGGAAGTTTCTGTCATTATTTCTTCAAATAGGTTTTCAATATCTTGCTCCTTTCTTCTTCTAGCACCCCCATAATGCAAATATTGGTACACTTGAAATTATCCCAGAGGCTCCTTATACTATCTTCATATTTTTGGATTCTTTTTTCTTGTTGCTCTTCTGATTGGGTGTTTTTTGCTTCCTCATATTTCAAATCATTGATTTGATTCTCGGGATCCTCTACTCTACTGTTGAATCCCTATATATTATTCCTTATTCCAGCCAGTGTATGCTCAATTTCTGACTGGTTCATTTCCTTTTTTTGTTTGTTTGTTTGCTTTTTGAAAGTCTCACTAGGTTCCTTGAAGGTCTCAGAAAACCCTTGACTAACCTTATAACATGGTTTTGAATTCTATATCTAGTAGTTTGCTTCCTTCCATTTCTTTCATTGTTGACATGTTTCTTTGTCTCCGCATTTTGGCTGCTTCCCTGTGTTTGTTTCTATGTATTGGGTAGAGCTGCTATGTCTCCTTGAGTTGATAGAGTGGTCTTGTGTAGTAGGTGTCCTATGGGGCCCAGTGGCTTAGCTTCCCCAGTCACCTGAGCTGGGCACTTTAAGTGCGCCCCTTTGTGGGCTTGTGCACAGTCTTGTTGTAGTTGAACCTTGATTGTTGTTGGTGTCATTGGGAGGAATAGACCTCCAGGCCAATTGACTGTGAGGACCAGCTATGGCTACAATAGAAGAGCTGTTGTGCAGGAGACACCCCTAAGGAGCAGGACTTGCTTTAGTGGGACTTTGGTGCTCACTGAGTCTGCCCCTTGAGTGTGTCACTTATGGATGCATAGAGTTGTAATCTGGTATGTTCTGACACTGACCACTGGGTGTACTGGTTCTTTGGTCTCTAGGGAGGTGCAAAGTCAACCACTGCCTGGGGCCACCTATCTGCAGATTCCCCCTATTTGTATCCATTTTGGAAGTGTCCAAGCGAGGCTCAGCTGTGAAGCAAGGCAGGCTGGTGCTAGTGCTGGGTGTTGGGCTTTTACTGATATGTTTGGGGCTCCCTGACCCCATTGAAGCTTGTTTGAGAGATTTTAGCAAAGTCTGAAGCCTGAGCAAAGACAGGCCATTCATATGCAAAAGCTACTGCACAAAGGTTGGGTGGGGCTGAAAATTGGATGGGGTGGGGGTCTCAGGGAATCACCAGGGTGATGGAGCAAACATATTTGGCTGCCAGTCAGCCGTGCAACTGGGGAAGTCCCAACACAGGAACAATGACCCCTGTTTGCACCTCTGACTAGGAGAAAGCCGCCTCTGAGTTCCTGCCCTGATGCCAGACAATCCAGTTCCTTCTCATATGTGTCTGTGTCCCCTAGAGACTTGTCTTGATGCTGGAGCTCAGAGGAAGTAGGACCTTGTAAATTCAATTCGTGTACAGGCAGGCGCTTTAAGAGGATCAGCTGGGTCTTCAGCAGCCTCCGTCTTACTGAGCCCCAATCCCTGCTGGTTTTTACAGCCTGTAGTATGGAGACTTCTTTTCCCAGCTCTGGGAGCTTGGGCTTGGAGTCTGGTGTGGGGCTGGGACCCCTTGCTCCTTATGAGGAGCCTCCGCAAAGATGATCTCCCCCCCAATTAAAAAATCCACACACGTGGGTGTCGGTCCAACCTGATCCGTGCCACCACCCCACCTACCAGTCTCAGGGTGCTTTCTTCTTTACTTCTCTAGTTGAAGAACTTTCATTCCACCAGCTTTCAGGCAGGTCTGGATGATGATTGTTCTGTATTTTAGGTGTAATTTTCATGTGGGTTTTGGAAGCAGTGGGTACAGGCACTTACATATGTAAGTGCTGCCATCTTGGTCCCATGAACCAGGATGTCACAGTTCGATTCCCTGTCAGGGCACATGTCCCAGTTGAGGGCTCAATCCCCAGTAGGAGACATGCATGAAGTAGTCAATGGATGAGTCTCTCTCATCATTGATGTCTCTCCCTCTCACTTCCTCTTTCTGAAAGTAATAAAAACATTTTTTAAGTTTTTTTTTCTAAGTCTAATGTTAAGGTGAATTATAAATAAGTAAGTAAGTAAGTAAATAAATAAATACATACATACATACATACATACATACATACATAAATAAATTGAGGCTTAGAATCAGTGCGCTGATTCTAAGGGGTCAAGTTTCTATTAGAAACTTGACTCAGTGCGCTCAATGTTGGGCCCAGGACAGAACTTTGGTTCAGGTAGTGGGACCTTATGGAGACTACTTGACTCCTGGAAAGGGCCTTGGAATTAGGGGCAGAGCCTGCGTAGAGACCCTCAGTCTGTTGGTGGGGCCTAGGAGAGAAATTTTGGTCTGGAAGCAGAGACCAGGTTAGAACCTTGACTCTGTCAGAAAAACCAAAGTGTTTCTTCGGCCCTGTTAGTCGGACCTGGGCACAGATGGGCAGTTTCACTCAGGCTGGAAGTGGGAATCAGGCCAGGGGCAGAGTCTGGGGACATGACATTGTCCTGCCCCCAGGTCGAGCACCCTTACAAGTCCAAGAAGGCTGTGTGGCACAAGCTCTTGTCCAAGCAGCGCCGGAGGGCGGTTGTTGCCTGTTTCCGCATGACCCCCCTGTACAACCTGCCCACGTAAGACACCCAGGGTGGAGGGGAGCTAAAGGGACCTCGGAGAAAGGGTGGCTGAGAGGGCAGGAGGCTGGAGGGCCAGTATGATGGGCTCTTTGGGAATGGTTGGTGGGGCAGATTTGTGGGAGGTCAGAGGAAGCGGAGGAGAGAAGGTCCCACAGTCACTCCACACACTTCTCTTGCAGGCACCGGGCAAGTAACATGTTCCTGGAGAGGTACAAGGCCACATGGATCCTGACTGAAGACCACAGTTTTGAGGACCGCATGATAGATGACCTTTCAGTGAGCTGGGGCCTGCCTGGGAGTGTGGGGGCGGAGCTGGATAGGGCTGGGGCTGAGCCTGCCTGTTGCACATCTTCAGGGGTCACCCTTCACACAGAGGTATGAGAAAGGTGCCTCTGGCTTGGGCAGAACCAGGGAAGTGTGCAGGATGTGGGGCACGTGAGAAAAAAATCCAGCCCGTCAGGGCTATGGAGGAGACAGGAGGGGACTCTGGAAGTCTCTTCCCCAACCCCACTCCTTCCCCCAGAAAGCTGGGGAGCAGGAAGAGGAAGAGGAAGAAGTGGAGGAGAAGAAGCCAGACCCCCTGCACCAACTGGTCCTGCACTTTAGCCGCACTGCCTTGACTGAAAAGAGGTGAGGACCCTTCATAGGTCTTGGGAAAAGAACCCACTACCTCCCTGCCCCCCAGCAACCTCCCTGTTTCTCAAGAGAGACCTTCTGTGTCCTAGGGGAGCTGGTCTCTCAATGTCACTTTACCAGGATAGGCAGGGCCACCATGTACCACTGTGCAGGCAGAGCACTCACAAGGGCATCTCTGAAGGTTTCACATCTCAGGCAATATTGATTTTGACATTTTTAGAAGAAAGCATCTTGCTCAAACAAAATCAGTATACTGTAGGAACAAATCAGTAAATTATGACAAATTTCCAACCGAGGGAAGTGTGGAAGGGGGTTCTTTTTCTAATTAACACAAAAGCTGCATATGGGCTGATGACAGTCTTGGGAATAAATGACCGAAGTAATGGTGCTGCTGCTACAGGTGACATTTATCAAGTGCTTATGTGTAGGCACCATGCTAAGCACTTGACATCTATATCCTCTCATTTATCTTGACACTGTAAGATAGATACTATTATCAACTCCTTTTTGTGGACAAGGAAGTGGCAGCACAGAGATTTATTTTCCTCACATAACAGGAAGTCGGGAGGTGGAAAGTCCAGGGCTAGGCAGTGACACGACAGTCACAGAGTCATTCAGGCTGACAGGCTGGCTCAGGCTTTCTGGACTGCCATTCTGAGCTTTTGTCTTGTGGTCACAAAATGGATGCTAAACTTCCAGACATGACCACATGCCAGGCAGAAAGAAGGGAAGAGAATTTTTTTCCTCTATGGAAGGCCAAGATCTTTTTATCCAAGGAGAGAAGCCCTCCTTGGTGGGCTTCTGCACAGATCTCATTGGCCAGAATCTGGCATCAGGCTACCAAAGCAGCAAGGGAGGCTGGGAAGTTTAGTGTCCTGGAAAAGCGATGACTCTGGACTTAGACTATCCAGGCTTGAGCCCTAGTAGAAGCTGTGTGATCTTGGCCAAGAAAGATCTTTGAGCTTCAGTTTCCTCACTGGTAAAATGTGGCTAGTAATACACCTACCTAATAAGATTATTGTGAGAATGTGTATATATATATATATATATAATAGGGTAAACAATAGGTCCTGGCCATTGCTAGTGCTAGTGGTGGCAGTAGTAGTAGTAGTATTGAGATGACCCAAGGATAAAGTGGCTGGTCATAGTTGTTCAGGGTGGTAAGATGGACCCAGAAACTCCAGGCTTCCATCACACCATTTTTGAAACCCCAGTGGAAAGGGAACAACTCTACCAATAGCTTCAGCAAAATTCCCCAAATGAGTTCCACTGAGCCATCTCTAGCCTGTTACTGTGGCCAAGCAGAAAAAAAGTGCTGATTGGCTCAGTCTTCATCACAGGCCCACTCTGCAATGGCCAATTTACCCTGAGTGAACCACACAGGCTGAGCATGGGGAGGGCTGGCTTTCCAAAGGAAATCTGGAAGCTGCTATAAGATGGGGGTCCTCTCCACTGAGGCCTGACTATCTCTCCAATTACTTCCTCAGCAAACTGGATGAGGATTACCTGTACATGGCGTACGCTGATATCATGGCAAAGGTGAGGCCCTGCCCCTATCCAGGGCAGGTCCCCTTCTCCTCAGCTGCAATGCCTGTCCACTGAAAGGGCTGGGGGTGGACTGAGGATCTCCTCTGTTCCCCATCATCCCTGACTTATGCCCCATCCTCAGAGCTGTCACCTGGAGGAGGGAGGGGAGAACGGCGAAGGTGAAGAAGAGGTTGAGGTTTCATTTGAGGTAGGTGGGATCAGGAGGAGCTGGAGGACGGGATGGGGGACCCTGGCTTCAGTCATCCTCATTCATTCAGCATACACTCACAGAGCAGTGCTGTGAGCCAGGCCCTGGGCTGGGTGATGTTGGGGACACAGGAGTGACCAAGTCAGTCCATTGGGGAGACAGGTGCATCACAGACAGTAACAGCACAGAGTATTCACGGTGGTGAAGAGGGAAGCTCAGGCAGGGGGGTCAGGGCTGGGAAAGCAGAGCACCCAGGGGTGAGTTCGGGGGCTGTGGTAGCCCACCCATGGTGCTCCCCCCGCCAGCGTTGAAGGGTGGCAGGAAGGCTTCTCAGAGGAAGGGATGTCTGAGTAGGGGTGTGCCAGTTGAAGAAAGGAGAAAGGTGTTTCAGGTAAGGAAACAGCATTTGCAAAGGCCACATGGTGAGAAAGAGCTAGTAAACTTGCGATTAACCCACCTATTCATCACTAAGGCAGAATTCCTTTTGGCATCTGGTGAAGCCTTTCTCACAATTAGGTTTTTAAATGCAGAAAATGAATTCATAAGAGAGGAAATAAGCATACGGAAGTAGTTATCAAAATATTACGTTAAAAATTTGTGATATACTAATATCTGCCCTTCTTTATTAATCTATCAAATAAGATCTAACAGTGGGTCCAATAGCTACTGTAAGTGATAAGTAGTGATGAATAAAACAATATTTTGAGATGTCTACAAAAATGTGACATGGCAACATCTGTGATTCTTTTTGTTGTTGTTAATCCTCACCTGAGGATATTTTCCATTGATTTTTTAGAGAGAGTGAAAGGGAGGGGGAGACAGAGAGAGAGATAGCAATGTGAGAGAGACACGTTGATTGGTTGCCGCCTGTACTCGCTCTGACAGCGGGGCCAGGGATTGAGCCTGCAACTGAGGTACATGCCCTTGACCAGAGTTGAACCCGTGACTGCGGACCAATGCTCTACCCACTGTGCCAAACTGGCTAGGGCTCATCTGTGATTCTTATGCTATGTTTTATGGCCTCATCCATAATGGGAAGAAGTGCTACCTTTCAGTTAGAGGGTAGTAAATATATAACTTTTTTCCTCATTCGAGTTCACAGACTTCTCAGATTTTATCCATTGACCCCTTGAAGGTCTGTGGGCCCAGGTTAAGATTGCACCATGCCCAGGCCTGCACTAGGTGCCAGGAACAAATCTATTTCAGTCCCAAGAGATAGAGGAGGTTTATGAGTTGAAGGAATGAGCCAGTGACTGGAGCAGGGAGCACAGGGGTGAGGGACAGGGCTGTGGGGGTGGGGGGAGGAGGGAAAGGCTAGGCTGGTGAGCCTGGACTCACTTGGCACCATGGGCCTGGCTCTGTCCCAGGAGAAAGAGATGGAGAAGCAGAGACTCCTGTACCAGCAGGCACGGCTGCACAACCGAGGGGCGGCGGAGATGGTGCTGCAAATGATCAGTGCCTGCAAAGGTGCCCTCCCCAAGCATCCGGCTCCTCCTGAACACACTCATCCTGTTTTCACTCTCCCCGGCCCACACTTCCTGTGGACCCGGCGGCACACCTCCCACCCCTGCATGCCTGTGGTTTGCACACACACACCAGCCCTTGCATGCTTCACTTGCCTTGTGATTTCTTGCTCATCTTCCGTCACTATCACACTTCCACGCTCCTCCAACCCTTTCTCTCACATCCCCTGCACTGGCTGTTTTCTGGTGGGTGGAGAACCCCGCTCCACAGCTAAGTGGACCATCGTTTGTGTCCTGCCCCCCCCTCCCCAGGAGAGACAGGAGCCATGGTGTCCTCCACTCTGAAGCTGGGCATCTCCATCCTAAATGGGGGCAATGCTGATGTGCAGCAGGTAGCAGGAGACGGGACTTGGGGGAGGGCTAAGAAGGGTTGTAGGTTCCTGTGTGACTACTGTCCTCCCTGTCCTGCCGCCCCCTCTGCAGAAAATGCTGGATTATCTGAAGGACAAGAAGGAAGTTGGCTTCTTCCAGAGTATCCAGGCGCTGATGCAGACATGCAGGTAGGCTCTAGTGTCTATCTTTTAGTGAAACTGTTTGGTGCCACTGTGCCCCTACTCCTGCTACCACTTCTAGTTCTAGTTCCACTCTCTTGGTTCCAGGAACAGAGATCCATTCAGACTAGCTCAAATGTTAGGGAGGTTTTTTTGTTTGTTTGTTTGTTTTTTTAATATTTTATTGATTTTTTACAGAGAGAAAGGGAGAGAGATAGAGAGTTAGAAACATCGATGAGAGAGAAACATCGATCAGCTGCTTCCTGCACATCTCCCACCAGGGATGTGCGCACAACCCACGTACACGCCCTTGACCGGAATCGAACCTGGGACCTTTCAGTCCTCAGGCCGACGCTCTATCCACTGAACCAAACCGGTTTCGGCATCAAATGTTAGGGAGTTTATTATAAGAATTCATGTGCAACAATAAGGAAGGCAAAATGCCACCCCATGGATGCAGGCAGGTGGAACTGGAAGGCTGTTGAGAATTCAAGGGGCACCCCACAGCAGGGAATCTGGGCTCTCTCTAATGACCCCTATGAATGTGACTCGGTGACTGTCTGCCTTTGTTCTCCTCTTGATGTTGACCCTCTGAAGCTTTTGCTGATTGATGGTTTCTGTACCCTCCTGATTTCTACTGGGACACATTTCGTCCTTACCCCATATTACTTCACAGCTTCTGCCAAATCTCAGTTTCTACTTCCTCTTGATCTCTGCTCATTCGTGGTTTCCCATGGCTCTTCTCCCACCACTGTGTGTGGGGGGGGCGGG
>NW_006289227.1:153171-163789 GCF_000327345.1 Myotis davidii
AAGAGGACCGAAGCACATCTTCCCATCTTTCCTTTCTTCGCCTCAGCGTCCTGGATCTCAATGCGTTCGAGAGACAGAACAAGGCAGAAGGGCTGGGCATGGTGAACGAGGACGGAACTGGTGAGGCCCTCTCTTGGGCTCCCTCTCCATGGAATTTTTTTCCTTCAGGATCTGCCCCCTCACCCAACACTGCCCAGGGCTCCCTTCCTCCAAGACACTCCCTCTCCAAGAGCACCCCCAGGTCTTCCTTCCCCTGCCCATGCAGTGGTGCCCAGTCCTGCCCCCCAATCCCCCCAGGGTCTCCCTCCCCATGATCTCCACCCTTGGGTGCCCTTGTGTCCTGTGTTCTCTCACCCATCACCACATGGACCTGCCTTCCACAAGCCCCAAGTCTCCCGCCCTGGTTGCTGTTCTCTCATTAATGTCCCTAATCCGGGTTAATCAAGTCTCCTCTTTGCTGTGTTGTGACGTGTTTAACCTTTCTGCCCTGATCCTTGCCTCCTGCCTTTCCACCTCTACCTGTCCATCTCTCTTTCTCTTCCTCTCCTTTCTGTCCCAATGCCTTTACCGTCATTCCTACTCTCTTCCTGGCTTCCTTCTGTATCCTTATCGCTCTTTCTGTGTGGGTTGTTTCTTTTTCCATGTCTGTGTCTTTGTCCCTGACCTTGTGTCACTGTGTGTTTTTCTGTCTCTATCTCCTTCTGTCTCTTTTTTCCCTCTTTTTTCCTGCTTCCTCCTCCCATCCTGTTGGCTGCCCCAGTCATCAACCGCCAGAACGGTAATTTCCCCAGCCTATTCCCCTTGCTGTGCTACTCTGCCACCCTCCCTTCTTACCCCCATCACCCCCTTCACCTGGGGGCTGAGGATCTGGGACATCCAGGGAGGGAGAATTCTTTCTTGGGTCACTGTACCTGGGGAAAGTATTGAGAACAGGGTTCAGAGACCAAGATTCAAGTCCCACATTAGCCGCTCACCTACTTTCCATTGGCCTCAGTTTCCCCATCTGTAAAGTAGAAGCTAGAGAAGATGGCAAATGTTCCTTTTCAGATGGATGTTCTCAGGCTTCCTGACCCAGATTCACAGCCCCAGGGTGGGGTGATCCCCATTCCCACCCACCCTGCTCTCTGCACCATGACCCCACCCCACATTGGTGGGGCCTGCAGTTCCCATCCACCAACCAGATTGGTTGCTCCTAGCTTCCATTTTGATTGGTGTGTGTGCAACCTCTGTGCCTGCTCTGATTGGCCCTGGCCTCCCCTCTTTTTCCTCCCCTACAGACAGCCCTTCTTGATGGGCTTATTTCAGATGCCTGTTCTGATTGGCCCACGTACACACACACACACACACACACACACACACACACACACACCCTGCTTCTCCTGGATTGGCTGCTTTCAAGGCATCTGAGCCTGTTTCAGTCCTATCCCTTTCTGCTCCGAGCCTTTGTGTGAAAGTGATCCCAACCCCCATAATCCATTAACCCTTTGGCCCTGGAGGAGTGCTGAGGGTGGTGCCAGTTGCTTGAACCTTTACTGGATCAAGCAGACACCCCCGGATGTCACATAGTGATGACATCAGAGAGACACTGATGTTGTAGAAAGACACTCAAGGCCCCAGCTTCATGACTCAGGGCCCATCAGGTCTACATCAGCTGTCAGATTCTGAAATCAGGACTCCTGGTGTCATGGGTGTCCATGGCCCTCACAGTGTCTTTGAAGTGATGGCTGCTCCTCCCCACCCCACCCCCCTATGCTTTGCGCATGTGTGTGCAGTGTGCATGGGCCGTGTGCAGGTGTACCATGTTCTGGCGCACCTCACCCCTTCTGGGCCCTGCCCCTTTCTCCACCCAGGAGAGAAGGTCATGGCAGATGATGAATTCACCCAAGACCTATTCCGATTCCTGCAATTGCTCTGTGAGGGGCATAATAACGGTGAGAAGGAGGGGTGGGTGGAGTGGAGAGGAAGTGAGTTTGGGGACAGTCTGGAAGAGTTGCCTGAGTTAATCTCCAGTTCCCTCCTCCCTTATCAGTGATGGCCTCACTACCTATCCTTGATCCCATTGTCCATCATTTACTTTCAGCCAGGGTCACACTCAATCCACCCACCTACCTAAATCTCTCTTGAATTTCTGCAATCTAGGCAGAAATTCACTTCCTGGCCAGTCCAAGTCCCCAAAGCAATCTACCAGAAACCAATTTGGCCAAAAATCAATTTGCCCAAATGAGCAATTAGCTACTTGCCATTTTTCCACAGTCATTTCAAAGTTGAGTAAATGTTATGGATTTCCATACTTGGGATCTGTAAAAAGGAAAGAATCACATGGCATTTTTCAATGAATCTATTACAATTGCTTATCAATTTTTCTTATAAAAATGCTTTGCCAGAGGAATAACTACAGATTCTTTCCTAACTTAAGCGAGAGTTTTCACACTTGTCCTGGTTCAAAGGTGACCAGCAAGTTAAACACATAGTCAGGGAGAAAATAAAACCCCTTGTGGCACACATAGCTTATAACATTAAAGGGACAGCCCAAACGCTGTTCAACAAACATTCCACCCAAAGTCATTTTAGTCTCAAGGTTGTGGTTGTAATGCTTAACAGGTGATTATGAAACCACAGACTGCCCAGAAATTAGCCTTCATGACAAGAATGGGAGTAATTATAAGTCTAACTTCCATAGAACCTGCACCCTACTTGGCTGGTGCTCTCTAAGGTAACTGATTTGTAAATATCCCTAATCTTCACTCTTTTCAACAAAGGATAAAGCATGATCTATTGCTTTACATTCTCTAAAGCTCTCAGGGCTACAACTATTCGTCAACATTTATTAAATACTCTTCTGCCACACAACTAGGATTTCCTTTCTTTAAATTCAACTAAAGTGGAATCAGTCTTTGGTGTTAAAAATGAATTTTATTCCCTGGGTCTATCACTTTTTGGAAGTGAAAACATTCTTATGGGTGGGATTTCTCTCTCTCAGTAAATTTGTGATCCAGTCCTCCGCCTAAATTCTTGGATTCATAAACCAGCCCAATCAAATAAGTATTTGAAATCTCAGATGTGTTGCATGTCTTGAGTATTCAGTACAATTCAAAGAAGATAAAAGGTTTGTCTCTTATTTGCTCATGTCTATGACAGCGTTCTCAGAGTTCTTTATGAGTGTGGAGTGCTGTATATCTAACCATTTATGCATTTGGTCCGATGTAAATGAACACAAAGGAGTTAGCAAACAGGGTTGATGAGAAACCTGCTTATAAAATCTTGAATATTTTAGTATACTTTATAATGTGAAACCAGGCAAAATGGACATTTCACCTGATACAGTGATTGTGAAGTGATTTATAGGAAAGTCAGGGGGGAAGTAAGACTTTGCGGGGGAAAATACCTTTCAAGGGCTGTTAAAGCCATCCTGTGCAACATGACATTGCTATCAACATTGAAAGGACTTCACTGAACCCCATGTTTGGTCATTTGGCAAGTTGGTGGTTCTCAAACTTAAGCATGCCTGAGAATCAGCTGGAGGCCTTGTTAAATACAGGTTTCTTCTGAGTTATTAGTTCTGGGGTGGAGCCCAGGAATGTGAATATCTATCAGGGTCCCAGGAGGTGCTGATGCTACTGGCCCAGGGTCACACGTTGAGAATCACTGCTCCCAAGGGCAGCTCTTAGCCTCAGCACTTTCTTTAAGGCCTTTTAAGAACAGCTTAACGTTCATCGAGCATTTATGTACCAGTGCTATCCAACTCCTTTATGTATGCTCAAGTATTAAAACTATTCAGTAGCTCAGGTAGACTAATAAATGTGACCACCATGTTACTGATGGGAAACGGGCAAGTCTGTACCACACAGAGAGGTTCAGTAACTTGTCTGAGGTCACACAGCTGGGAATTCATACAACCAACTCCTACTTATCTTCAGGGCTCAGCTCAGAGGTCCCCTCCTCCAGCCTTCTTTGATTACCCAGGCTGGGCCAGGCATCTCCTCTGGGCTCCTATTGTCCCTCTGGGTTTCCCCATCACAACCATGATCATTCTGCCCAGTATTCCCCACCACCACTCCTGCCACCAATGAACAGTGTATTATTATTAATATTATTATTATTACTACCACACACTGAAGTAGAGAATGGTCTGGTTAACCCCCAAGTACCCATCACTCAGCTTTAATAATTACTATCAACATAGTTTCTGCCCTAGAACAAGGTTTTTAAATAGTGGGAACCAACTCACCAGAGGTTGTGAGTCAGTTTATCATAGAGGTTCTCATCCTAATTGCACATTGGTATGCCTGGGGAGCCTTAAAAAATACTAGAGCCCAGTTTCACCCCCTCCCCTCACATTCTCAGTTACTTGGTCTAGGGTGGGGCCTGAGCATTTGGATTTTTTTAAAAATGCCTTCGGGTGACTCTAATGTGCAGCCAAGGTTGAGAGGTTGAAAACGACAGATTTAGTGGGTTGAAATCAGAATTCCTTATAGTTATCGAGACAAAGTATCAGAATACACAGCACATAGTAAGAGTATGTGAAACTTCTGTTTCGGGTATATGTGGGTATAATTTCAGATTAAACACATGTTCTGGGTCTCAATGGAAAATGGATTTCCTACCATAGATTGCAGTTAGAAAATACTGAAAATTACTACATGAGAATCTAAACTTCAAAAGGGCAGGGCCTTTGTTTTCTTTTACTGCTATATCCCTAGGGCCTAGAACAGTGCCTGGCACATAATAAAGGCCTGTAAATTTGTAGTATCAAAGAATAAGTGGTCAATCTTCATCTCCCACTAGCAGATAGTATACTAGTGGTCCGGTGCACGGATTTGTGCACATTAAAAGGAAATTAATTAGAAGAAATATTTTAATATCGTTATTCGCCCTTTCTCTATAATAGAAGTATCAACCAAATTCAACATCGACAATGACAGATCGAAACACACTTGTGTGATTGGCACCAGTGAGAGCTTTATATGTATCGTGCATGCACAAGTCAATGTTTATTTTTAAATTACCAGTGCGCATCATAAGTACTGGCCAGCCAGCCGGCCGGTCGGTCGGACATATGTACGGTTGATCACTTAGCCTTTTATATATATAGGTGCTCAATAAGTATACAGTGAGTTAATGAACAAAGAAATTACAGATGCTATTTCCTCTGGCTTTTGTAGGTGCTCAATAAATATTTGTTGGATAAATAAATACATAATAACCAATGTTCCATCTCTCCCAGCACATTGAGACATTTAAAAACCATTTTGGAAACAAATGGAGGACTAAATCTCCACTTATCCTGCTACACTGTAGGTGCTCCAGAACCGTATTTTGGAAAGTAATCAATGAATAAACGACCCTCTAGCACATCTTGCGTGTTGTAGGCCCTCAACAAGTATTTGTTACATAAATGAATAGGTTATCCTCCATCTTCCTCTGCCACACAGTAGGTGCTTGATAAAGTTATTAGTGATTATATGCCTCAACTAACAATAGGCACTCTATTTAAACACTTATGCATTAATTAATGACTCACTGACCACTTCCCTGAGCACATGGTAGATTCTCAAGGAATGAATGACTTTTAATTTTCTTAGATTTCCAAAACTACCTACGGACGCAGACAGGGAACACGACCACTATTAACATCATCATCTGCACGGTGGACTACCTCCTGCGGCTGCAGGTGAGGATGTGAGGGTAACCAGGCGTGACCTGGGTGGGGGACTGGGGGGGCCATCGTCGGCCCAGCATCCGCTCACCCTCTGTCGCCCCCCCAGGAGTCCATCAGCGATTTCTACTGGTACTACTCTGGCAAGGATGTCATTGAGGAGCAGGGCAAGAGGAACTTTTCCAAGGCCATGTCGGTGGCTAAGCAGGTGTTCAACAGTCTCACTGAGTACATCCAGGTAGGGCCGCCGGCTGGGACAGGGCCGGGGAGTCGGCACCCGCGCCGCGCCGGGCCTCACGCCGTCCTCTGCCTGCAGGGCCCCTGCACCGGGAACCAGCAGAGCCTGGCGCACAGCCGCCTCTGGGACGCCGTGGTGGGATTCCTGCACGTGTTTGCCCACATGATGATGAAGCTAGCTCAGGTTCGCCCCTCAGTTTTTCCTCCAACTGCTTCAGGGCGCCCCAACTGGCCCGTTTCCAAGTCCACCCCCCCTCCCCGCCCCCGCTCCCTTTCTCACCCCAGTGCTCCCGGCATGTTCCAGGCTGGTTCCCTCCCAGAGGCTAAATCCATCTTCCTCCTGGATTAGCTCTCTGCCTGACCCCGCCTCTGCCTTTGCCACCACCAATCGGTTGGTTTCCTATCCATACTTCCATTGGTCTGACGTTTGGTCCCGCCCCCTCTGGCCGGAGCTCCTCTATGATTGGTTGGTGTTCTTTTCTCTCTGATGAGGTCATCATTTAAAACAGCCCCAGGAATAGGGTACCCGCAGGCTTCTAGATGAGGGCCTGGGGCTGGAGGAGTGTTTTGCTTCTTTAGTCGGCCTGCGGCGCCCATCCTGGGCATCCTGGATGTAATGTCCATCTCCCATCTCCAGAATCTTCGTGCTCCCCTTTCCCACCTCTCCCTCCACTTTGCGGCCTTGTCAGTGTCTCCTGAACACCATATGCATTTGCTCTGCTTCTGTCTGGTAAACAGATTCATAGCAGCCATAAGCAAACACTACACCTGGGCTCAACTTCTGAAGGGGCACCACCCATATTCTAGACATGACATACATCATGTATGTTACAATAGTTTTCCAGCAGATGGCAGTAAAGTATTCTGTATATTATAATTTCCCAGCAGGAAGAGTCTTGAGGAAGGGAAGCCTTTTTCTAATCTACTCAAAGGTGCCACAGGTGCTGGCATAAACTCTGTCTGGTGTCATTCGACTTTCTGAAAGGAGTTAAATTTTGAAATGCAATTGCTCAGTGCCGGTGCAGTTGAAGTCAAACGTTGGTGTAATCTTAAAATTGTAGAGACTGTTGGTATCATAGTGCAGAGTTTTAGACCCTGCAGAATTAATTCATAGGGTCAGGTTGCAAAGGCCAGACACCCAATGCAAAGTGATGGCTTACAGGGGAAAAATAATTTATCAGTTCCCATCACAGTTCCAAGGCCTAAAGTGATGTCAGCAGAAATGTCTCTCTTGTCTGGCTTCATTCTCAAGCAGGCTCTCCCCAGGGGTTGGGAAAAATGGTGCCCTAGGCTTCTGAGCATCCTACTAACAGCTCCAGAGAGAAGAGAGCCCCCTTTTCATGCGAGCCCTGGAAAAGACCTGCAATTTTCTCTGATTGGGTTATTGGGTCACATGCTCACCCTGAACGAATCAGCAGGGTCAGGAGAAAGAAGGCTCTGATTGGTCAGACCTGGTCATATACTCAACCCTAGAACCAAGAAGATGGAGTTAGCCTCATATGCTCTGAGAGTGGAATTAAGAGAAATAAGGCCTGGATTCTGGGCAGGCACACACCACAGGTACCCACCCATCTCAGGATCTCGAGATCCTGGAATTGTTAGAATCTCAGAGTCAGAATACAGAGCTTTGGAACTGTGGAATAGGCAACTTTAGGACTAACACTGGGGTAGAAGGAGCCTTATGTCCCATCCTCCATTTTATTAGGTAGAGCCATATGAAATTACCACTTTTTGGGTCAAAATGGTCGAATACTGGCAGTTTTATGTAGCTCGACCTATACAAATATGGACCATGAGGCAGAACTTGGACCATGTTGGAAGCTTTTCTGGGCTTGACATAAGGCACTGTAACAGGGGAGGCAGTACATCCTTACATTTCCCAAAAAGCTTACCAGAAAGCAGATGGCTGTATCTTCCAGCTTTCTTCCTGAACCCAGAGCCCCACTTTTTCCATCACACATTCATTCACTAACCATGTGCCTTGCACCCATCATAGCCAGAGGCAGTGCTGAGCTCCCATCCCTTCAGATACTCCCATCCCTTCTTTGTGTCTCTGACCCAGTACTTGCCCCTGCCTGTCTCTGTCTATCTCAACCCCAAGTGTCTGCTCTCCAAGCCCCATACTCCTCCCAGTCCTTGTCTGCCAGCCCTTGCCCCTACATATCACCTGTTGGGCCTGTTTCCCCCCAAATGTCAATCCCATCCCCACACTTTTGTCTCTCTGCCCTTTCCCCTGCTTCCGAGGAACATGTCTGGACTCGGGTCCCCTCGGAGGTAAGAGGGGAGGAAAAAGATGTCTTAGGCCCCGCTGGGTGGTGAGGAGGCGCAGAAGCAGCTAGAGATGGGGGAGGTGTCTCTTCAGAGACCCGTCCTCATATGGTTGTGGTGTGGGGTCTCTAGGACTCGAGCCAAATCGAGCTGCTGAAGGAGCTGCTGGACCTGCAGAAGGACATGGTGGTGATGCTGCTGTCACTGCTGGAAGGTACACACTTGGGGCAGGGAAGGCAGCTACAAAACCCAGACCAGCCTGCACATGGCCTTCTGAGACCCAGGAGACCCTAACCTTCAACCTCATCGGATATTGTCAGTATCAGTGGGTTGATTAAGGAGTCACATTAACAAGCTCAGCAGACATTTGTTGAGAACTTATCCTGTGCCAGGTCCTGACTGAACATACATTAGTTTATTGAATCTCCAGAAAAATCCTAATAAAGTAGGTGGCCTGGACACTTTTCAAAAATGTATGTACCTAATATTTATTTAGTTTCTAAATGTATCAGTTACGTTTTGCAGCCTAACAAGCATCCTACAACTGAGTAGACTTAAAAACAACCATAATTGCCCAGCCAGAGTGACACAGTTGTTTACCATCCTGTGCACGATTCTCAGTCAGGGCACATATCGGGGTTGCAGGTTTGGTCCCCATTTGGGCGCGTACAGAAGGCAACCAATGGATATTTCTCTATATATCAATGTTTCTCTCTCTCCCTCTCTCTAAGCATATCCTCCCGTGAGGATTAAAAATAATGATAATAAAATAAAAAATAAACAAACACCTATAATTTATTATTGATTAATAAAACAATTTAACTAGTAGACAGACTGTTTTCTATAGAGGTCATAGAGTGTCCTCGTTCATTTATGTGGCTGCACAGCACTGCACTGTGTGGGTTACAGTGATTCGTTTAACCACACTCCTATTGATAGATATTCAAGTTTTAAAAAATATTTCACTACAATGTTGTAATGATTAATCCTCTTACAGAGTTTCAGGTTTTTTGGTAACTAAGCAGTAACTTTAAAAATCAGGTTTCCTTTAAACATCAGATTTCCAGCTTTTCTTGAAAAATTGAAAGATCTGGTGACCCTGGGTTCACAGTCTCACATGGCAAAAACTAGCTGGACTGAATTAAAAGCTGCATTCTGTCAGTTAAATCTTCTGCTTTTGGTCACTGTGCTATGATTATATATGTCTTTTAGGACATAT
Source organism: Myotis davidii (assembly GCF_000327345.1). Lineage (NCBI taxonomy): Eukaryota > Metazoa > Chordata > Mammalia > Chiroptera > Vespertilionidae > Myotis > Myotis davidii. The sequence goes on from NW_006289227.1 coordinate 162,552, forward strand.
CCACTGAAATGTTTAGTGGGGAAAGGCCTCGTGCCTGCAACTTACTCTCAAATGGTTCAGGGGGAAAAGAGAGGGGGAAGAGTATAAAGCAAAAAAGCAAATATGGTAAAATGTAAACAATTGTTGAATCTGGAATATATGAGGGTTCCCTTGCATTACTGATGGCACATGATGCTGATTGAGATCAGGAAGTGACCCATGCCCTTGAAGGGGAGGCTTGGGTGCTGGCCAGGGAAGCTTCCCCCAGCACAGTGGGTCCTGGGGAGCTACAGGGAGCTCTTGAGCTGGAGAGGGAAGCAAGCCATGGGACTCCAGAAAGGAGGCTCTGCTGGGCCGCACTGACCTGGGGCTGTCTACAGGGAACGTGGTGAACGGCATGATTGCCCGGCAGATGGTGGACATGCTGGTGGAATCCTCATCCAACGTGGAGATGATCCTCAAGTTCTTTGACATGTTCCTGAAACTCAAGGACATCGTGGGCTCAGAAGCCTTCCAGGACTATGTCACTGATCCTCGTGGCCTCATTTCCAAGAAGGACTTCCAGAAGGTGAGTGCTGGAAAGTGGCTGCGTGGGGGTGCCAAGTGCCAGTCATATCCTTCCTGGCTGCCTGCCTTGGGCAAGAGACTTCTCTGCAAGCCTCAGTTTCCTTATTTGTGAAATGAGATACAACCACCCTTGGGATTGTTTTCAAGGTGAAATATGGTAACACAAATGAGAACCATTATTTTATTATCATTATTAATAGTTATAATATTATTATTATAAAGATCATCTATTTAGTTGATAAACATCTACTGAGTTTCTCCTCTGTACCATGGAGACAGCATGGAGACAGACCCAGTGCTGCCTTCATGGAGCTCATAGTCTTACTAGAGGTCCAGTGCACAAAATTCATGCACGGGAGGGGGGGTGTCCCTCAGCCCGGCCTGCACACTTTCTAATCTGGGATCCCTCAGGGGATGTCTGACTGCTGGTTTAGGCCTGATCCCGCAGGGCCTAAACTGGCAGTCAGACATCCCTCTTACAATCTGGGATCACTGGCTCCTAACTGCTCACCTGCCTGCCTGCTTGATCACCCTAACCTCTCTACCTGTCTGCCTGATCACCCTAACTGCTCTCCCTTGCTGCCCTGATCCCCCTAACTGCTCTCACTTGCTGGCCTGACTGCCTCTAATTGCTCTCCCCTGCTGATCTGATCCCCCTAACTGCTCTCCCCTGCCGGCCTGGTCACCCCTAC
>NW_006289227.1:164202-166768 GCF_000327345.1 Myotis davidii
CTAGCCTGATCCCTCTAACTGCTCTCCCCTGCTGGCCTGATTCCCCTAACTGCTCTCCCCTGATGACCTGATTGCCCTAACTGCTCTCCCCTGCTGGCCTGATGGCCCCTAACTGCCTCTGCCTTGGCCTCACCACCATGGCTTTGTCTGGAAGGACATCGGTCTAATTAGCATATTACCCTTTTATTACTATAGATGACATAGGCAGTCACCAGTGACCATGGCATGTCTAAATAGAGAGGCTGTTAGGAGGGAAATGCAGAAATCAGCTTCATCCAGGAGCCCACTCATTTCCCTCTGGTCAACTCCATCCCAGCTATATCCTCTCTCTCTCCCTATGTAAACCCAGTTAAGTCACTTGTCCACTCTGAGCCTCAGTTTCCTCCTCTGTGAAATGGGGCTTAGATAATAACATTAACTATCTGACAGGACTGTTGGGAGGGTGGACAGTACCTGGAACACAGGAGCACTCAAAAGGTGTTAGCTACTATGTTTACAGGCATATGTTGGAGATATTTCCAGTTTGGTTATAGACCACAGCAATAAATTTAATATCACAATAAAGCAAGTCACAACTTTTTTAGTTTGCCAGTGCATATAAAAGTTATGTTTACACTGTACTGTAGTTGGTCAAGTGTACAATAGCATTATGTCTAAAAAACAATATACCTACCTTATTTTAAAAATACTTTGTTGCTAAAACATTGCTAACTATCATCTGAGCCTTTAGCAAGTCATAATCTTTCTTTTTTAAAATTGATTTTAGAGAGAGGAAGGGAGAGGAAGAGAGAGATAGAAACATCAATGATGAGAGAATCATCGATCAGCTGCCTCCTACATGCCCCCCCTGGGGGTGAGGGGGATCGAGTCCTGACCAGGAATTGAACTGTGACCTCCTGGTTCATGGGTCAAAGCTCAACCCCTGAGCCACACTGGCTGGGCACAAGTCATAATCTTTTGCTGGTAGAAGGTCTTACCTTCAACTTATGAAAAAACCAGTATCTGCAAAGTGCAATAAAGTGAGGTATACCGGTACTATTATTTCTGCCAAATCATTTCCATCACCATTTTGTTAACTTTTTATTTTGAAATGATTTCAAGTTTATAGAGAGGTTGCAAAAACAGTACATTGAATTCCTGAATATACTTCCTCCAGATTGCCCAAATATTAACTTTTAAAAAGTAGTTTTTTATTGATTTCAGAGAAGAAGGAAGAGAAAGATAGAAACATCAATGATGAGAGAGAATCATTGATTGACTGCCTCCTGCACGCTGAGGATTGAGCCCCCAACCTGAGCATGTGCCCTGTCCAGGAATTGAACTGTGACCTCCTGGTTCATAGGTTGACACTCAACCACTGAGCCATGCCTGTCAGGCAAATGTTAACTTTTTACCACATCTGCTCTATTATGATTCCCCTTGACCTCTAAATACCTTAGTGTGTATCTCCTGAGAACATGTTCATTACCTTACACAACCACAGAACAATTATGCAAATCAGGCAGTTATCACTGGTGTGACACCGCTACCTACAGAGCTTATTCAGTTTTCATTCATTTTTCTTCCCTGTTAAGGATCAATCCAGGATCAGGGATTGCATTTAGGCATCCTGTCCCTTCAGCCTCCTTCAGGTTGGAACCATTCCTCGGTCTGTCTTTGTCTTTCATGACCTTGACATTTTTGAAGAACAAAGGCTAGTTGTGGTATACAATGTCCCTCAGTGTGGGTTTGTCTGAGTTTTCACCATAATTCAATTCAGGTTACACATCTTTGGCAGGAATGTCATAGACATGATGTGTCCTTCTCAGTGCATTGTATCAGGAGGCACATGATATTAGTTCTTCCCATTATTGTTGGTATTAGCTTGACTCCCTTGGTTAAGGTGGTGTTTTCCAGGGTCTCCACTGTAAAAAGACTATCATTCCTTTCAATATTGTGTGAAGACCAGCTATGAAGCTACGTAAATATCTTGTTCACCCTCTAGAGTTAGCATCCATTGATGATTCTTCCCTGAAATAGTTATTACTATGGTAGTTGACATGTGTTGGTTCTCCAATTTCACCATACCCTTTACCTCTATTAGGTGCCATTTTACCGTACGGAAGAGTGTTTCCTTCTTCTCTGCTTGTTTACTCATCTATCTATCTATCTGTCTATCTATCTTCTTATATCATTGCTTCTTTTATTCTAGGCGTTACAATCAATACAGATAATCAGTCCTGGCAGGTTTGGCTTAGTGGTCAGAGCATCACCCCAAGGACTGAAGGGTCTCGGGTTCAATTCCAGGTCAGGTCAAATATCCAGGCTGTGGGTTCCATCCTTGGTTGGGGTACATACAGGAAGCAACCAATCATTGTTTCTCACATAGATGTTTCTATCTCTCCCTCTCTCCTCCTCTCTCTCTAAAAAAAAAAAAACAATGTTAAAAGACTGCTCAAAATTAAAAATAAATAAATAAGGTCAGGGTTTCCTGAGTTAAAATAAATTGCCTCACACTTGGAGCCTCCCTGCACCTCTCCTCCCATCTCAGCCACTCCTCCCAAGAGCTGTCTGCCCTCCTCACTCT
>NW_006289227.1:166797-169543 GCF_000327345.1 Myotis davidii
TCCTCACCTCCCTCCTTCCCTGATTCAGGGCTTGCTGGCTTCTGTCCCTGTCACTCCTCTGAAACTACCCTGACCAAGATCATCAGTGACCTCTTCACCTCTGAATCTCTACTCTGACTTATGGTGGCAGCATTTGCCACAGTCAGCCATTTTCTCCCCCAGCAATGTTTGCCTGATTCCCTGGGTATCTGTGCCACACACTCCTGGGACCCCCACCTTCCCTGCCAATCCCACACAGCTTCTTAAATGTTCCTGTCCCTGAGCTCTCTACCTTTAGGAGGAAGAAGAGCTAACATTTATCATGTTCTCACACTGTGCCAGGTCCTGTGTGTAGATGAATTACAACTAACCTTGCACAACACAGGTTTAAATTGCACAGGTCCACTTATATGCGGATTTTTCCAATAAATATACAATCAGCTCTCCCTTTCCTCAGGTTTCACAGCCACAGATCGGCCAGCTATGGCTGGGAATCTGCACATGCTGAGGACCAGCTGTATATATTGTTCTGTACCATTTATACAGCACTTGAGCATTCATGGGGCTGGTTTCTGTAGGGGGTGCTGGAACCAATCCCCCATGGATACCAAGGGGTGACTGAAGCTTTTGAGGGGTCAAAAGTTTTACATGGATTTTCAACTGGGGGGTCGGGCCTGAAATCCCTCTGTTGTTCAAGGGTCAACTGTAGTTCATTTAACCCGTATATCAACCTTATGTGGGAAGGACTCTTTTTATTACCATTTTGCATAAGTGGAAACTGAGGCACAGAGGGGGTGAAGTAATGTTCTTAAGATCACACAGAAAATAAGTGGCAAAGCTGGGATTAGAATTTAGGAAGTCTAGCTCCAGAACCAACTGCCTCTGGATTCATCCATCCATCGATATAGTCCGATAAATAGTCAGTGAGCACCTCCCAGGTGCCAGTTCCTGGCAGGGCCAGTGGGGGCTCAAGAGAACCAAAAAGCACTATGCAGCCCTGACCGGTTTGGCTCAGAGGATAGAGCGTCGACCTGCGGACTGAAGGGTCCCAGGTTCGATTCCGGTTAGGGGCGTGTACCTTGGTTGCAGGCGCATCCCTGGTTGGGGGTGTGCCGGAGGCAGCTGATTGATGCTTCTCTCTCATCGATGTTTCTAGCTCTCTATCCCTCTCCCTTCCTCTCTGTAGAAAAATCAATAAAATATATTTTAAAAAAAACAAAACAAAACAAACAAAAAAACAAAACAAAAAGCACTATGCAGAAGCTGAAGCGCAAATCATTCATAACATAAAAAGGATTCTGCTTGGCAAAGGAAACCATCAATAAAATGAAAAGGCAACCTATCCCAGCTGTATGGAATGGGAACAAATATTTGCAAACAACAGATCTGTTGAAGGGTTAACATACAAAATATTCATACAACTTGAAAGCAATAAAACCAGGCTGCATGGACATGTTCCCAGGAGCAAGCTGGAATTACAACTGAAATAAGGAAAGGCTTCCTGAATAATAAACAGAAAACTCACAGGAGAGAACCCTGATACCCAATAACCGAAGATGGAGACCACATGGACTGGTAGGAGGGGCGAAGGTGTGAAAAAGCTGGCCTGGCACCCACAGACAGCACCTGAAGTCCAGGAGAGCTATCTCAGCTGTGGGGGGTGCCACTGAGAATGCTGGGATCCAATCCCGAGGCTGGGCTCCACAGCAAAGAGCTCCAAATTGAGGAAGGTCCCCACATAACATCTGGCTGTGAAAAGCAGTGGGGTGCTGTCTGCCAGGGAGTGGCAGCTGAAAGTTCAGACACCCTCTTGAAGGGCTAATGCAAAAAAATTCCATGTGGAGCCACCCACCTTGTGCTCTGGCAGAGGGAGGGTGAAGTGGACTGGAGCTGTGAGAGCAGAACCCAGTACTGGGGATTCGGGGGATAGAGCTAGGAAGGCAGACACCCCAAGTTTCCTGGGCTGAGCCATTCCCTCACACAGCGGAGAACATTTTTCCTCATAGACATTTGCCTTGCTTGTGGGGAAGACAGTCAACATACCCTATTGGAAAACACCTTGCCCTGAGGCCACTTAAGAGATTAAAAGTAACAATTAGCCTCCATGTAGAAGCAACTACCCCACCCTGTTCAAAAAACTCTCACTGCACCTGAGGACAATTACCTGGGAGCAATTCAAGTCAGAATCCTATTAGTCTGTATATAGAGACAGTCTCTGGAGGCCTCTGAGTCTTTGCCTGATCCAATTATTTAGAAAGAGCCTTTAACACTGTCCTGCACTAGAGATTAAGAGGTGTAGAGAAGCAGTCACCAACTGGTGATCCGCGGACCACTGGCAGTCCATGAGGTCCAAAAGGTTGGCGACCACTGGTGTAAAGGATCTACCTAATACATAGTCACAGACCCAAACAGACACCAAAATGAGGAAACAAAGAAACAAACCCCAATGAAAGAACTAGAGAATTCTCCAGAAGAAGAGATAAATGAAGCAGAGATAAGAAATTTATCTAAAACAGAGTTCAGAGTAATGATGGTAAAAATGCTCAACAGTATAAAAAAAGATATAATAACTATGAAAAAAAGAACAGTCTGAGATAAAGAATGACATAACACAAATAAAGAGCACATTGGAAGGAATACACAGCAGATTAGGGGAAGCTGAGGATCGAATCAGTGAATTAGAAGACAGAGTTGAAAATATCACTCAATTAGAGAACCAAAAAGAAAAAAACAATTAAAAAACAGGAGGACTGTTTAAGGGAGCTGT
>NW_006289227.1:170768-171977 GCF_000327345.1 Myotis davidii
AATCCTACAACTTAAAGAACTACAAAGAGAACAACAAGAAAAGCCCAGAGTCAGTAGAAGGAAGAAAATAATAAAGATTAGAGCAGAAATAAATAAGATAGAGACTAAAAAAACAATACAAAAAATCAATGAAAATCAAGAGCTAGTTCTTTGAAAGGATAAACAAAATTTATAAACCATTAGCCAGACTCATCAAGAAACAAAGAGAGAGGACCCAAATAAATAAAATCAGAAACGAAAGTGAAGTAACCACGGACACCACAGAAATACAAAGAATTATGAGAAAATACTATGAACAACTATATGCCAACAAGCTGGATAATGTGGATGAAATCGACAAATTCCTAGAAAAATAAAATCTCCCAAAACTGAATCTGGAAGAATAAAAAAACCTGAATAGGTCAATAACAAATGAAGAAATAGAAGCAGTAATAAAATAAAAAAATAAAAAAACTCCCACCAAACAAAAGCCCAGGTCTGGACAGAGGGGAGTTTTTCCAAACTTTCAAAGCAGAACTAACACCAATACTCCTCAAACTACTTCAGAAAATGCAAGAGGAAGGAACACTTACAAACTCTTTTTATGAGGCCAGCATTATCTTAATTCCAAAACCATAAACTACAAAGGAAGAGAATTACAGGCCAATATCCCTGATGAACACAGATGCTAAAATCCTCAACAAAATATTAGCAAAACACATCCAGCAATATATTAAAAAGATCATACACCATGATCAAGAGGGGTTTATTCCAGGGATGCAAGGCTGGTACAATACTTGCAAATCAATAAACGTGATACATCCCATAAACAAAATGAAAGACAAAAATCATACGATCATATCTATAGATACAGAAAGAACATTTGACAAAATCCAATACTGATTTTTGATAAAAACTCTCAGCAAAGTGGGTATAGAGGGTGCACATCTCAACATGATAAAGGCCATATATGACAAACCTACAGCCAACATCATACTCAATGGGCAAAAACTAAAACCATTTCTCCTAAGAACAGGAACAAGACAGGGATGTCCGCTTTCACCACTCCTGTTCGACATAATACTGGAAGTGCTAGCCATAGTGATCTGACAAGAAGAAGAAAAGGCATCCAAGTCCTCTAAACACTAGAACTATGGAATGAAGTGGCCACCTCAAAAAATGAAGCGGTCCCCTCTGGAGATATTCAAGAACAGAGATGTATTAAGGAGG
>NW_006289227.1:172763-174015 GCF_000327345.1 Myotis davidii
TATATACATATGTGTGTGTGTACCTCCATATAATTAAAATAGATTTCTTAATATTAAGAGACTCATGTGAAGAAATTGGCTCACATAATTTTGGGGGTTGGTGAGTTGAAAATGTATAAGTCAAGTTGGCAGGTAAGAAACCCTGAAGAAGTTGATGTTACCATCTTGAGGCAGAGTTACTTCTCTGGGAAACCTCAAAGATATATGAAAACACCAGGGGACCAGTGCACAAATTTGTGCACCTTGAAAGGAACTGTGGGCCGCAAGGCTGCAGTAGGCACAGGGACGGGTTTCAGCCCATCCTCAGTGCCCCTATCCAGCCCCTCCCACCATGGCCCCCTTTCCCCTGTCTGCCAGCAGCCCCTCTCCGGCTGCCACTGCTCCCATGCGCTGACCGTGCTGGCCCCGCTTGCACCCACTGACAGTGTAGCGCAATTGGGGCCAGCGCCACCAGTGGATGCAAGTAGTGGCTGCTGCCCCAATCGCCCCTGAAGCGCAGGGGAGGTGGAGAAGCTCTCAGGGGCAATCAGAGCCAGCAGCCACCACTCACACCCGCTGATGGCGCCAAGTGATCGTGACTAGTGTCAGGCACTGGCAGCGGGTGTGAGCAGCAGCTCCGGTGCTGGCAGTGGGTGTGAGTGGGGCCAGCGCCGGCAACAGGTGCAAGCGCCAGGCAGGACCATAGTGAGTGGGAGCAAAAAATTTTTAGTACCCACCAGGGGCTCGCCCCAATGACAGCGACCGGTGCCTCACCTTGGTCTGGTGCCCCTGCTCACCTGCTCCACCATCCCGCTGGGGCCAACGCCCACCAAGTTCCACACACGCCCCCTGGTGGTCAGCGCACACCATAGCGGCCAGTTGTTCCATTGTTCCGCCATTTGGTCTATTTGCATATTAGCCTTTTATTATATAGGATGCTCAAAGTCACTAATCATTCGAAGGATGCAAATCAAGACAACAATGAGGTACCATCTCACACCTGTCAGAATGGTTAACATCAACAAATGACAAGTGCTGGAGAGGATGTGGAGAAAAAGGAACCTTCGTGCACTGCTGGTGGGAATGCAGACTGGTGCAGCCACTGTGGAAAACAGTATTGAGTTCCCTCAAAAAATTAAAAATGGAATTCTCATTCGATTCAGTGATCCCACTTGTAGGAATATATCCCAAGAAATCAGAAACACCAATCACAAAGGACATATGCACCGCTATGGTCATAGCAGCAACATTTACAATAGCTAAGATTAGGATA
>NW_006289227.1:174077-194385 GCF_000327345.1 Myotis davidii
TTGTAATGAATGCATGTAGAAAGCTGTTGTCCCAGGAACTGAAATGTATGACCAGACCTACGCTGACTCCAGGAGACCTACCAGCAATTTGACCTTTGTGGCCCCGGAAAACCATAAGCAGTCAAGATGGTATCTGAGCCATTGTGCTCTAGGGAGAGAACAGCCACTGCCTGGGACACAGATAAAGACGCCAGGTCAGCAGATGAAGGGATGTTAAGAAAATCGCTTTGATCTGATTAACCTTTTCCCTAAATTTCAAACCCCTTTTTCCAAATCCCAACCCCTTTACCTACACTTTTCTTCTCCTTATAAAAAAGATCAGCTTGAGACGAGATGTAAGACGGTCTTTAGGGTACACAGCCCATCATCTTCTCAGGTCACCAGCCATCCGAATAAAGATTCACTTCTTGTCTCCTTATTGGCCTGGTAGTGACAGGCAGCATGAATGCTGACTTTTCTGGTTTCAGTTCCACAAGGACGTATGACCATTTGAACAAAGTTTTTAAAACTTTTGATATGTTTGACAAACTTCCCAAGATTAAAAATTAGTCATTTTCTTGATCTTTGAGGTTTTTAAGAACTTTGTAATTTCTCAGAAGGATCCTTAAAACACCACAAAGATTTGTTCATTCTCTTTATAAAAGGCCTATTTGGCATTTTAAACACATTTTACTTTTTATTTTCATTGATTTCAGAGAGGAAGGGAGAGGGAGATAGAAACATCAATAGATGAGCGAGAAACACCGATCAGCTGCCTCCTGCACATCCCCTGTTGGAGATGTGCCCGCAACCAAGGTACATGCCCCCTACCGGAATCGAACCTGGGACCTTTCAGTCCGCAGGCCGACGCTCTATCCACTGAGCCAAACCGGTTACAGCTAAAATCATTTTTCTTGAAATAAAAAACTGAAAAAATAAAAGTAATACTGAGAAAAGAGGAACTAATGGTGTTTTTAAATTTAAAAAAAAATTAAAAACTAATAAAACCAGTAACCCAATTTTAAAATAGGCAAAGGACCTAAATAGACGTTTTTCCCAAAGAGGACTTATAGGTACATTATAAGGTGCTCACCATCACTAATCATCAGAGAAATGCAAATCAAAACCCCTTCACACCTGTCAAAATGGCTATCATCAAAAAGACAATAGGTGAGCCCAGGCAGCGTGGCTCAGTGGTTGAGCGTTGACCAGTGAACCAGGCAATCAGGTTCGATTCTCGGTCAGGGCACACGCCTGGATTGTGGGCTCCATCCCCAGTATGGGGCGTGCAGGAGGCAGCTGATAGATGATTCTCTCTCATCATTGATGTTTCTATCTCTCCCTTTCCCTTCCTCTCTGAAATCAATGGAAGTATTTAAAAAAAAGAAAGAAAAAAAAAGAAGAGATGACAAGTGTGGCAAGAATGTGAAGAAAAAGGAACTTTTTTCCATGGTGGTGAGAATGTAAATTGGTACAGTCATTATGGAGAGCAGTATGGAGGTTCCTCAAAAAATTAAAAATAGAACTATCATATGATCCAGCAATCCCACTTCTGAGTAAATATCCAAAGGAACTGAAACCATTATTTCAGATACCTGTACCCTACATTTATTGCAGTATATTCACAATAGCCATGATAGGGAAACAACCTAAGTATCTGTCAATGGATAAGTGAATGAAGGACAAATGTCAATGGATATACATATACCCACACACAATGGAATATTATTCAGCCTTTTTTAAAAAAGGAAGTCCTGTCATTTGTGTCAACAAGAATGAACCTGGAAGGCATTATACTAAGTTAAATAAGCCAGTTAGAGAAAGCCAAATACCACATGATATCACTCACATTTGGAATCTAAAACCAATAATAGTAAGTCAAACTTATAGAAACAGAGACAAAGAATAGAAAAGTGAGTGGAGCGGGGAATAGGGAGAGGTTAGTTTTACAGACTTTCAGTTATGAGTTTTAAAAAATGGGTCAAGTTCCCTCCAGACTGTTCAGGGCTTTACAAATCACAAGATTTGACGGCATATACACAACATTTTTGTAGCTCAGTACCTCTGTTTCACAAAGTTACAAATAATCTGTAACTTTAAAAATACATTGGTTTTATTTTTAAATGACTAATACATTCACATGATTAAAAATATACTTTCTGTCTAATTTATTCTTGGTCAATATTGTTAGGTTACTCTCTATCTCTCTCCCTTCCTCTTTGTAAAAAAATCAATAAAATATATTTAAAAAAATATATTGTTAGGTTAGGTGGCTCAGGAGGCGGTGTAGGAAATAAAGAGAGTCGAGTCAATCAGAAAAGAAAGAAAAGGAAAGCTTTTATTCTGCTTCCCCGGGCGACCCACAAACCCCAAAGACAGGACCAGTGGATTCGCGCCAACAGGGAGTGGGGCGCCTTTTTTATACTGCGGTTGGGTGAGTGGCGGGGACATGAGCTGAGGAAGCTCCCGCCACAGGGGTCGGCAGGGTATTCAGGAAGGAGTCAGTATCTGTGTGGGGGTCGTGTGGATTCCAGGGAGGAGCCGGTATCTGTGTCTGGCACGCTGATCTGTTAGAAATTCCAGGGAGGGTCCATTATCTCATCACACGTCTGCATGTATCCGATCCTGGGCTCTGACCTAACAAGTATTAATTTCTAGCATTAATTTCTTTTGTATCCTTCCTTCATTTTTCCAAATATTATTTCCCTCCTTTTTCTTATAATAGGTAATGAACTACATACATCAGTGTATATCACTTAATGTATTCTGGAGATACAGGGAGTCCCCTCATTATTTTTTTTACCGGTGCCCAGTATTCCACTTTGTGTGTGTATTATGTGTTATTGGTTATTCCCTGCTGATGGACATTTGCTTTGTTCCCAGGCCTTTGCTATTACAGCACATTCTGTAGTCAGCTGTGCACTTTACAAAGGTGCAGTTTATAGCACAGATATTGTCGATTTCTGGGAGATGGAAGTAAGTGTGCTGAGGAAGGCCCCTGTGGTCCAGTTGCAATGCTGGCTACAACCATGCCCTTGTACACACATCATTCTGTATGTGCAGCTGCATCTAAGGATAAACTTCCAAAAACAGGATTGCTTGGTTAAAGGGTAAATGCATTTGTCATTTGGACAGATTTTGCCATCCATCTTCCCTCTCATAACATCATGTGAGAGTGCCTGTTTCCCCACAAACTCACCACCAGACCTCATTGTCAAATATTTGGATTTTTGCCAATCTGATAAGTAAAAAATGGTAGTGCATTGCAGTTTTAATTCACATTTCTCCTGTTATGGGAGCAGTTAATCATCTTTTCAGGTTATTTCTTTCATGTTAGTTGTAAAATGATGATGCCCTTGGCTTATTTTTCTTTTGGGGTGTTGGTACTTTTATTCTTGATTTCTAGGAGCTTTTATATGTTAACTTATTATAACTTTGTTAGTAATAGGAGTTACACCTATTTTTTCAAGTTCATCACTTTGTCTTTTGACTTTGCTTATGTTATTGTTGTTTTTTGGTCATGCAGAATACTTAACTTTTATGTAGACAATAATTTAAAATTCTTAACTTTTATGTAGAAAATAATTTAAAATTTTTAATGAAATAGATAATACAGGAATACATTTCTCTTGTAAAGAAACTCAGAACTTACAGCTATGATTGAGGTCACCTTTGTCCCCAGTTCTGTTCTCATCCCACCTCTCCAAAGGCTGCTACTATTATCCACTCTTCAGTTTTTTTATTTCTGCATCTCCATTCATATATAAATCTGCATTAAAACTATATAGCAGCCCTAACCGGTTTGGCTCAATGGAGAGAATGTCGGCCTGTGGACTGAAGGGTCCCAGGTTTGATTCCGGTCGAGGGCATATATCTTGGTTGTGGGCACATCCCCAGTAGAGGGAGTGCAGGAGGCAACTGATCGATGTTTCTCTCTCATCGATGTTTCTAACTCTCTCTCTCCCTTCCTCTCTGTAAAAAATCAGTAAAATATATTTTTAAAAAACTATATAGCATTGTTTTATGGTTTCCCAAGTTCTTCATGGTTGACGGAGTTCTTGACAGTTTGCAAGACACGTCGCCATTAATAAGCACTTTGCAGGTTCCAGACTTTTGCTTTAGTTTGGAAAGCCCTGTTTGGTAGTTGAAAACACATTAAAAGCTACTAATTTATTCTTGGTCAGTACTGTTTTGGGGTTTTCTTTATTTTTTGATCTGCAAATATTTTTGAATGTATCTCTAAATTTAAAAATTTCTTTTTAAAAGTATCTTTGTAGGAATATAATTCACACACCATAAAATTCACCCATTTAAAATGTACAATTCAATGATTTTTTTTTTAGTATATTCACAGAATTGTGCAAGCATCCCTACACTCTAATTTTACAACATTTTAATCACCTCCCAAAAGAAACCCCATACCCTTTGGCAGTCACTTCCCATTTCCCCCACCCAGGCACCACTAATCTACTTCCTGTCTTTATAGATTTGCCTATTCTGGACACTTCACATAAATGGAATTGTAGGCTTTTTTTTTTTTAATTTAACAAGCCAGTGTCATTATCACCCCCAACCAAAACTAAAACCAAAAAATATTTGCAATTCTTTAAATCATCAAACATCTAATTGGTGTTCAAATATCCAAATCTCATAAATATCACATATAATTTTTGTAACTTCTTTGAATCAGGATCCAAACAAGGCCCACCTATTGCAATTGATAGATATTTCTTCTTTTTTTTGTAAATATATTTTTATTGATTTCAGAGAGGAAGGGAGAAGAAGGGGGAGATAGAAACATCAATGATGAGAGAGAATCGTTGATCTGGCTGCCTCCCACACACCTCACACTGGAGATCAAACCCGCAACCCAGGCATGTACCCTGACTAAGAATCAACCTCCTGGTACATAGGTCAAAGCTCAACTGCTGAGTCATGCTGGCGGGGCTGGTTGACATATCTTTAAATCTACTGCTTCCCTACATCACTTTTGGTTTTTGGGGGGTTTTGGGGGGCACTTTATCTCCTGGAGACCCAGGTCCTGTAGAAGTCTGGCAGAAGTACAATGTGAGCAATATGTATAATTTAAAATTTTCTATTACCTATGCTTTAGAAAAAGGAAAAAGAAATTTGTGGAATTATTATTTTAATCTTCATTCAAGAATATTTTTTCCATTGATTTTTACAGAGAGTGGAAGGGAGGTGGGGGGGGAGGGAGAGAGAGAGAGAGAGAGGAGATGTGAGAGAGACACATTGGTCGGTTGCCTCCCCCATGCCTCCCAAGATGAGACTGGGGCCAGGGATCAAACCTGCAACCTAGGTATGTGCAGTTGACTGAAATCGAACCTATAACTTTTCAGTGGGTGAGTTGACACTCAACCAATGCTCAATACCGGCTAGGGCATATGAAATTATTTTTTTAAATAGGTTTTATTGATTTTTAGAGAGAGAGGAAAAGAGAGGGATAGAAACATCCATGAGAAACTTTAGTTGGCTGCCTCCTGCACGCCCCCTACTGAGGATGTAACCCACAACCCGGACATGTGCCCTGACTGGGAATCAACCTGCGATCTCTTGGTTCCTGGGTCTACACTCAACCACTGAGCCACACTGGCCAGGCTATTTTTAACAATATGTTTTTTTAACCTAATGTATCCAAAATATGATTTCAACATATATTCAATTTGAAAATTATTAAATATTTTACATTCTTTTTTTCAAAGTAAGTCTTCAAGATCCAGTATATATTGTTTACACTTTGAGCATATCTCAGTTTGCTGCAGCCACGATCCAAATGCTCAGTAGTTACATGTGGCTCGTGGCTACCATTAGACAGTGCTGTGCTTGTAGTTTCCCACAGTGTGGATCTCACTGATGCAACATTGTCGTGGTACTTACTGTGTTCCTCTGTCCCCTATGTCTCCTGTAGACTTGGACTTGGATCAAAAAGCTCGATCAGTCTTTTAGGTGTGGAATTTTTATTTCTGTTTGCTTTTGTTTGTTTTTTGTGGTGCTGAATCTGCCTATCAGGAGGCACATCCTGTCCAGGCCTCCTCTTTTGTGATATCAGCAGCCCTCGTGTCAATGCTCAGACACATGAGTTCATTAGAGATTACGGAATGGCCATCTTCTCATTTCTAAACTTTTGAGCATTTACCAAGCTTTATGTGGTTTTCTGAACTCTTCACAAATCTTCATATTTTTACAATGTGCTTTTCAGTTTATTTTCTTTTAAGATTTTTTATTGATTTCAGAGAGGAAGGGAGAGGGAGAGAGAGATAGAAACACCAGTGATGAGAGAGAATCATTGATCTTCTGCCTCCCACATGCCCCACCCTGGGATCAAGCCCGAAACCCAGGCATGTGCCCTGACTGGAAATCAAACCGTGACCTCCTGGTTCGTAGGTTCACACTCAACCACTGAGCCACACCAGTCAGGCTTACATTCCTTTATGGTTTAAAAAACAAGTTCAGGATTCTTAGAAGGGACTTTTAAATTAAAAAAAAAATTGTAACAGTTATGCCCAGCCATAAGAGAGTACGGTCTAAGTAAATCCTATAATCTGCACGGTTCAGGAAGGTTTTTCTAGAAGAGAATACTGAAGCAAACGCTGAAAGGTACCATGTGAAGATGGGTGGGGGTGGGGTGGGAAGGTTGTAGCATCCCAGGTGAAGGAGACAGCAAGCTGAAAGGTGGGAACAGAGGGATGCAAAGGAGGCCTTGTGGCTGGAGAGAGCTGTTGATGGCAAAAGAGGAAGAAATAAAGTCTGAGAGGTGAAGGGGGCAGATATGCAGGGCCTAGCTGGCTGCAGGGAGAACTTTGACTATTAAGTTGAATAAGATGGAGCCAAGGGAGGATTCTGAGTGGAAGGACGGGGAGGATGTTGGGGGCGGGAATGTGACCTGACTCAGATGTTTCCAGGGTCCCTTCACCTGTGTGTAGGGGACAGACTTTGGGAACAGATGGGGAAGAGGGAGACCAGGGAGGAGGTTGCTGTGATGGTCCAATGGAAGACAATGGGGGGGGGGGCTGGATGAGGTCCATTAAGGGGGGAAAAGTGTGTGGATCCTACATCTGTCGAAAGCAGAGCTGACAGATTTGCTGATGGGTCAGGTGTGGGTGGTGAGATAAAAGAGAGGAATCAAGGATGACTCCTGAGATGGGTAAGACTGTGGAAGGATAGGTTTTGAAATCAAAAGTTCAGTTTTGGTCATTTCCAATTTGTGGTACAGATCCACAAAGAGTTGTCAGGTAGGGTTTCACCTGTGTTTGGATTCTGGAGAGCAGTCAGGGCTGGGATGCAGACTTGGCCATCAGTGGTGTGAGGTGACATCCAGAGCCTTGGACCTCTCCATGGAGAGTGTATATTTAAAGAAAATGATGCAAATTCCAGGACTGGAGTCGCCCAATTTTTGGGATCTGAAAAAGAAGAATACTTCAACACAGGAAACTGACAATAGTCAGAGAAGAAGGCATTTCAAAAGAAGGGAGTGGGCAAATGGATGACAAAGAGAGAGCAGCAACTCACAAGAGCAGAGTCCAGGACTGAATGGAGGGGATGGAGTTCCAGGCCCCCAGTGGGCAGGGGGGCACTTTTAAGGGGACAATATCACACTGCATCATAAAGGGAGGAGATAGTTCTGTGGAGTGAGGGTAGAAGGTGAGGAGTTCCTGTGTGATTATGTCTCCACATTTTGCGGTTTCTAGAGCCCTTCATGATTTGCAAAGCATGCTACTCATTTAGAGAGCATTTTGCAAAGTTCTTGACTACAAAGCACTTTTTAGAGATAGAAAATTTCGCTTTTGTTCATACCCAGAGCAGCATTTCTCAAACTGCATGTGGCAACCTACCTGTGGATCATGAAATTAGTTTAGTTAAGTCATGACCAACATCTTTAGAAATAAAATAGAACTTTACAGAGTGAGTTGCACAGTGAAAGTCAAAACTGTGTCATGAAACCTCTTTTTTATTAAAATGTGCTCTTACTGTGGGTGCAGTCAAAACATTTGAAAAACTGCCTTAGAGAGCCTCTTGCATAGGAGATCAGCACCAGAATATTCAATCTAAGTGTTGCCTGCAAAGTCAAACACTGGAAACAACCTCGATGTCCGTCATCAGGAGAATAAAGAGTATTATTTTTCTAACACAGGAATACTGCAATGAAATAAATTCATTTGATCTAGATATCAACATGGATAGATCTAGAAAATGTATAGTTGGCCTAGCTGGTTTGGCTCAGTGGGTAGAGCATTGGCCTGCGGACCAAAGGGTCCTGAGTTCAATTCTGGTCAAGGGCACGTACATTGGTTGTAGGCTTCTCCCCCGCCCAGGCCCTGGTCAGGGCTCATGCAGGAGGCAACCAATTGATGTGTTTCTCTCACATGGATGTTTCTCTTTATTTTCCCCTCTCTCTTCTACTCTTCCTAAAAATCAATGGAAAAATATCATCAGATGAAGATTAACAAGAAAAAGAAAATAAAACATACAATTGAGTGAAAAAAAGCAAGTTTCAAATTACACGATCCTTTAAATTTAAAAAATGCACAGGACACTGTATATATTTTTTTGTAGAAGAATGTTGGGATATAGGTAGTAAAAGTATTGACACATGTTTAGGATAGTGGGTACCTTGGGTGCAAGGTGGGTCCAGAGAAGGATATCAGATAGGACTCCAATCAGACCTGTAATGTTTTAGTTCTAAAATATGTAAAAAAAAATGTAGTATTTGAAAAATATCTCCTCATGAGCATTTGTTAACCCTGGGTGATGGGCATACGACTCTTTGTTACCGGGTGAAATTCAGAGGCCTCCATGCATCAGGTGTCAATTATTTAGTTGCTGGAAATGTGGGAGGGATACTTGGGAAAGGGACAGAGGTTGAGGCAAGTACTAATCAGGGGGCTGGCCTAGAGGAAAGAGTAGTTATGTAACTTGGAGCTGTGTGGACAGGGCTGTAGGACTCACCGTGGAGCAAGGGGCACAGCCAGCACAGGGAGGGAGCCAGGGCAAGAAATGCCACAGCTCCATCCTCCACCAAGAGAGCCTATGGTGCAGGCCATGGGGCCATCAGGCAGGGGAAGGGGGAAGAAGGCAGGGTGGAGAGTGGCCTGTGAGGGCACACCAGGATAGCACATAGGGAGCACGGGGCAGCATGTGCCACTACACAAGTGCTTAGTTTCATCAGGTCACATCTTAAAATCTGTGAAATAGGATGTATCTTACAATGGATGGTGGCTCACCTTTGTGGAAAAACAGCGTTTTAATATTTTAATGGCTGTACATGCTGAGTGCCAGCCTTGGGTGCTGGTGATATGATTCTGGACCTTTCTGTCTTCATGAAAAGTCCATAGTTGTTTTAGGAAGAGCATTGAGGCTCCCAGCCACCCCTCTGACCTCTTCCCACCCCGCCCACACCCAGGCCATGGACAGCCAGAAGCAGTTCAGCAGTCCGGAAATCCAGTTCCTGCTGTCGTGCTCTGAAGCCGATGAAAACGAGATGATCAACTGTGAGGAGTTCGCCAACCGCTTCCAGGAGCCAGCCCGCGAAATCGGCTTCAACGTGGCGGTGCTGCTGATCGACCTGTCAGAGCACGTGCCGCACGACCCGCGCCTGCGCAACTTCCTGGAGCTGGCCGACAGCATCCTGGAGTACTTCCGGCCCTACCTGGGCCGCATCGAGATCATGGGCGCCTCTCGCCGCATCGAGCGCATCTACTTCGAGATCTCAGAGACCAACCGCACCCAGTGGGAGATGCCCCAGGTCAGAGGACCTGCATGCTGGCTCCCCGGGTTGGGGGTCACGCTCCTCGCACCCTTGAACTCCACGCAGGGCTATGCATGCTTTGTACATCTGGTCTGAAGACCCTGGTGGGTCTTTGCTCTGCTCCTACGAGCCCATGCCCACCCTTTTGCACACATTTTATGGGTCCTGCAGTGCCCTTGTACACCCTCAGTTCCCCCTTGTCCACCTCTCTACAGCCTTGGCGCACACATAGATGCACACCCCTAGTATGTGAAGCAGAGTCTGTGTGCCCTCACTGTGGTGCTAGCACACTATGCGTACCATTTGCACACTTATCCTGGGAGCCCTTAGAGTCCTGATGCAGCCAAGCCCACACCTTCATCTACTGGAACCCACCTCTCTTGCTCACCTTCCCAACAGACACCAGTTTGCCCTCTTTTGGCCCTGGCCTATCCATGCCCACATTTTTGCACACTCACTTTGGGGGTTCTGGGGGCCATGATATGCTAGCCTAGCCCTCACCAGCCACCATATGTGCCCAGCACACAATGCCCATCCCAGTTATTCTGGTCCCACATGTAGGTACACATCTCTTACACACTCACTTGGAGGATGCAGTGCTGGCATGCCATATAGTTGTCCATTCACCTCCCTCATGCCCTCACTGTAGCCCTGGCACACTCATAATCACCCATACACACTTGGACGACCCTTTCAAACCCCCATAAGAGCCCCCACATGTCCTTAGTGACCAGGCCTACTTCTTGGCCCTGTCTCAGCCCCTCCTATGCCCAACCCAAAAGTTTTCATGTCACTTATGTGGCCCTAGAACACCTCCTGCCCACCTGACACACTTAGCTTGCATGTGGTTCCTACCATTCACTCTCTCTCACTCCCACATGCCCTTACACACCCTCAGTCCCCAGCTGTGCCCTGTTGTCCCAGTGGACCTCCTGCTCACACACACATTGCACACCAGTCTGCGTGCGTACCCCTTGCATGCCCTTTAAACTCACGCTTCCATTTGGTTCCTCAGATGCCCCGAGGCACCTGCATACTCCTCCACATGCTCTTGCACACCCTTTCCCACTTATAGCCCATGAAGCTTATACCTCCACAACCTCCTCAACAACCAGGCCCTTGATGTCTCCTCAGTGGACACCTGGCTCATGCACAGATGGGCTCATGTCCCACACTGAGCCCTGTCTTCATGTCCTGGGCCCTTACACTGACTCCTGGGGCCCACTTGCACATTTATACCTGCTTCACATACACTGACCCTATGAACTGTAGGCCCTTCCACACCAGTACTCTCCCCACCCCTGTTTTGGCCTCAGGCCCTTGCATGCCTGCCCCATGTGCCCATCTCCACATGTACAATGAGCCCCACATGGTCACATATTTCCCAGTCTTCCATGCCACCATGCCCTCCACACACCCAATTTCTCCCTTAATTCCTGGTGCTCTCTCACAAGGCTCTTGCACATCAGCTCCTTCACATAGTCCAGGAACCCTCAAAAGTTTCACACTATGTCCTCTGAGGCACCATTGCAAACCTCCCCCACCCCCCCGCCACCCACTAGTCTAGCTAAAAGTGGTTGCACCATCCTTGCACCTGGATGTCGGCCACATCCTTGCATCCACCGGAAGCTCTGGCCCTTCATAGCCTGTCCATGCTCTGGGAGCTCCGCCCTTCCCTTTGCCTGTCTCATGCTCCCCACATGACACTCATTCCCTTACTGTGTTCCTCCGAACGTGCACTTGCACCTGCTCACCCTTCCCGTCACACTTTCCCCTGCTGGCGTGGGCCTGGAGCATTCCTCAGAAGTGTAATAGCGAACACTGTGTGGCATGGATGAGGTGCCAGCTGCTGTTCTAACCCCTCTGCATCCTTTAACTCATCTAACCATCACACCAACCCTGTAATGTAAGTCCTACTATTGTCCCCCAAGTTAGAGAGGGGGAAGCTGAGGCCCAGAGAGTTATATGGAAATCACCCAGCTACTCGGTGGCAGAACTGGGACTTGAAGCCAGGCAGGCTGGCTGTGGAACCTTCGTGTTCGAGCACTAAGCTGTCTCCCAAAGAGGCTGAAGTCATAGATTCCGCAGCCAGCTTGTTGGGAATTCCAGTCCCACACCTGCCACCTCTCAGCAGCGTCACCGCAGCGTGTGGTGACCTTCTGGGCCTCCGTTTCCTCATCTGTAAAATGGGGATAAGAGCCCCCAGGGGTTGTTTGTGAGGATTAAATAAGATAATATATGTCAGATGCTTGGAACAGGGCCTGGCCTGATTGAAGTTCTTACAAGAGAAGCTACAGCGAGCATTACATGCGCTTACTATTAACGAATATTATTAATTTTGCTTTAAATTATTAAAGTGTAAGTATAAAATCACTAATGTTGCTCTTAGTGACCGCGCAGAGCGCAGCTGCTCTGCTGACCCCTGGTCCCCACCTGCCCCGCAGGTGAAGGAGTCCAAGCGCCAGTTCATCTTCGACGTGGTCAACGAGGGCGGCGAGTCCGAGAAGATGGAGCTCTTCGTCAGCTTCTGCGAGGACACCATCTTCGAGATGCAGATCGCCGCGCAGATCTCGGAGCCCGAGGGCGAGCCCGAGGAGGACGACGAGGAGGGCGCGGCCGAGACCGGCGAGGTTGTATATAAGGATTTCTGGTAATCAATGACATGCAACCTTATTATGTGACATGACCAATAAGATGCAACTCTATTCTATGACCTATACATTTATGACTCAAGACTGGGCATTCACACCTCACAGCTATTGGTGTGTTGGCTGTTGTTATTTTTTTATTTGACAATCTAAGTGAAAAGAGGTCAGTGCATCTGACTGAATAATCAGGTGTTGCATGTTATGTCAAATGCCAGTTAACCATGAAGGTCTCACTCTTTCAAGGGGATATGGCCTCATGTCCTTGAAACGGGAAAAGTCAGCTTTTGCCGGCTCGAAGGGGCCCCGGGAGGCCTCGGGGACATGGGTGACACGACGCCGGTGGATCCACCCACGCCAGAGGGCTCCCCCATCATCAAGAGGAAGCTGGGGGTGAGAGTGCAGGGCGGGGGAGGAGGAAGGGGTGGGGGTTGTGAGAGGTAGGGTTAGGAGGGACTGAGGGGAGACTCAGACACGGGTGCGCAGAGAGAAGCAGGAGAGAGGGGGGCGCGCACAGAGACAGAGAAATGGACTCGGAGGCGTAGGCCTGGAGAGAGGCTCCCGATGGAAGAAGGTGCTGTTTCTGGGAGAGACAAAGAAAACGATATCTGGAGTCACAGAGAGCGAGAGCCCCCGAGATGGGGTCAGGGACACCGGCAGAGACCCTCAGAGACACAGATGGTTGTGGGGGTCCTCAGGCCCTTGGTGCTATGACGCCCCTGGGGGTGGTTGTCAAGGGAATGGGAAAGGTGGGGCGAGAGCTGGAGCCCTACAAAGCTGAGTGAGGGGCCTTCGGCCAAAGCGCCCAGCCTCCACCATTGCCTCTCTCCTGACTGAGCCTGACCCTGGTGTCAGCCTGACCCTGCAGGGTGCTTGAGCAAGGTGTCCTGCCTCTCGGAGCCTCCGTTTCCCCTCCGTAAAACGGGAGTCCTAATCCCTCTTACTTCTAGTGGGGCCAGGCATTGTGAAACTTAGATGGCCCCAAGGAAATGACCAAGAAGGGCCACAGAGGTGAGCAGGCAGGTCAGCACTGAGAGGCACTCAGGGATGGGGGATTGAGACTCTGATGCTTTTCCTGCTGCCAGGTGGATGGAGAAGAAGAGGAGCTGCCTCCAGAACCAGAGCCAGAACCTGAGCCGGAGCCCGAGAAAGCTGAGTGAGTGGCCTTGGGCCCAAAGGGCCCAGCCTCTATCATTGCCACCCTCCTGGGCTGAGAGCTTTCTGAGGTCAGGGCCCAAGGCAGGAGGCTGTCCTGGTTACCCTGTGTCCTCAGCATCTCCCAGCCCAGAGAAGGGGCTCTGTGAAAGGGAGGAGAGAAATGAATGCTCCTCTTGTACCCTCAAGCCTTCGTGGGTATGGGCCTCTGCCCAGAACACCTTCCCGCGTGCTTCGCCTCAGTCTTCCTCATCTTCTGAATTTTGGCTCAAGCCTACCTTGCCATCACATCCCTAAGTTGAAGGAATGTCTCCTCGGGGCTCCCACAATCCTCTGAGCTTCCCTCATGCCAGCCCCGATCTCACTGGGTTGCCACTGTCTGGTGACAAATCTGTACTCCATTGGACTGGAGGCCATGAGGACAGGGCCTGAGGTTGTCTCATCAGTATGTTCTCAATACTATCTCAACCTGGGCCAGGAAGTGGGTGGGCCCCCAGTACATGGCTAGGAAGGAAGGAAGGAAGGAAGGAAGAAAGGAAGGAAGGAAGGGCCCAGGTACCTCCTTACTCTGTCCTGCCTTGCAGTGCTGAGAACGGGGAGAAGGAAGAAGTCCCTGAGCCTCCACCAGAACCCCCCAAGAAGACAGCACCTCCTCCACCCCATTCAAAGAAGGAGGACACCAGAGGTGGAGGCCTGGAATTCTGGGGAGAACTGGAAGTGCAGAGGGTGAAGTTCTTGGTAAGGATCCAGCATGCTGCAACTTCCTCTTCACACCACCTCCCCTATCCGCCTTGTTCTTGAGTGAAAGCCAGGCTGGGAAGAGGGCAGAGATGTCCCCAATAGAGCCAGGACCTGAGCACAGGACAGCATTTTTAGGTGATTCCCACTTGGCTCTTCTGCCTCGCCCTGCTCATGATCCTTATTCCAAACTCCACCCCGTTGCTCATCTGGGGCCACCTGCTTAGGCATCCCACCACCATTCTGGAGTTAAATCCTCTGTCTGGAGCTAAATCCCACCAAGGCTATGTTCTTCCTGCCATGGCCTGTTTCTTGGCTGCCAGCCTTCAGGTTGGAGCCATCACCCCAGCCCCAGCTACTCCTACTGGGGGGACAATTCATCTCATCCAGGCAGGAAGGAGGGAGGGAATTTGGGAGGGAGGGCCCAGGACTCCACCTCCTGTCTCCTCTCCCAGGACCAGCCTGGCATCAGGGGCTAAGGGAGACATGCTGGACAGAGGTGGTTTAGTGAGGGTTTGTGGGAAGAAAGAGGGATGGAGAGAATGGTGGAGAGAGAAAAAAGGGAGAGATGGAAGTAGGTGTGCTCTGCCTGAGGTAAAGCAGACAGGATAACCTCACACAGGAAGCAGCAGTGGTTGGGAGCTTGACTGCCTGGTTCCAAATCCCACATCTCACTTCTTGGCTGTGACCTAGAGCAAGGCATCTCATCTCCCTGAGCCAGCGTTTCCTCATCTGTAGAGTGGGCATATCAGCAGTGCCCACTTCATAGGGTGTGGTGAGTACTAAATAAGTTCATGCAAATAAAGCTCTTAGCCCCCAGGTCTTGGTATACAGTAAGCACTCAAAAAATAAGAGGTTGTGGGACAAAATGTTGAGGACTCGGGTATTTGTGTTATGGGAAGAGGGTGGTCTGTGAGTTCTCTTTCTCTTTCTCTCCTCATCATAGAACTACCTCTCCCGGAACTTTTACACCCTGCGATTCCTTGCCCTCTTCTTGGCATTTGCCATCAACTTCATCTTGCTGTTTTATAAGGTGCTGGTCATGAGGGGCCAGGAGGATCTGGGCTGTGGGGTGGGAGGCTCAGCCCCTAACAAGTTCACAGGGTCACTGCAGTTCACCAGCAACAAGGTGTTGGGCCCGGGGTTCCCAGAAATGTTCAGGCTGGACACCTGGATCTTGGGACCCCACTGGGGGTGAGTGTGAGTGTGTGGGTCCATCCGGACAGGTGCCTGCATGCCTTAGGAGTTAGAACAGGGAGCCAGTTTGGGGTCCCATGCTCAGCTCTGCCATTTGTCTGTCCTGTGCCCCTAGCTGCAGGCCTTTGTCTCTGCAACACCCATTGATTCAGTTAAACTTCTTGGCTTTCACATAACCTAGAGAGAAATTTGTAGGAGGAAGAAATGGGAAGCTCATGGAATGAAAGGAAAGGGTTAAGAACTAGGCCTCCTGAAGGACAAAGGGATCCTCCAGGGCCTTGCCAGGGATCAACATACCAGGACAGAGAGGCATCTAGCAGAGTGATCAGAGCATGGCTTCTGTCAGACTTTTATTTCAGAGAAGAAGGGAGAGAGCGATAGAAACATCGATGATGAGAGAGAATCATTGATTGGCTTCCTCTTGCATGCCCCACACTGGGGATTGAACCTACAACCCTGGCGGCATATGCCCTGATCGGGAATCAAACTGGGACCTCCTGGTTCACATTGAGCCACACAGGCAACTTCTGTGAGAGTGAATCCCGGCTCTACCACTCACTAGTTGCATGACTTAGAACAGTACCTGGCATACAGAAACAACTGTGTAAATGTCAGCTACTACTAATTGTAGTATTAGTGTAAATATTAGTTGTCAGTCTCTTTAAGGCTCCAAGATAATCCACTCTGTTTTATTCCTCCTGTCACTTGGTTCAATAGTGAGATTCCCAGGACATAGTTTGATTTGCCAGCTAGGGTTCTGGGCCCACCCCTTGATCTTGATTGACAGTCCTTTCCCCTACTGTCTCTGACAGGGGCCCAATACAATCTCAGAAATGGAGGCTGTTTGTTTTGTTAGTGGGATCTGGTAATGGCAGACCAGGTGCCTGTGACTGACCTCTGCTCCCCTTCAGGTCTCAGACTCCCCGCCAGGGGAGGATGACTTGGAAGGCTCAGCAGCTGGGGACCTGGCAGGCACAGGGTCTGGTGGTGGCTCTGGCTGGGGCTCAGGAGCCGGTGAAGAAGCAGAGGGCGACGAGGATGAGAATATGGTGTATTACTTCCTGGAGGAGAGCACGGGCTACATGGAGCCTGCCCTGCGTTGCCTGAGCCTGCTGCACACACTGGTGGCCTTTCTCTGCATCATTGGCTACAACTGCCTCAAGGTGGGCCATGACCGTGTTCCCGAGCAGGGGCTTGTGTACTGGGGGAAGGGGACACTGGCTGAGAGGACCTGGGGCAGGCTGTGGGATCTTACACTGTAGATGGGACAGAGGGGTCCTGGTGTTGGGGTAAGGGCTGGGGGATGGGTACAGGATAGGGGTCTTCAAACTGGGAACTAATGCGGGTCATAGCTGAGAAGCCAGGTACTATTATTGTGTTAATTTCTGGATCAAGAGGCAGGTTTTTAAAATTTGGAATATTTCCTGTATGTTAGTCAGTTGATGAAATAAGATCTGTGAGGTCTCAGTCATAACATGAGTGCTAGTGGGAATGTGGAATCTGACATCAACTATGCCCCATAAGCAATGTTATGAGAGTTTCAATTTGGATTCCATAAGATCTATTTTAATAAGTATTGGCATTTTATAATTGGATGAACAGAGTTCTTTTGGCTTAGAACTTTTGCATATACTGTCCCTCTACCCTGGAATGCTTTTTTTTTTTAAATATATTTTATTGATTTGTTACAGTGAGGAAGGGAGAGAGATAGAGTTAGAAACATTGAGGAGAGAGAAACATCGATCAGCTGCCTCCTGCACATCTCCCACTGGGGATGTGCCCGCAACCCAGGTACATGCCCTTGACCGGAATCGAACCTGGGACCCTTCAGTCCGCAGGCCGACGCTCTATCCACTGAGCCAAACCGGTTTCGGCTACCCTGGAATGCTTTGCCGCACTTCTATCTCCTTTCACCTGCCTCTGTTTTATTCATCCTTAAGATCTGAGTTCAGACCTCCCTCCCTTGGGAAGCCGTAGGCTGCATTGGGCACCACAACTGGGCTCTCCCATCTTTCTCCCGTCCCAGCCCTGACCCCTTTGCCCACGCTTCCCCATCACTACCCTGTTCACTCTGGTGTAGGGGCTCACACAAGCTCCAACCAGATCTCTTGGCACCTGCTGAGGCTGTGGTCTCCTGAGGTGCCTGACACCAGCCCCTTTGCCTCCCTGCACAATCTAGGTGCCCCTGGTAATCTTTAAGCGGGAGAAGGAGCTGGCCCGGAAGCTGGAATTTGACGGCCTCTACATCACTGAGCAGCCTGAGGACGACGACGTGAAGGGGCAGTGGGACCGACTGGTGCTTAACACGCCGTAAGGGCCCAGTCCCCACCTCCAGGTGGATGGGGGAGAGCAGAGCTAGGTTTCTACTCCAGTCCTCGCCTCCTCAAAAGACCAGGGTTTCCATCACTGCCAGCCTCACTCATTCTCCCCAAGCCTTGGTCTTCCTCTCTGTAATGCAGACACATTTCCTCTGCACTAAATTACCTGTTGGTGACATATGGAGACTCCTGGGCCCTGGCCTTGGAGATGCTGGTTTAGGAAGTCTGAAGAGGAGCCCAGGAACTTGCATTTTAAACCCTGCCCCCATATGGGATTCTCACCCAGGTGCCATGAGGGGGAAATGTGAAGTCATTTGGTTTTTAAACTGGGCTCAGAGAGGGAATGAGAGTGCGTGAGGGGAATGTGCTGGAACTGTGGACTCCCAATGTGCACGCCAGCCCATTCCATTTCCTCCCAGATGGAGTCCCATTTCACGTGCCTACATGGGGCTTGGGCGGGGGGAAATGTCTCTAGAATAAGAACATCAGGTCGGATTTAAACCTTGGGTTGGCCACACCCTAGCTGGGAACTCTTGGTCAAGTCACTTAGCCTCTCTGTGCCTCAGTTTCTTCAAAGTGGGGATAAATAACATTGACCTCAAACAATCTTGTAACTATGAAATGAGTTAATATAGTTACTGAGGCAGGGTGAGTTCTAGGTAAAGGTGGGAAGTTATTTTACTATGGGGTCCTGCCTAGTATGGGTGATGTGAGGAGGGAGGGAAGCCACACCAATCACATCCTTCGCTCTCAATGTCACCATCAAAGCCACATTCAAGTACACATGCTTAACAAAAAGACAGAGGAACACTTTTTTAAAATAGTATTTGCCCGCCCTAGCCCGTTTGACTCAGCGGATAGAGCACTGGCATTCGGACCCAAGAGTTTGGGTTCGATTCCAGTCAAGCCTGCGTTGGTTGTAGGCTCCAGGGCGCATGCAGGAGGCAACCAATCGATGTGTTTCTCTCACATTGATGTTTCTCTCTGTCTTTCCCTCTCTCTTCCACGCTCTCTAAAAAAATCAATGGGAAAAATATCCTCGGGTGAGGATTAAATAAATTTTAAAAAACTCTTAAAAAAAAAGTATCTGCCCAAGACCTTGACTTCTAAATGCCATTTCCCACAAAAAGGAACCAAGCTCCTTGAAAAAGTAGCAGATTTCAGGGCTGGGACAGGTAAATGCACAATGTGTCAGAGAGCAAGGATGTACTTGATGGAAAAAGGTGCTGTGCTGAAAGGACTCTGCCACCAGCTAGAAGGAGCTCCCCTCGACATATTAGGGACAATTTGAGCATCAATGAGAATAGGAAGTGCCATGAATTGAAACACATCAAGTAAGTCTAAACCCGTGGATTCATGATATAGCTCCCTCTACCCACCACCACAAAAAAAAAAAAAAAAAGGTTATCTTTGTAGGATGCTAGGGCATCGACATATCAATCAGAAAACTGGTCAATATAGGGCCAGAATCATCAAATAACATTACATAAAATGGTGTGAGAAAGCACACCACTCCTCCCCGGAGCTGGAGCAGGACCAGGTTGCTGGCTGGGAGTCCTCCCCACCTGAGTGCCGATAAGGGTTTTTTGTACATCTAGGCTCTGAATGCAGCTCCTGGCCTCACTTGGGCTCCACCAAAAGACACCAGTGGGGGTAATGGTTGGCCTGAGACAAACTTCAGGCCTGGGTCCAAACTTCAGAGCTGGACCCCAAGTGAGAATGTGGGGTCCCCTGTAAGAAAAACATTGGGATTCCAAACCACCTTAGACTGGCTAGTGGCTCCTATTCCCTCCTGCCTTGACACCTTGTGGTCTATCTCTCTTGACAGGTCTTTCCCCAGCAACTACTGGGACAAGTTTGTCAAGCGGAAGGTGAGATGGCATGGGGGGAGGAGGGGGCGGGTCGTGGCAGGGCCTTCCAGGTTGGGTCCCTTGCTGCCACCAGGCCATCCCAGCCCTATCAAGGACTTGCTCTGTATGTGACCTTGGACAGGAGCACCTCAGTTTGCCCATTTGGAAATGAGCATGATAAGCACCCCTCCTTCTCACAAATGAGATGATGCAGGTAATGAGCATAGCATAGTGCCTGGCACAGAGTAAGTACTTCATAAATGTTACTTTCAAAGGAGGAACTGCTCTTAAGCATACAGACTCGAGCCAGATGCCTGCTTTTTCTACTCCTAGCTGTGTCAACCTTTCTGTGCCCCAGTTTCCCTCATATTCAGAGTGAGGTAACAATAGGGTCGACTCCATAGAGTAGTTGTAAAGATTATATGACCTATGTGAGCAGTATCTGGCTGTTACCATCATTTATTCACTTAATAAGTGAATACTGCATACCAATGCTCACCTACTGCATACCAAGAACTATTTTAGAGACCTGGAATTCAGCAGTAAACACAACAGTAATTCTGATACTGCAGTTGGAAAGACATTTGATGAACACATTTATAGCATTCAGGTTGTGATAAGTGATATAGAAGAAAAAAGCCAGTGAAGTGGTTGCTCTCT
>NW_006289227.1:194416-199576 GCF_000327345.1 Myotis davidii
GTGGTCAAGAAGGGCACCTAATAATAGAGAGAATGAGCCAAGTGGTAATCTGGGGGAAGAATCCCAGGTGGAGGGGACAGCAGTGCAAAGGCCTGAGGCAGGAGTGTGCCTGGCACATTTGAGGAGCTGTGAGGAGGCTGGTATCTGCAGCAGAGTGAGGGAGTGAGTTGAGGCGATAAGTTTATAGATAACAAGGGGCCTAATTATATACAACTCCTTGCCTACCTACCTACCTAAAAATAAGAAATTATCCTAATTTAAAAAGCCCTAGCTGGTTTGGCTCAGTGACTAGAGCGTCGGCCTGTGGACTGAAAGGTCCCGGGTTCGATTCTGGTCAAGGGCACATGCCTGGGTTGCAAGCTCAATCCCCAGTAGGGGGCATGCAGGAGGTAGCCAGTCAATGATTCTCTCTCATCATTGATGTTTCTATTTCTCTCTCCCACTCCCTTCCTCTCTGAAATCAATAAAAATATATTTAAAATAAAATAAAATACTGTATATCTTTTAAAAAATTATCCTATTTACTTTGGTTAATGAATCAACTGGCTTTTATTACTATTGGACTCTCCCCCTGAGGATACAAAGAAAACTCTGGCCCTTCTCCCTAGAAAAATGTACCCCCAATTTACCACACAAAGTTCTGAGTGTCCCCAGAATTCCCTGTGCCAGCCAAGGCCCTCCCCCACTCCACCTGTGTCTGCATGGCCCCACATTCCTCTGTGCAGGTCCTGGACAAGCACGGGGACATCTATGGGCGGGAGCGAATCGCCGAACTGCTGGGCATGGATCTGGCCTCGCTGGAGATCACAGTCCACCATGAACGCAAGCCTGAACCACCACCGGGGCTGCTTACCTGGTGAGCCTGGGATAGCCCCACGCAGGCCTGGGGTACGCAGGGGGGTGGCCAGGGGCGGACCCTCAGGCATCTAGCCATCCCTCTTCTCTCCACCTGCATAGGCTCATGTCCATTGACATCAAGTACCAGATCTGGAAGTTTGGGGTCATCTTTACAGACAATGTAAGGAGGGGCAGTAGCAGGGGAGGGACCTGCCCTAGTAGCATTGGGGGCTCCACCCCTAGGTATTCCTGCCCAGGGACCGACTCCTGAGCCCCTGCGCACCTCTGATCCTAGGATAACCTCCGACATTCCCAAGGCTCCTTGTCACCCAGAGGCTGTTTAATTTCCAGACTATATCTTTCTGCAGAGGGATCTCCAACTTTCCCCGGGATGGCTCCTCACCCAGAGTGCTCCTGAACCTCCAAGCGCCCCCCCCCGCCCCCGCCCAGCTAGAGATGGCACCTGACCCCCCAGAACACTCCCAACCCTCTTAAATGTCCCCAGGCCCCCTGGGTGTTCTGTTTCCCAGAGTGCTCCCCACGAATCCCTGCATGCTCCCTGACCCCTGATCCTGTGTGCCCACAGTCTTTCCTGTACCTGGGCTGGTACATGGTGATGTCCCTCCTGGGACACTACAACAACTTCTTCTTTGCTGCCCACCTCCTGGATATTGCCATGGGAGTCAAGACCCTGCGCACCATCCTCTCCTCCGTCACCCACAATGGGAAACAGGTGTGGAGAGGACCTGAAGGAGGCGTGTGAGCCTGGCAGGGACCAGTTTAGCAGCCTGTAGGGGTGGAGGAATGAGGGGCAAGGCTAGGCCACCAAGCCAGGGCAGGTGTGGGTAGTAGGACCCGGGGAGTGGGGCACATGGGCTGAACCTAAGTGAGAGTGGGGATGGCTGGGCATGGGGAGAGGCAAGCTGAGCATGGCGCTGACTTGCCCTGCCTGTCCCCAGCTGGTGATGACGGTCGGCCTGCTGGCAGTGGTGGTTTACCTGTACACTGTGGTGGCCTTCAACTTCTTCCGCAAGTTCTACAACAAGAGCGAGGATGAGGACGAGCCCGACATGAAGTGCGATGACATGATGACAGTAAGCCCCTCCCTCCAACGCTCTTGGGCCAGTGACTTAACCTTCCCTGACTTTTAGTTTTCCCCTCTGTAAAGGGGTTTAATAATAAAATGGGCCCTGCCTTGTAGATTCATTGTGAGGGTTCAGTGAGCTAATCCTTGTGAGGTACTTTGAATAGTACTGGGCACACAATCAATACTCAGTAGGTGTCAACTTCTGGTGTACTATTATTTGAGTTTTATAACTTTTCTTATTGGAAAGGCACTCAGGCAAAGTGTTCCAAGCCATGTGATCGTGGGCAAGCTACTCAACCTCCCCATGCTCTGGGGTCCCCACCTGACAAATGAGAATATACAGTAACAGTATCTACAGCCTAGGGTTGCTTTTAGGACCCAGTGGTGCTCTGTGACAATCGTAGATTTAAATATCTGAGAATAGTGCCTGGCGTGTGTGACGGATTACATAAATGTTAGCTACTGCCATCATTATCTACAATTAGAAGTTTCACCAAAGTACCAGCATGCCACCGATTTCTGTTTTCTCTCCTATTATAATAATGGTGGTTATAACCTAAATTGAGTTTAATCTACCAGAGGCATGGGGCACAGTTGAAAGAATCATCTCAGGCTTTTGTCTGAGATAATCTGGCGCCATGCTCTCAGGACACAGTCCAGCTCCTCACCCTGACATTGGAGACCCCACCAGACCCCGTCTTAACACTCATAGCCTTGTTCCCATCAGTCACTGGCCTTAGCTTTTACCCAAGACAACTAGGTCCTCTCACTTCCTGGGGACACAGAAATAACAAGTGTGAAGTCTCTCCCAAGGTCTACAGATGATGTTCCCGGTTCTGCACAGAATCTTCTGGTGGCTTTCTAATGCCAGGTGGATGAAACCAAATCCTCTCGCTATGGCTTACCAAGCCAGGGAAAGGCTAGTGTTGCCTGAGTCTAACCACAGTCTTTCTTGCCTTTTGCTCTCTGGCTGCCTGGTCCTTCTTTCACTTCCCCTAAGACCATGTGTTTTCTCCCAACCCAAGCTTCTTGCTTCTGGTGTTCTCGCTGCCTCCCACCCTGGCCCTATGGGCACACAACCTCTTCACTTAACACCTATTTTTTCCACTTAAATGCTGCCTCCTACAGGAAGCCCTCCCTGATCATTGATTGAGCCTCATCTCTCTCCCTGCTCTTGCTCACGGGATCTCTATTTTCTAGCCTCACTGAACATTCACTCTTTCAGTTCCTCACAGGAGCAAAATATATCCTTTCTCCCCCAGTGGTGACGTAGCACATGTGGTTTTCTCTGCCTGGAACACTGTCTCCCACCTAACACCTGCTTCATGTCCCAGCTCACATAAGCCCCTCATCCAGGCAGCTGCACCTGCTCACCCAGGCTTTCAAGTTTCAAAGCTTCCTGTGCTTCCCTGTCTCCTCGGATCACAGTGTGTCTCCCTCATCCCAGCCCTGACTCCTCCTCCTGTGCTTCCCCATCATAGCCCAGACCATTTCTTGGCTGTCACTATCTGGTGGCATGTTTGTGAGCCCTGTGAGGGCAGAGTCCAGGGTTGTCTCAGTCGTTGCCGTGACTCCTGCCCCACTGGCCCAGGACTGTGTAGGTACTCGGTGAATGCTGAACGATCAGATGTGTGACCCATGTGCTTCTCACGCTCTCCCCGCAGTGCTACTTGTTTCACATGTATGTGGGTGTCCGCGCTGGCGGGGGCATCGGGGATGAGATTGAGGACCCAGCAGGTGATGAATACGAGCTGTACCGAGTGGTCTTCGACATCACCTTCTTCTTCTTCGTCATCGTCATCCTGCTGGCCATCATCCAGGGTCAGTGCTGGTAGGGGTTGTGGGAGTGGGGCCCGGTGCCTAAAGCAGACTAGCTCCTTTGAGTGCCCAGCCCAGAATCCATCTGCTTGGGTCCATGTCCTGGCTCTGCCTCTTTTTACCTTCAGATTAGGGGCAAGTCACCGCTCTGGACATCGGTTTCTCCATTTGTAAAATGGAGATATTAATGATAAGACGCTCATATTGTTGTGAGAATTAAGTCAGTTCATAGGTGTTAAGTGTCTGGCTCATAAGTGCTCAATAAACACTAGGTGTTAGTATTTTTAGGAAGCAGGGTGAGATTAGGGAGACAGGAAATGGGTGATTCAGAGGTGGGTAGCCAGAACTGGGTCAGAGGTTGGGCACTGACTTGCGCCCTGCCTTCCAGGTCTGATCATTGATGCTTTTGGTGAACTCCGAGACCAGCAAGAACAAGTGAAGGAAGATATGGAGGTAGGTCTTGACTGAGGGCGACCCAAAGGGATTATAGGACCCTGGAAAGTTGATTGTGCCTCGACTCTGTCTCTCACCACCCACAGACCAAGTGCTTCATCTGTGGCATTGGCAGTGATTACTTTGATACCACACCCCATGGGTTTGAGACTCACACACTTGAGGAGCACAACCTGGCCAATTACATGTGAGTGTGGGCCCACTGGCCAATGAGAAGGATGGGGCGTGGTCACTGACTGTCAGGGGTGGGATACTGGCCTTGACCAGTTAGGGAAGTGGGTATGGTGTCCATGTGAGTGGATTCCCAGCCAGCTAATCAGGAGAAGGTAAGGATGCGCCTGACCTGTCTACTGCTGCACTCCCGTCCCCAGGTTTTTCCTGATGTACCTGATAAACAAGGATGAGACAGAACACACGGGTCAGGTAAGGGGGTGTTAATGGCAGGACATGGAGAGTTTTAATATAAAATCAGTCAGCAGGTATCAGTAAGAAGCTCTTATCAATATCAAGTGTTTGAAGATGTGACCAACCTTCTCTTCCCTATCCCCCAACTCTAGGAGTCATACGTGTGGAAGATGTACCAAGAGAGATGCTGGGATTTCTTCCCAGCTGGCGATTGTTTCCGCAAGCAATATGAGGACCAGCTTAACTGAGTCACCCCCAGCTGGCCCTTCACCCCCGCCTCAAGTGCCTTACTCTCACAGCAAGCCCCTTAGCCCACAGGCTCCTCCCCACAAGGCCCCTGGGGGGAGGGTAACCATGTACTGGAGAAATAAAATCTCTGCTACACCCCTGACATCCTTGTGCTGGATTGTTGACGTTGACATTGGGAAGGGGGCATCCAGAAATTCTGTCCTCCCACAACCCCAGAAAAACAAAATGACAGCAGAGGCTGAAGTCATGTTTATTAGGGTAAAGGAGCATGTCATGACCACTAATGAGTGTCTGTTGGGAAGGAGGGTGTA
>NW_006289227.1:199625-203491 GCF_000327345.1 Myotis davidii
ATGTAGAGGTTGCTGGGAGCAGTAGGATCATCTGCTGGGCGTGTCTCCACCACCACAGGCCTGGGGAAGAGAGAAGTCAGTTCAGGCATTTGTTTTGTTTTTTTGTGTTGTTATTTTAATTCTCACCCGAGGATATTTTTCCATTGATTTTTTTTAAAGAGAGTGGAAGAGAGAGGGAAAGACAGAGAGAAATACTGATTTGAGAGAAACACATCGATTTGCTGCCTTCTGCACGTGCCCGACAAGGGCCTGGGCTGGGGAGTAGCCTGCAATCGAGATATATGCCCTTGACCAGAATTGAACCTGGGACCCTTTGGTCTGCAAGCCGATGCTCTATCCATTGAGCCAAACCGGCTAGGGCACGGCATTTGTTCATTAATTCATTCATTCATTCACAGAGAAATTAATAGAGGCTGTGCCTGCATAATGATGGCTGGTAGCAGTGAACGAGCAGACATGGTCCCTGAACTCAGGGAGCTTAATTTAGAGCAGGAGACCAACATGAATCAGGGAATTACATGCGTGCAAAGAAGCATGGCACACAGCAGGGATACCTAGCCCCAGGGGTCAGCCAAGGTGCCTCCAAAGAATGGATAGGGGATCCTATCCAAAGCTTAGGAGGGAACTTGGTGGAAAGACAGGGAAGAGTGTTCTGGAGAGAGAGCCTGTGCAAAGGCCTTGAGGCGGAGAGGGCCTGGGGGTTGGCTGCAGAAGTCATGGTCTTGTGGGCTGCGGCCAGACTGGGTATTTATCTTGAAGCCACAGGAGGGTTTTATTTTTTATTTTATTTTTTAAAATATATTTTTATTGATTTCAAAGAGGAAGGGAGAGGGAGAGAGAAATAGAAACATCAATGGTGAGAGAATCACTGATCTGCTGCCTCCTGCACACCCACCAATGGGGATCAAGCCCACATCCTGAGCATGTGCCTTTGACTGGAATTGAACCTGGGACCTTTCAGTCCACAGGCCAACGCTCTATCCACCGAGCCAAAGTGGCTAGGGTGCCACAGGAGGGTTTTAGACAGGGAGAGTGACAAATCCATGTTTGGAAATTAAAAGACCCCTCAGGCATGTCAAAAAGGTCACAGAAGATCTTTGAAGAGGCTCTCATTGGCTAAATCTGGGAGTATTTGTACCTTAAAATAAATGATAATCTCTATATATAAAAGACTAAGTGACTGAATGACCAAACGACCAGTCAACCAGTCACTATGATGCACACTGACCACCAGGGGGCAAACGCTCAACATAGGAGCTGCCCCCTGGTGGTCAGTGCATTCCCACAGCCAATCTCCCATGGCCAGCCAACCTCTCACATCCCTCCCTGGCCCTGATCATGCACTGGTGGGGTCCTTCGGCCTGGCCTGTGCCCTCTCGCAATCCGGGACTCCTCAGGGGATGTTGGAGAGCTGGTTTCAGCCTGATCCTGTAGGCCAGGCCGAGGGACCCCACTGGTGCACGAATTTGTGCACCAGGCCTCTAGTCCATAGAATAAAATGGAAATCCATGAGACTATGCTGAAATACATACAAACACACACATAAATAGCGGAGAAGGGACAGCTTTTCGCTACAGTAGAATTCCAACTAATAAGTATAGAAGGAATCTCCTGGCCAGTGTGGCTCAGTTGGTTTTCCCATGCTCCTAAAGGTTGTCAGTTGGATTGCTGGTCAAGGCATGTGCCTGGGGTTCTGGCTCAATTCCCAGGGAGTGTGCTTATAGGAGACAACCAATCCATGTATTGCTCTCACATCGATGTTTCTCTCTCTCTCTCCCTCTCTCTCTCTCTCAAAAAAATCAATTAAAAAATCTTTAAAAAATATAAATGTAGATGGAATGATAGAAATAGAAAAATCACCATTTAGTAACCATCCTAATAATATATTCAGGCAAAAATCATCTATAGTCCTGCCCGGGTAGCTCAGTTGGTTAGAGTGTCATCCTGGTATGCCAGGGTTGAAGGTTCAATCTCTGGTCAGGGCACATATAAGAAGCAATCAATGGCCCAGCTGTGGTGGCTCAGTGGTTGAGCATCGACCTATGAACCAAAAGGTCATGGTTCAATTCCTGGTCAGGGCACATGCCTGGGTTGCAGGCTCAATCCCCAGTGGGGGACATGCAGAGGCAGCCAATCAATGATTCTCTCTCATCATTAATGTTTCTTTCTCTCCTTCTCCCTTCCTCTCTGAAATCAATTAAAAATATTTTTTTTTAAAAAAAAGAGGCAACCAATGAATGCACAAGTGGAACAACAAATCGCTGTCTCTCTCTCCCTCTAAAATCAATAAATAAAACTTTAAAAAAAATCAATAGCTGCTAAAACTAGTCGATGAAAGTCTTAATAAGAAAGAGTATATTTACACAGTCTCAACACATCACCCAAAAAGATAAAGTAGTCTCTCCTCCCCCCATCCACAGTTTTGCTTTCCAAGGTCTGTTACCCGAGGTCAACAGCAGTCCAAAAAAAAAAAAAAATGGAAAATTCCAGAAATAAACAATTCATATGTTTTAAATTGCATGTTGTTCTAAGTAGTATGATTTAATCTGGTGCTGTGCCACTCTGTCCTACCCAAAGTGGGTCATCTCTCTCTGTCTAGCTTACCCAAGTTGTATTTGCTAGCCTGCCATCAGTCACTTAGCCATCTCAGTTATCAGATCGACAGTTTTGGTATCTCAGTGCTTATGTTCAAAGAACCCTTATAGTAGTATTATTTTTTGGTTATTAGGAATATCACTGGTACAACTAGTGAGACTTTAATGGGTGTGTGGGTTAGAAGATAGTGATGTCTCCATATTTTCTTGATTTTGAAGGCTGCATTGTGGTTTGTAAGAGCAGGTCCTTGCTTGATTTAGTAAACACACACTGAAGAATTTATGGATAAATAGGCACCACGTCTGCAAGTTACACCCTCATAGTCAGGCAAAAATTAATGGACTATTGGGGGGAAGAGATGGAAACAGGGACCAGGGGCGAGAATGTCTAGGCCAAAGATTCAGGTGGCAAGGAACACCTCAGGATGCCCTCTCCACATCAGAAGCTCCCCTCCCGGGTCCTCTAACCCCTTCCCCAAGTCCATACCTGGGGGAGCCAAGCAGACGGAAGGTAAGGGTGGGGTCTCTCAGCTCCTGAAGCAGCTGGGGGAGAAGATGTGTGTCAGTATCTAGAATACTCTTCCCTCGCCCTTAAAGAAAACAGGAGGGAGTTCTCTGAACTCCCAGCCTCAGATTCACAAATAATCGTTCTTGCTAATATCACTCACCAGTTGTGCGACCTCAAGCAAGTTACTTAACCTCTCTGTGCCTTGGATTACTAACCTGTGAAATCACAGTACCTACCTGATAAGTGATCACGAAGATTAAATAAAACACAAACATGTATGTCAGGTTCTGACACACAGTGGTCTATGAGCTAAGCACCATTTTTGCCCCATCTTCCAGATGAGGAAAGGCACAGGAAGGTTAAGTCATTTGCCTAAGGTGACTCAGCTCGATTCCAACCCAGGCAGTCTGGTCCATACTCCAACCCCCCATATATCTCCATAGTGACCCC
The DNA here is from genome assembly GCF_000327345.1 of Myotis davidii. Classification (NCBI taxonomy): domain Eukaryota; kingdom Metazoa; phylum Chordata; class Mammalia; order Chiroptera; family Vespertilionidae; genus Myotis; species Myotis davidii. The sequence continues at coordinate 203,178 of NW_006289227.1, forward strand.
TATTTTATAGTTGGGACGCTGAGGCTAAGAGAGAAGCAAAGTCCTTTGCACAAGGTCACACATGGCCTGGGATGAGCTCTGGACACAGAGACCCTGGAGTAGAGCCGGGAACCAGTCTGAACAGAGCTTGGAGGTCGCTTCTCCTCAGGACCGCACACCTGACTCGGATCCCCTGGTCCATCTCCTGAGTGAGGTGAGTGAGAGGAGGTAAGGCTGTAGGGCTTGGGATGGAGACGCTTACCTGGTCAGAGCCCAGAGCCCACACCTGCACTCCGTGCTTCCAGAAGGCCTGGAGCCGCCCTCCGACCATCGCT
>NW_006289227.1:203519-203896 GCF_000327345.1 Myotis davidii
GTGCCTGTTACTTGGGTATCACTTGAGCCTCCACGCTGGACCCCGGACTTCCCAACCTCCACGTACCCACAGCCTCCACAGCTTCCGTCATGGGGATCTCCGGGGTTCGAAGCCCCCTGACTGGGGCTCCCTCTGGAGTCACCAGCTTCAGGGACCCTAGAAGGGATAAAAAGAGAGCTTTAAGGGCGGGGCGTGGAAGGCTAGTTACCGAGGAACTGGACAGTAAGTTCAGTGTGAGGAGCAAACAAGACGGGGGCCATGAGAAAGGGGGCCCTTACCGTCCATCAACACCATAACTTTGTCTTCCTCCACCTGGGTCACCTGGACTGGTCCCTTGTGCTCTGTCGGAGAGGTGGAGGTTCGCGGGCCCATTCGTG
>NW_006289227.1:204383-204772 GCF_000327345.1 Myotis davidii
GTGCCTTCTTAGAAATGGACGGATGTACTCGCAGGTCGTCGTGGCTTCCGCTTGGGGGCGTGGTGCTCTGGTGACAGAAAGACGGGGTCCCCCACCCCACCCACCCCCAGGAGCGTGGCCTCAAAGGCAGCGAAGTCTCAGAGGTTCCAAGGACCTGCACGGGGTGCCCTCAGGGCAGAGGTGGGGAAGGGCATTGGGCCTGAAGTATAATGAGGCCAGGGGTGAGGGGGGGAATTTAAGGATAGGAAGCCCTCAGGAGACACTCGCACCCGGACCCACGGCAGGCAGGCCGATGGGCAGAACCTTGGGGGAGACTGGGACGAGGCCCCGAGTGGAAGTGGGGTTTCATGGAAGTCTCCGCAGAAGCCAGCCTCTACGGCTCCCTACCC
>NW_006289227.1:204815-233398 GCF_000327345.1 Myotis davidii
GCAGAACCACAGAGGTCTCCAATGCCCCACACAGGAAGGGGCCCCCGGAGCTGGAGCCCTCCGCTGTGGGGGAGGGTAAGGACATGATAGAGTCCATCTTCTCCCCCCTTTTCCGTTCCCCGAAAGGCCACACATTTTTCCCCAGGCTCTGGACACCCTGCCTTAACTCTGCAAACCCCTAGGGTGTGTGCGGCCCAAACCCCACCCCTGGCCCAGTCCAGCCCCCTCCCTGCCCCTCAGGGGTTTTCTCTCACCCACACAGCACGCTTGGCAGCCTTTGGTGTCCTGGATCTTGGTGGAGACCATGTTCTTCCTGCAGAAGAAGGTACGTGGGAATGGAAGGTAGGCAGGGAGAGGGGATTTTGGGGGTCTGAGGTACCACTGGGGGCTTGTACCTTGCGAGTAGCCGGTGAGGACTAATGTGAGAGATGGGGCTTCCTGCTCTGGTCTCTTTCCTTTCCAGCAGGCCCAGGATGCTATGAGAATACAGGTGGGGGGTCTTTCCTGCAGTGGGTGTACACACAGGAAGCAGGCAGTTACAGGACACTGGACACTCCCACCTTTCCAGGTAGCTTCACTCGCCCCATCACGTTCTCTGAAATTCACAAACCTTGAAGCCTTAAGCACTTTTCACCTGTGTTTTTTTAAAAAATATATTTTTTATTGATTTCAGAGTGGAAGGGAGAAGAGAGAGACACACATCAATGACGAGAGAGAATCATTGATTGGCTGCCTCCTGCACACCCCACACAGGGAATTGAGCCAGAGTATGTACCCTGACCGAGAATTGAACCACGACCTCCTGGTTCATAGGCTGATGCTCAAGCACTGAGCTATGCCAGCAGGGCTCACCTAGCATGTTTTAAACACCCACTATAAGTCAGGCACTGTGCTTGGCACTGGTAACAGTGACAAGTGAAAGAAATACGTTCCTTGCCCTTTGGTGCTTGTAGTCACATAAGAACTATGGACCCTTAACTAGCCAGATGAAGTTATACACATTGCAAAGTTTAAGAAGAAACCTATCTAGAAACTTTTAAGTTTGTCATCACAGATATTAATTAGCTCATGAATCCTATTTGGTTTGGAGATTCCCCACAAATTAGAAATTATTTTACACAAAGTGTTTATAAAACAATGACAGCCCACAAATTAGAAATTCTTTACACAAAGTGTTTATAAAATTAAAACAAATTTTAATCTATAACTTGCTCACTCTATTTTAGTAGTGTGGGCTAAGTTCTAATTCTCCTCTGAACATCAAAGAATGGTAAAGACTAACTTATTGTAGAAATTCCCTCAAAACTGACTTGAGAGGTGGGGACTGGGAGATGGGGAAACAGACTCAGGGAGCAGATGTCTCCTGCCCCAAGTGAGAGTGACTGGGATTGAACCTCAGGCTCCGTGAAGGGGAGTCTAGGCTTTTATCAGCTGTGCCTGTCTACCTCCCAACCTACCGACCCTCAACCCCTTCCCATCACCCCCCACCCCTGATGGCCAGACCTGAGAGAGACATGAGGACATTGTTGATGGAGTACACCCAGGTCGTCCGGCTAGGAAAGAGCTGCAGAGAATGGGGGAGACGCTCCTGTTGTACCTCAGCCATCCCCAGCTCCAGCCCCTGCCCGCAGCCCACCCTGGGAGCTGTCCTTCACCATCTCCAGCGTGGCCTCCTGATCATTCCGGTTCAAGATGAAAATGCCTTCCTCTGCCCCTAGGATCAGGTGCTGATCTTGGAGGAAAGACACAAGGACACTGGGACCTGCCTTATCCTGGGGGACCTCCCAAACCCCCACCTGTCTGATCCCAAACACTGTCTCCCAGCCCTGACCCTCAGCTCTCTAACTCTCACCCCCACATCAATACTCCCGGCCTGTCCCCAAATCTGAACTGAACCCCGATCCCATCCCTCTAACTGGTCTCATTCACACCTTCCTCTGACTTCCCACATTCTGGTGGTTCTCCCATCTCTGCCCCACAAATCCTGACCCTCTGTCCCCTCAGTGCTGACCAAACACTAGACATGCCTCTCCAAACAGCCTTCTAAATCCTGTTCCTCTTTTTTTCCTCCCTAGTTCTGGTCCCTGAAGGCTAATCCTGTCTCAGCTTTGATCCTCAAACTCAGGCCCTCTTAAATATAATATGGCTTTTTTCTGTTCTGTGTGACACTCCCCAAACTCAGTGCTTTTTCTTTAACCTCTCACTGACCTTGTCTCTACATCTTTGATCCCCAAACTCTATCCCTTTCTGCTATAATCTAATCCCCAAAACTCCTAATCCCAAAATGCTGATCTTAGTCTCTTTACCATTAGTCTCCAACTGAGGTTAATGGAGTTAATGGGGTCCAACTGTCCCCCATCTTGTATCCCAAACTTTGACCTTTCTGCTGTATCTAATACTCATGGCCCCCAATCCCTAATATTGCTAGTTTTTGCTCTCAAACTCATCTTCAAGCCAACCATCTTTGATCTCCAAATCCCACTGTAGCTCCAGGCTCTTTCTCTGCCTCAGCTTGGCCACTCGGCACCCTATTAAGACCCTCCCTGGTCCCTGACTTTGTACCTTCCATTACGGTCCCTCCCCATCCCACCATGTTCCCTGTTACCCTCCTGAATGCCCACCCTTGGTGGAGGGGTGTGTCCAGGCGGCTGTGCTGTGGATCCGGAGGGGGCAGCCATTGAACAACTTTACAAGAAGGGCACATCCCTGGGCAGGTCATGGGGAGCAGAGCAGGAGATCCAGCAAAAAGAAGGAGTGGACAGAAAGTGCAATGGTTAAAGCTCTGGAGCAAGAGTGCCAGGGTTCAGATTCTGCCTCTCTGCCTCCCCAAAGGTTTATGACCTTGGCAGGCTACAGAACTCTCTCTACCTCAGTTTCCCCTCTGTGAAATGGGAGACAATATCTACCTCTATCTGTAAAGGTTTACACCATGTAAAGACATGAGGTCAGTATCTGGCACAGAGGAACTGCTCCACAAATGTCACATATCATTATTAGTCTTCCCACCCCCACCCCACCCCGAATCCCCAGGCCCATCTAGAGGTGTGAGTCCTCAGCATAGCTGTCCTCACCTTTCTCTTCATCTTTTCCTTCTTGGGGGGCAACAGTGGGGGCTGGTCAGACTGCTGAGGGGTTGGGTTCCAGAGTGAGGGCTCTGAGACAGGATGGGGAATAATCAGTCCCCAAAGCTCCCCCACCCCTCTACCCACCTCCCACCCTATCCTGCCCTGTTACCTGAATGGGCAGTTAGATGGGGACTCCTGGTGGCTGGGGGAGGTCCAACATGGGGGGTGCGTGGGGGAGGCCCACTGGCACACCGGACCAGCACCCCCGGGCTCAGCTGCCCCTCCTCCCCAGGTCCCCCGGAACCCTCATCCGATGGAGAACGGAACTTGGGCTTTGGAGACAGAGAAGTGGGGCAGGTAGTACATTAGATGATCTCAAAGAGAGAGGGCACCCTGCTATCCCAACCCTGCCTAGGCTACAGCGGAAATGTGGTCATAGCTCTGACCCTTCCCACAACTTCCTACCACCACTCCAACTTTCCCCTCCATCCCCACCCCATCAATACACTCCAGCAACTAAAGGATTAATGCTGGGTAACCAGCTACTGACCAGTGTCCATCAGGCTAAATATTTTGAGGCACACCTGTGGATTCATGAATGCCACTCCCATACCCCAATATGCTCATTGTCCCATCTCCCAGATTTCAAAGGACCTGGTATCCCAGACTACAGCCCTAGAATGCCCAGTATCCCAGCATCTAAGGACTCTAACCTCCTGGCCTCCAGCCCCCCAGCTCTTGACTAAGACCTCACCTTGGGGGGCAGTGGAGGAGGTGTGTCCTCTGAAGGGGTAGGGCTGAAACACAAAGACAGGGTAAGCAGGTAGGAGTGTGGGAAACAAGGATGGAGTGGTTTGGGGCTGCATGTCTGAGGTCAGAAGGGTCAGGGGTGACTCAGTCTGTGATGGAGCTGAGGACTAAAGGACTAATTAATAATCATGATGACAGCCCAGCCTGTGTGGCTCAGTGGTTGAGCACTGACCTATGAACCAGGAGGTCATGGTTTGATTCCAGTCAGGGCACATGCCCGGGTTGTGAGTTCAATCCCCAGTAGGGGATGTGCAGGAGACAGCTGATCAATTATATATATAATAATCATGATGACAATAACAACAGCAACTTTGGAGATCAAGTGCTGACAAGGTGTCAAGTCTAAATCTTCATAGCCACCTACGACACAGATCATCTGAGCTCCTGTGGCTTAGGTTCCCACATGGTTCCTAGTGCCACATATGAGCCCATTACAGACATGATGGGAGCCCTGAGGCTGACACTGGGCCTGTGGGCTGGGGGCTGATGGCTGGGGTTGAGGTTGGGATCTGGGGCCCAGGGTCTAGTCTAACATGGGGAAAATTCCCAGGGGCCAAGGTCCAGTCAGGTTTTGTGAGATGAGGAAAGATGAAGGCCTGTGGTTGAGGGTTGGGGCTGCAGTTGAAATCTGGAGGTTGGAGCAACATCTGGGAGGAGTTGGGGGCTGGGAGGTGGCAGAGGGTCCAGGGCTGAGCCGGATAGATGGGGAAAGAGCCCAGGCTGGAGCAGGACATTCTGGAAGGAACTGGGGTTGAGGGCAGGCGGGGGCTGAAGTTGGGGGTCAGATCAAAAGTCCTATAAAAAGTTGGAAGGAAGGTGGGCTTGGGAGTCAAGGGTCTGAGGTGAAGGAAGTTGAAGGGCTGAGTTTGGGCGGGGCTAGGGAGAGATAGAAACATCAATGAAGGAGAGTGGGGGCCGAGCTAGGAGTCAGGTTGGGGTCATAGGTTGGGAGTGAAGGAAGATGGAGGCTCCACTGAGGGCCCAGTAAGGGGTCAGGGATGAGTGGTGGGAAGAAAGTAGGGGCTGAGGTAGGGGTCAAAGCAGAAACAAGGCAGGGGCTGCAGGAAGGCAGGGGCTGGGTGAGGGCCTGAGGAGCTGAGGGCCCGGCCTCTCTTACATGTCCACGTCATCGTAGTCATCATCAGACTCCGACAGGTGCCTCCTGAGGAGTGACAGGCATAAGCCTCAGGTAGTTCCCACATATATCCTAACCCCCTCCCCTCCCAGCCTTAGGGTCCCTGACCTAGGACTGCTGCTCCTGAAGTCTTCAGGGGGCTGTAAGAGAGCCTGTGGAATAGTAAAGGGTCAGCAGTAGCCTATGTCAGTGGTCGGCAAACTGCCGCTCGCGAGCCACATGCGACTCTTTGGCCCCTTGAGTGTGGCTCTTCCACAAAATACCGACTTCTGTGCATGGGCCACGAAGTTTCAATCGCACTGTACATGCACGCCCGCAGTTTGCCGACCACTGGCCTAGGTGAAGGGGAGGGTGTTTGGGGCCAGACAGATGGGGGAAGGGGCATCTCACAGTGTCAGCTGCAGATCTGGACTCCATTGCTCTGAGCTTCCTGAATTCCATGTGCCGTCCTGGAAGTTGGGGGTGGGAGGTGAGGTAACACACAGTGAGCTGGGGAGATGGATTCAGAAATAGACTAAAATTGTGGAGTTTGGGGTCAGCACCTTAGGATTGGAGCTGTTACTTAAAGGAAAGTATCTTGGTTTGCAGGGGTCTCACTTGGGTTTGGGATTAGGGAGGTAGGGGCTAAGGTAGTGATAGAGTGTTCCGTTTCAGGTTCCACTGAGTATCAGGGGTCTGCCATATTTCTGAGGTCTCTTTGGGAGTCAGGGTGGTAATGGGAAGGCTGAAGGGGTCTGTTTGCAGGTCAGAGCAGTGGGGCCTCTAGAGTCACCTTGTAGGTCAGGTAGTAATGAGGTTCTCTGGGGTCTCTGGGGGTCTGTTTGGAAGTGATGAGTGATATAGGAGTGAAGGGGGTCTCTTGAATCTATTATAGGGTCAAGTGTTCCCAAGTTTGAGGCCTCTCTACTCACGACAACAATCTGCATCTGGAATCCCCAGCGAGCTGGATCGGTGGGTGGATTTGATCCGCCGAGGGATGGCAGGGGGTGGCTGGGCAGAGTGGCAGCTGTGTCAGGCCACGCCCTTCCAGCAGCCCCACCACCCTGTGGGCCCAGCCTGGAGCCCTTGTCCCTCCCATAACCCATGTGCCCCCAGCCCTGTGCCAAGCCCACCATCCTCCCTCCCATTTGTCCTTGCAAGAGCAGCAGCAGGAAGTCACTCCAGGCAGGTGGCCTGGCCTGAGCAAAGGCTGGGAGGTTCCAGGAATTCTGTCTGCCAGGACCCCTCACCTCAGGCTCCTCATCTTCAGTCTCACCAACAGGAGTCCCCTTCCCTGGGTTCCTCAGTTTGTCAAGAAGATCCAGGATCAGGCCTCTATTTAGCCCTGGCTGGGATACCAGTTGATGCTGAGGGAGGAGAGGAAGGTGTCAGCAGGCAGACAGCTGGTGTGAAGGGAGAGGTTGGAACAGGGGCTGGAGAGCCTGCCTAGGGGAACAGAGGAAGAAAGCAGGAAACTCTGGGAACTGGCAGAAGACCGGAGAATGCTGAGGGGTCTGAAGACACTAACATAATTCAAGGATCCTGGTGTGGGGCTGGGGGAATTCCATTCCAGTGTACACCCAGGAATGGGTGTTGAGGCTCCTGGGAATTTTTGAGTTTTAACAACTCAAGGTGTCTTGGGAAAGGGTTTGGTTACAAGTTGGAGGGTCTTAGGGGGCATCATGGGGAATTCTGAAGGACTAGGGACTCTGAGAGGGCCATGGGGCTCTGTGGAACTAAACCAGCAATTTTCTAGAGAGCCATGTGGCCCTGGGGAATTCTGGGGTGAGAGTCTGGGCAGGGTTTGGGGGAGGAGCGGTTTACACTGAGCATCTTGGTGGCGCTGGGTCGTTTCTTGGCGTTCTTGGTAAGGGAGACTTTAACAAAGTTGTGGAAGGCAGCAGACCTTGGAAGAAAGAAGCCAAGTTCTGGGGTGAGGGGACCAGAGACCAACCAGACCATCAACCCCGGCTCTGCCCTCCCTCTCATCACCTCCTCCTACCATTTGCCTTTTTCCTTTAGCCGGGGAGGCTGATAGCCACTCTTGGTCATGAGGAAGAGAACTCTACAAGAATAAGGAGAGTGCGTGGAGTCCAGACTCCCAGTGGCGGCCAGAGGGACCCTCAATAGCACCAAAGTCAGCAGAGAGCAAGTGAGGGGCAGAATGAGAATGAGGCTTAGGTTTGACTATGCACTGGGTTGCCACTTCCAGGGGACACCACATTTCACATTATAGAGCTATGTGAGTCGCAGAGGGAGGCTCAAGATGGGGGTCCCTGAGTTGGGGGTTCCTGGTGTGGAGGACTGAAAAGGCTTTCTGAGTTGAGGGAATCCTTGGGGGTCTCAGACTGGGTTTGCAGGAAATGGGGGCTCTCCTATAGGGGAATCTTGATGTGGGGAAACAGACTGGTGGGGGTGCTTAGAGTCAGGGCTGGGCCCTGGGGGGCGGGGGGGCAGCGACACCTGCTTACCTGAGAGGGTGCACATCAAAGAGCGGTGGCTGTAGCTCTGCTAGTTCTATGGCTGTGATGCCCAGAGACCAGATGTCACACAGCTCATTGTATCCCCCCTTCAGGGCAACGGCAGCCACTTCTGGAGCCATCCTGGGGGCAGAGACCCTCAAGAGCCAAGGGTGACATAAAGGAGGGGGAGGGGAGTGGTGTGGGGAGTGGGGGGAGAAGAGATACAAAAAGAGAGAGGAGAATGGAAAATAGAGAGAACCAGGTGCAGAGAGAATCAAAGATGGAGAGAAAGAGAGAGATAAGAAATCAGACTGAGAGAGACAGAGAGAGATAGGAACAGAGACAGGGCCACACTAAGACAGAAAGAAGACAGACAGGGAGAGATCAGGATAAAAAATCAACACAAACACTAATTAAAGGGAAAACTCAAGATAGAGAGCTGAAGGGAAGATAGAATATTCAACAGAGCAAGGCAGAGGCTGGGAGAAGGAGCCAGAAGAGTCTGAGAGATGGGGATGGGGGGAAGGGGCGGGGACTGCTGCCCCTCACTCTACCCCTAGCTGCCTGCCAGGCACCCCTCACCAGTAAGGTGTCCCAATGAAAGAGAGGCGTCGAGCCAGCGTTGCCCCGATCTGAGCTGAGATACCAAAGTCAGCTGGAGGCAGAGGGAGAGACAGTGACCTAGGGTCCTCTCGGGCCCCTAGCCAGTCCACCTCCTCAACCCCCAGCCACACTTACCCAGTCTGACCTCCCCAGAGTCATTGATGAGGATGTTGGCTCCCTGGGGACAGAGGAGAGATTAGAGGCTGTCAGAGACCACCACCCCTAGCCTCTCCCCCTTGGCCCCACAGCTCAATATCACCCTGAGCCCTCTAAATACCACTCCCATCTCCTGCCGCCCCCCCCCGCCCCAAAGCCACCTTTCTGCCCCTAGACCACCTTAATGTCCCGGTGTATCTTCTTCTGTGAGTGCAGATAGGCCAGTCCCTGGGGAGGGAGGTAAACAAGGAGGCTGTGAGAGCCTGGGGGCTGGAGCAGGGACCTGCCCCCACCCAGGCCTCTCCTCACCTGGAGAACTTCTCGGCAGACGTAGCTGATCTGGAGCTCTGACAGGGAGCCTGTCACTGCAAAGGTCACCCGAGCACAATGTTGTCTGGGAATTAGGAAACCTGGCCCAAGAGCTCCTGGTCCCCGCCCAAACTGTCCGAGAGGGTACCATGTGAGGAGTGGGATACAGGCACGGGATGAGACAAGTGGGAGGGGCGACCAATGGGTGGTCAGCAACAGAGAGAGGCAGCAGGGAACCAGAAGCCAGATGGACAGAGATTCATTCAACAGACATTTACTGTGTGTTTACTGTGCGGTAGGCACTGGGGACACAGCTGTAGACGAAAAAGACAGATCCCTACCCTCACAGAGAGAACATTCCAGTGGGGAAGACCAACAGTAAACCAGATAAGGAGGTAAAATATACAGTACGCAAGATGCTAATAAATAATAAGAAAAAGCAAGAAAGAATGAACAGGAAACGTGTGGGAAGGCTACGACATTTTACTCAGGCTGGTCAAGAAAGGCCACTCTGTGAAGGTAACAGGATGAAGATGTGAGCAGTCCTGCTTGGAGGGGGGACAAAAGCCAGTGCAGACCTGGGAGGCGGGAGGTGCCTGGTAGGTCTAGAGAGCAGCAAAGTAAGTGGAGCCTCAGGGAGACAAGATGAGGCCGTTCAGCATGGGGTGCAGTGGTGTCAGACTGATGGGCCACGATAAGGAGCTTGGGATTTTCAGAGGGAAATGGAGGCTCTGGGAGGGCTCTGAGCAGGGGGTGATGGGACTTTTCAAAATGAGGAAAGGCAGAGAGACAGAGACAGACAGACAGAGAAGCGGGAATAGATCCAAAGTGAGACAGAGAAAGAAAGATGGTCAGAGACCAAAAAGTGAGAAGACAGACATACTGAGAAAGAGAGACACAGGGTGGAGAGGGAACAACAGAGAAAGGCAGACAGAGACCAGGTCTGACAGTCTTGCTGTCTGAGTCATTTCTTCTCTGTGGGCCTCAGTTTCCCCCTCCCCCCCAAGGACTTCTTAATGGAGTCCTTCCTTTTCTAACACTTGAGGTGTTAGGATGGAGGGAGACAGGGAGATGGTGAAAGAGAGAAGTGGGCATCAGAAGTCGAGAGGTGATCACAGGCTACTCCACCCTACCCTCAAATTCTCCAAGAGAAAAATAGACAAATAAATAAGAATAAAATAAAAAAATTCTCCAAGAGAGTGAAAGCAGGATGAGAGAATCACTCGTTCAGTGAAAATGTGGGCACCTCCTATGAGCCAGAAATGCAGAAATACTCAAACATGAATAGACCTTGGTGAGAAAATGCAGGCACAGAGGAAGCTGGGAGAGGGAAGTAGAGGAGATCATTGCATGCAGACAGATTGGGGCTGTCAGGTCCTGGTGGGGAGGGCCCAGGGCCAAGGGCCCGGGGGAAAAAAAAATATGTAAAATAGACCAGAATAAACAGTTACAGGACCCACAAACACAGACAGACAGGAGAGGTGGATTGGAGGGGCAGAGGCTGCCTGGGTCCCTTGCCCTGCTCTCACCTTGGTAGATGTCCTGAAGAGAACCAGCCCCACAGAATTCCATGCAGATCCAGAGCTTTTGCAGCCTACAACAGTTCAACAGCAGTAATAATAATAATAGCAGTGATAAATTATTATTTATTGGACAGCCTCTGGCTCATTGTCTTGTTCTGACATATTTGGGTTTTTTAATCCTCACCAGAGGATATATTCACTGACTTTTACAGAGGGGGAAAAGGATATATATATATATATATATATGTATATATATATATATATATAGAGAGAGAGAGAGAGAGAGAGAGAGAAAGAGGGAAACATTGATCAGTTGTCCCCCCCACACACATGTGCCCTGACCCCTGGCCAGGGACTAAATCGCAACCCAGGCATGTGTCCTGACCAGGAATCACACCCATGACCAGTGCACGGGAGGATGCTCGAACCAATTGAGCCAAACCAGCCAGGGCTCTGATCTTTTAATGTAACAGCAGTCATCTCTAACTTTTCTTGCCCACAGAGTGAAATTATCCCACTTCCATTTTATAGATGGGGAAGTTGAGGCTCAAAGAGGAAATGTATGTTCAGATCAACTGGACTCAAACCCACGTCTTTGGCTCCTGACCTAGGGCACCCTCTGCTGTCCCATGCTAACGTAGAAGATAGGGTAGAGATCTCAGAGGTTGAGGAAGTTAGAGGGGACACAGAGGCCCAGGGTGCCAGGTCTGAGGGACAGAGTCATTATTGGGGCATCTGGGGTATTAATGTGGGGGACAGGTAATTCAGGGGTTCATATTAAAAGAGCAGAGAGTGAAACTGGGGGAACCAAAGCACAGGATGAAAGGTTAGTTTAGGGAACTTAGTTTCAGATTTGGTTACTATGAAGAGGTCGATTTGGGGACCCCTGGTCAGAAATGGGAGTTCTGAATGAAGGTTAGATTAGGGGATGTTCCGGTGAGAAATGCAGAACTTTGGGCTGGGGATTAAGTTAGGGGTAACTCAGTTAAAAGGAGCGCCCAGGATAAGAGGGTCGGGGTACCCTGGTCAGGATGGGGGTCATGGATGGGGGCAGGTCTTAGGTCATCACCAGAGATAACTCCCGTGGTAGGCCACAATGTTGGCGTGCCGGCAAGTTTTCAAGATGAGGATTTCCTTCTGAAGGGTGGAAACATCATCATCTGCAAAGAGGCCAGGAGAGAAAATCCCACTGCAGGGAAGGAGTATGCGGGCGAGCCCGGTGTCCTAGGAAGTTGGGGTGGGGTGTGGGGAAGGATCTCCTGGGACCTCTCCTCACCAGGCTCCATCTTCACCATCTTCAGTGCCACCAGGTCCCCCGTCACCTTGTCTCGAGCCTTGTAAAAGGGAAGTTGACAGTCAGGCTGTCTCCATTCCCCCGAACTCCTCTTCAGCATGCCTGAGCCAGCATCAAAGACTGGGACCCTCTCTCATCCCCTCCCCTTCTTGGGCTTCACCACAAAGGCCACTGGTTGGAGGGTGATGGAGAAGGAAGGGGGTCCTCACCTTGAAGACTTCTCCATAGGTGCCACCACCCAGCCGCTGCAGCAGGTCGTAGTGGTCCCGAGGGTCCCTATTAAATATGTCGGGGCCCACGAGGTCCATTCCTGGGAGCCGGAGCTGGGCCTCCGCCCAGGGGCCAGCAGGGCCTCAGGGCTGGAGTGCTGGCACCTCCCTCCCTCCCCACACACCCTGCACCCGCCTTGCCTCCACCGGCTGTGGCCTCCCCCTTCCCCGCTCTCGTTTCCTGCCCCAGCGCAGGGCTGTGCAGCCAGCTCCACCCCCAGTCCCCTGGGCCCTGAGAGCCTGTTGGGACTGCTTGCTTTGGGACCCACGGGACCCCTCTCCACCTTCAGGGCCCTGGACAGAATGTAAATCAGATGCAAACTATCTTAAGTGTGTCCTGATGGGTACCTCGGCACCCCTGCCCCCATTCTGGGTGGTGGCTAAAAACCACAGTTGAACCTCTGCTGAGTGCTTGAGGGTTTGGCCACAGCCCAGAGATGGCAGGTCTGCACAGGGAGCCGGAGCTGGGCCTGATCATTCAGTGTACATCACTGCTCACCTTGGGCACAGACATGCACTTAGTCGTGGACCCCCTGTGTGGTGTGCAGACCAACCCAACGTGCACATGCCTGGATACGCATGTGCACACATGTGGTGTACCTAGAGCCCAGAGCACATACCTTCACATATATAACACATGCCTGTGCATTCATGCCTGCAGTGTTTAGAATCTGTATCCACATAACCTATGATGACACACATGGAGAGCTCGCTTTCACCCAACATACTGTAGTCTGTGAACTGGGTGCCAATCTGCGGGATTCAGGGGTCCCTCATCCCTGTCCCTCCTGGGCAGACCATCCCAACAGCTTTGCGGGCCCCTCCCCCTAGAATTAGGGTTGAGCATGGGGACCAGTTTCAGGCTTTTGAAACTATGGAGCTCAGGATCCCGCGGGGGGCCCAAGGCCTGGGGGAAAGAGGCCGTCGGAGCTTGGATCACGGCTCAAATGGAAGGCTACTACGTGCATCCCAACAGTTTTGTAAGTTCAATACGGCGAACAACGCGACCTGCGCGCACCCCGTCGGAGGTCCGCCTCCTTCCTAGCCAGCTCGCGCGCACGGCCTGAGGACTAAAGCGCGACGCCCACGAACTGCTTAGCCCCGCCCCTCGCCCCGAGACGGCGCCAGCGCGTTGGCTCCGCTAAGCTTTTAGTCTCGCTGATGGTCCAGTTCGGGTGGGGAAGGTGCGCACGCGCCGACGGAGCCCGCTGGGAAGAAGTCACGTGGCAGCCGGAAAGCGCGGCAGCCACCGCGAGAACCTTCCCCCTTCAGCGCCTCAGGGCTGGAGGAAAACAGCGACGTAGTTTCCGTTTCCGCCACCTCTTCCTCTTCCGGTCCCCTAGGGCGCCGCACGGCCGGTACCGCGGCTCCATCCCCCGAGAGGGAAGCGACCGCAGGCATGGCCATGTTTGAACAGATGAGAGCGAACGTGGGCAAGTTGCTCAAGGGCATCGACAGGTCTGAGCCTGGTCGGAGGGAGAGCTCTGGTCGAGCGGGTGGAGGAGAGCCTTTCCGCAGACCGCGAGGGCTGGCCAGGGTCCCGGGTTTGCGCGGGGTGGTTTCCAGTCTTCTGGAGGAGCTGTTTAAGGGGAACAGCGTTGCAAGCGCCCCGAGACGGGAGATTGCCTCGCCTTGTCTCCCCTCCTTAATTGTCCTAAGGCCTCTCTCTCAGCCCCTCAGTCTTCCTCTCACTGACAGTGCCTCTTCATCTCTACCTTCTTTTCCCATATCATTCATTCAACGCATGCTCCCAGTCAGCGCCGGGCAACGTTGGGGACCAGAAGTGACCAAGACAGCCGCTGGCCATGCTTTCATGAAGTTCCCAGTTCAGAGTCATGACAAAACCGTCAATAGATAGGGATAGCTGAGAGCAGTCAGAGCTGCGATGGGGGAAGCACAAGCAGATTGGTCAGAACTGCAATGGGAGAAGCTCGAGCGAGAGGATGGGGTGGAACAGGGGTGAGGCCTGGGTATGTGTGTCAAAGATGTCCAGGAGCCCAGGTATACAGGTTGCAATGACTGACTGACTGAGAGGTTGGGGAAGCATCCCAGGCATTAGACCCCTGGCTCCGATGGGATTTAGAGCTTAGGCTCAGGTCTGAGATATGGGTAAGATAAGAGAAGAAAAGGAGGAAGGAGGAGCAGGCTACTGTGCCCACCCCCCATCCTCAAGAAAAGTCACTGGCCTCAGTTCCTGTCTCCTCTCTGCTCATCCATCTTGCTTCTTCTCTAGATACAACCCTGAGAATTTGGCCACCCTGGAGCGCTATGTGGAGACGCAGGCCAAGGAGAATGCCTATGATCTGGAAGCCAACCTGGCTGTCCTGAAGCTGTGAGTGTCTGCCTCCAACCCCAACCCCTGCCAGTGGCCAGCGGGTACCACTCCCAACACGGTGGTACAGGAGTAGCATACAGCATGAAGCCTCTTTGGCATGCAAAACTAGGAATCCAAGGAAAGCAGGAGGATGGATGTTTTTAAAAATTAATTACAAAACACACATACAGGCTAGTACATAAAACAAATACAGTTGGCTCTCCATATCCACAGGATCCACATCAGTGGAAAGGTTGAAAACATTCCCCTAAAAAATGTGATGTTGCTGATGTATTGTGTAGTTAGACCTACTATGGTTATGTTTGTATTAAACATGTACAAACTTTTTTCTTGTTATTCCCTAAACAATACAATATAACAACTATTTACACGGTATATAATTGTATTAGGTTTTGTAAGTAATCAAGAGATGGTTTAAAATGTATGAGAAGAGCTCTAGCCAGTTGGCTCAGTGGATAGAGCCCTGGCCCGTGGCCTCAAGGGTCTTGAGTTCAGTTGCAGTCAAGGACACGTGCCTCAGATGCAGGCTCGATCCCCTGCCCTGGTTGGTGTGCAGGTAGGAGGCAACCAGTCAATGTGTTTCTCTCACATCAGTGCTTCTCTGTGTCTCTCACCCTCCCTTCTCTCTCTAAAATTCAATGCAAAGATATTCTCGGGTGAGGATTAACAAAAAAATAAAAGAATGTATGAGAGGACGTGCATCGGTTATATGTGAGTGCTACACTATCTTATGTAAGGAATTTGGGATTTGGTATGCACAGGGGGTCCTGGAACCAAGCCCTAAGTGGATACCAAGGGATTGCATATTGTTTAAGAAGTAATTATAAATTCACCCATATGATCACCATCCATATTGCAAAACTGAGTGTTGCTAGCAACTCAGGCCCTTTGCCCCACGTTTTATGCCAGCCACACCCACTGCCCACCCTGGTAATCACTCTTAGGTTCTAATGGCCTGACTTTATGTGAGTTTACCACACGTGCATCCTGATCATCTTAGCTCAGGATTGCCTGTTTTGAACTTGATACAAGGAGAGTCCTACAGAACAAGCTCTTCTGCATCTGACTGCTTCCCTTGAGCACTGGATTAATGAGGTTCATCCATTTTCTGTGTGGCTGCAGTTTTTATCCGTTTTCCTGTTAATAGACGTTTGGGTTTCGCCCCCTCAGTACTTCATTGGCACACAGCTGTGTAATTTTTATGATTCCATAGCTTCAGATTTAACATCTGTAAAATAGATGTATTTACAGGGTTGTGTAGGTTGTTATTGGTGATAATCACTACTTAGGGAGTATTCACCATGTAGTAGTTTGCTGTGGTATAAGCTTTGCATGTATTAACTCACTTAGATGCTGTATTGCCCTTGTGAGGTAGATGTGGTTGTAATTGCCCCCTTTTGCAAGGGAGGAAACTGATGCACAGAATTTAAAATAAGTCCATGGTCACTCAGCAGGGAAGTTTAAACCCAGGCATTCTGGCTCCAGAGCCCTAAACCACTATTTCAAACTTTTCTATGTACTCATTTATTTATGAATCACTTAACAATTAACAGTGTCTGTCTTACTGGGTAGTTGTGAAAATTAACTGTACTTGTCGACAGAGCAGGCAAGTAGGGTCAGGGAAGTCACATAGTCAGAGAATCTGTGGTTGGGACTGGAACCCAGGCATGTATAGTTCCCAGTCCCTGGGCCAAAGCAGTGTGTACCCTGCCTCACACCTGGTGAGGCTTCGGGGACCTGGAGATGTCACCTGTTGCTGTGTCTTTTGTTTCCCTTCTCAGGTACCAGTTCAACCCAGCCTTCTTTCAGACCACGGTCACTGCTCAGATCCTGCTAAAGGCCCTTACCAACCTGCCCCACACTGACTTCACCCTTTGCAAGTGCATGATTGACCAGGCCCATGTATCCTTCCAGTTCTCAGGCCCAGGTGTGTGTGGGAGGAGGCAGGGGCAAGAGAGATCATTTCACTGGGAAGTGGTCTGTGAGTTTAGTCACACTTGAGTGCCTGCTCTGGGCTTGGCCCATTGCTGGGTAGGGCTGGGGCCCTATGGTGGTTAAGACAGGCCTGTCCCCTGTTAGTGACAGCCTCCAATAGTCAGGGTTAGAGGGGCCAGAGGAGGCACCTGACCTTGCCTGGATGTTATTGCTTCCTGGAGGAGAGACCATCTGAAAGATGAGGAGTTAGGTGAAGTGGTAGGGAAGGTGTTCCAGGCAGAGGGAACAGTAGGGAGGCCTGGAGGAAAAGGTCAGCATAGCCGTGCCACAGCTTTCAAAGTGGAATTTGGAAGGGCACCAGGGAGCTGTAGAGTGATGGGGGTAGATTTATGCTTTAGAAAGATTCTCATGAGGATTCTAGTTGAGTAAAAACCACCTGGCCAGAGGCAGGAGGGGCTGGGCGCTGGGCAACAGGCAGAAGCCATGAATAGCTGGATTGTCGGCTAAACTTCATTTTATGTATCCTCATTGCCTACCTAGCACAGTGCTGGCCTTCAGTGAAAAGCTGTTGAGTGAAAAAATCAGTGAATTGGATTCCCCCCACTTCCCCTTGCTTTTTTGTAGCTGATCTAACACTTAGCTAGGAAAGCCTCTAACTTTCCTTTAATTACTTGAGAGACTTGGCAGAGTCTCCCAACCATGCTGAGCCCTATGCTCATAGTGATCACCATC
Organism: Myotis davidii; assembly: GCF_000327345.1. Taxonomy (NCBI): domain Eukaryota; kingdom Metazoa; phylum Chordata; class Mammalia; order Chiroptera; family Vespertilionidae; genus Myotis; species Myotis davidii. Next base: position 221,423 of record NW_006289227.1, read on the forward strand.
CCAGGGTTGTCACAACTACTTGCCTCTTACTGGCTAAGCTGAGAAATGGCTGCTTACTCATTGAACCTGTTCTGCGAGGTGTGTCCATGGGAGTGCCTCCCTTCTGCGAGATTGTCCACCTTCTCCAGGGTTCTGTTCTGGTGGTTTTGAAAAAAATAGGCATACCGTACATTATTAAAAGTACATAAAAAAATTATAGCCAAAGCCGGTTTGGCTCAGTGGATGGAGCGTCGGCCTGCGGACTGAAGGGTCCCGGGTTCGATTCCGGTCAGGGGCATGTACCTGGGTTGCGGGCACATCCCTGGTGGGGGATGTGCAGGAGGCGGCTGATCGATGTTTCTCTCTCATTGATGTTTCTGACTCTCTGTCTCTCTCCCTTCCTCTCTGTGGAAAATCAATGGAATGTATTTAAAAAAAAAAAGTTATATAGGGGGAAATGGCTTCTCTCCCCTCCTAGGAGGCAACAGTTGTTTGCTATTCTTGGGGACCTTTCCACAGATGTCCTGTAGCTACATAAGTACAGCTGTGTATGTTTATATACACACTAGAGGCCTGGTGCACGAAAGTCATGCACTCGGGAGGGGTGGTGGTGGTGGTCCCTCAGCCAGGCCTACACCCTCTCACAGTCAGGGAGCAGTCGCACATCCTTAGTACTGCCGAGGAGGCTCCCGCCATCACCAATGCACTTGCCAGCCAAGAGCCCAACTTCTGACTGAGTAGTGCCCCTGTGCCCCCGCTCCCCTGCTCCGTGGAGCACACCAACCAGCAGGGGGCAGCTCCTGCATTGAGTGTCTGCCCCCTGGTGGTTAGTGTGTGTCATAGCAACCTGTTGTTCTGCCATTCAGTCAATTTGCATATTAGCCTTTTATTATATAGGATAGCATATGTCCTCCGCCCAAATGGTAGGCTATTATGCATATTGTTCTGCATCTTTTTTCATATCAGTGTGTCTTGTCATGTTCTATGGGAGTTGGCTCAGGCTCTGTGGACAGTCAGTCATTGTTGTCATTGTCCCCATCATTGGATAATTTGGTTGTTTCTCACCTTTTGCCATTACAACCCATGCTGCAGTGACCAGAAGGAGGTGGGTAGGAAGGGCTGGCTTAGGACTCCACAGCATCCTCAGGCTCTAGGACCATTTTCCTTTAACGTTTTCCTTCAGCAAGAAGAACGGCCCATCCGACAGATTTTGTACCTTGGAGACCTGCTAGAGACCTGCCACTTCCAGGCCTTCTGGGTAACTTCCCTTGGACCCAAGGGCAGGATGGGTGATTGGGCCACACAAGCGGACTGATAAAAGTAATGAGCATGCCCGTTAATTGGCTTCCTGTGTTCAGGGCTTTGCAAGCAGGATCTCATAAAATCGTAATCCTCACACAGAGCCAGGACTCCCACAGGGCTCAGGCATCCTTCCAGTAAAAGTCCGCCATCACCTGAACTTCTTGCTTTCTTGCTCTAACTGGAACCTGATCCACCACTTCTCCAGCTTCCCAAGTGGGACCCACTGCCCTAGAAGTGTCTTCAGCAGTAATTGCTCCTTCCTCTGGCCATGAATGTTAAACATTTCCACTCTCTGACCACTTCCTCCTAGCTTTCCAGCTCCCCCCACTCTGAGGTCTCCAACTGACATTCTTGGGCTGACCAGCACTCCAGTCCTTTGTTCTGTTTCCTCTTAGCAAAAGTCGTGCATCCCTCCTCCCTGGGATCCCCCCTTCCCCCCTCCCACCACCTATATCTGAGATGAACAGGCTGGAAAAAAAGCCATCTGGAGCACGTGACAACGCAGACCCACAGTCCACCCTTCTTGGCCTAGGCTCTTGCTTCCCTCCCCAGTTTCCCCTCCCCCCTCACCTAGACAGCTCTTTGGACCTTCCCTCCCACCAGAACTCGCACATGTCCCTGGCCCTGACATGGCGGCTGACCGAGCACTCTGCAGTGTTAGAGGGTGGGTTGTCCCTCCTATGTCAGGCCATCTGGTGCACTGTCCCCTTTCCCTTGCACCCACTCAGTGGTGGTACAACAGCAATTCTCCCTACTGTCTTGTAACATCAAACGTGGCCTTCCTGGGTTGTTTGTTTCACCATAGAACATGCCTACTCTGGAGTTCTAGCATAACAAAGAGCTCTTACCCCTACCATGGTGGCTCAGTGGTTGAGCATTGACTTAGGAACCAGGAGGTCATTGGTTCAAGTCCCAGTCAGGGCACATGCCCAGATTGTGGGCTTGATCCCCAGTAGAGGGCATGCAGGAGGCAGCTGGTCAATGATTCTCATCGTTGATGTTTCTATTGCTCCCTTTTTGTGAAATCAATAAAAAATATTTATTTTTTTTAAAGAGAGGTGTCCCTGACCACATTCACTCTGCCTCCTACCCCCTTTCCCTGTGCCCCTTTACAGCCCTGCTCTTGGTTAGGGGACTGGCTGCCCAGTTTGCCCACGTGTTTCAAGGTTTTAAAATTGCAAATGTCACATCTCAAAACTCCTCAGTTTCAGGCAGGTGGGGACTGTTGGTCACCCTGCTCCTGGGACAGATTGCCTGTCGTCAGTCTCCCCTGCTCACTTGAACCCACTCCAGGCTTTTGTGACCAACCCTCTGACCCTGCTTCCCAACACAAACACACTCCATGAAACTTGTTGAGGTCAACAGTTGCTAGATTCAGTAGGCAGTTCTCAGTCCCCCATCTTACCTGTCCTGTCAAATCCTTTAATCACTTGGCTTCCAAGACAACTGCTCTCTTGACTTTTCTCATATTTCATTGGCTACTCATTGTCCTTGCGGCTTCCACATTTCCCTCACTAATGTTGGAAGGCGCCTTTGCTGAGAAGATGACATACGAGTAGAAACCATGGGAGAGGAGAGTTCCAGACGCAAGGTCAGTGCAGCCCTGGCCAGGTAGCTCAGTTTGTTAGAGCTTCCTGGCCAAGGTTGCGGGTTCAATCCCCAGTCAGGGCACATACAAAAGTCAACCAGTGAATACATAAATAAGTGGTTAATGCATAATAAGAGAACAAGTTGATTTTCATCCTTCCCTCTCCCACTCTCTAAAAATTAATAGAAAAAAATTTTTTTTAAAGAACCAGCATGAAGGCCCTGAGTTAGGTGAGTGCCTGGTATAACAGGAGCAGTGAGGAGGCCCTTGTGGCTGGAGTGAGGGGGTAAGGTAGAGGAGGTGAGGGCATAGATCCTGTGGGGCCTTGTGGCCCATTGTAGGACATGGTAGGCTTTTTCTCTGAGTGAGATAGGAGCAAAGTGAGTGCATCAGCTTATCTTAGGTTCCTCCTGCCAGATTTAAACCCTAGGTTTAATTTTGAGCAAATCACTTAACTGTTCTGAGCCTTGGTTTCTTTATCTCTAGAATGGGCATAAAAATAGTAACTGTTACATCATAGGGTTGCACACAGAAGAATGGCTGGCATGTGGAGGACAATTGTTAATATTTTTAATATTGGCATTCTTGATATTAATATTGAAATTGTCAACATTGTTATTCCTCTCACAGCAAGCCCTGGATGAAAACATGGACCTTTTGGAAGGTATAACTGGTTTTGAAGATTCTGTCCGAAAATGTAAGTCCCTTTTTGAGACTGAGCTCCCAGGCAGGAGAGAGGGGGAGGCAGGTAGGGAGTGTCAGCAGGGATCTGGGAGCGGGGCGTGGCTCTTTATCATCTTTGTCCCTGACCTCCACAGTCATCTGCCACGTCGTGGGTATCACTTATCAGCACATCGATCGCTGGCTGCTGGCCGAGATGCTCGGGGACCTGACTGGTAAGATGCTCTCTGGGTCCCTAGTGCCAGTCTAGGAGGTTCAGGGTAGTCTGGGGTAGTGGGCCTCAGCCAGCACCTCTGATGGATCCATCCCTTCCTCACCCAATAGTTATTGAAGGCCCAGCCCAGGAAGGAAGGAAGGAATTGGTATGAGACATTCCCTTCCTTGGGGAAGATATAGACATTCATTCATTTATTCTGTATTAATTACTGAATGGCTGCTCTGTGCCAGACACTATTCTGTCCAGTGGTAATTCATGCAGGGCAGCTTGTAGAGTAGGGTGGGGGCAGCATTTGAGCAAATGTGAGGACCCTCAGGCAGTAGGTCCTGTCATGTTCCCTCCGTGGCTAGAGCAGAGTGATTGTAGGTATGAGTGGGTATTTTGGGAGTTGATAGCAGAGAAATGGTGGAGGGAGGGAGATCTCTAGATACAGCAGGGCCTTCTAAAAAGGAAAAAAAAAAGTGTGTGTGTGTGTGTTTGCCCATTTTTGCAAAAAGAAACACAGGAAGGAAAATAGAAGATAAGGAAAATGGGGCAAAGGTGAGGGGGTTGAGAACAGGGAGGAGAGAGGGGTGGGTTTGGGGTGACATTTCTCTGAGTACCTTAGACAGTTTGGCCTTTTGATCCAGGTAGTTTTTTGTGTGGGGTTTTGTTGTTTATAATGGGAGCTAACTTTGATTGCACACTTTGTGTCAGGCGCTACTGTTTTACATCAGATAGGTGTTTGACATACTTAAAAGTGAAATTAAACCAAAAGGAGATGAAACAACTCTTAAAATTGAAAATTAAAAAAAGCAGATGAATCTGGACCACATTGATAATGGTTACACAGAAAAGAATTATTTCCAGTAACGGTACACCCTCTTGCCCTATATCCTTAGTGGCATATTTTCCAAGGGTGAAAAAGAACTGCAAAGAAATTCTCAAACCTGATAACCACAGGCTTATTGTTAGTGGTGATGATGACATTGTGATTGTGAAACCATTTCATGTAGGTCGTGGGAAAAAGCAGTTACATAAATACACTGTGGATATTAGAAGCTAAGATTTGCACAGGAGAGAAAAGAGATAAATAGAAAATAAGACAAAAATCTGTGTGACGTGTAAGGATGAGAAAGGTAAAATGGAGAATGAGCTATAGAAGTGCGGAGGTGCTGCTGCTGTCCAGGTAGAAAATGCTTTTGGCTTCTGAAGCAGTTGGGCAAGGAGGGTGCCTGGCTCCTCGTTCCCAGGACCCCCTGGTACTGCAGGATTGGGTGACCAAAACCCTTTTGTCATCTGCAGACAGCCAGCTAAAGGTGTGGATGAGCAAGTACGGCTGGAGCGCTGATGAGTCGGGCCAGATCTTCATCTGTAGCCAGGAAGAGAGCATTAAGCCCAAGAACATCGTGGAGAAGATTGACTTTGACAGTGAGTGGTATCCTGAGGCCTCAGGGTGTGGGGCTCAGCAGGTGCCCTTCCACAGAGACCCAGACTAGGAAATTGGCATCTGCCAGACTCCACTGACCTCTTCTGTCACAGGGCTGCAGCCCAGGGAGGAATAGCAGGGGGTACTAGGCGTCCTTCCCTAGAACTTTCAGGCCCTGTGTCCTGCCCCACAGCACCCAATAAGACTTCCAAGGGCCTGGAGTGGCCTTGAGGGTTGTCTCCACACACTTATGGGTTCCCGGGGCTCTTTCCCATTATCTCTTCTTTTTTTTTAATTTTTTAAAAATTTTTTTATATATTTTATTGATTTTTTACAGAGAGAAAGGGAGAGAGACAGAGTCAGAAACATTGATGAGAGAGAAACATCGATCAGCTGCCTCCTGCACATCTCCCACTGGAGATGTGCGCGCAACCCAGATACATGCCCCTGACCGGAATCGAACCTGGGACCTCTCAGTCCGCAGGCCGACGCTCTATCCACTGAGCCAAACCGGTTTCGGCCCATTATCTCTTCTTTATCCTTGGGGCTCCCGGGGTCTCAGCCCTGGCATCTGCTAAAACGCAGCAGAATGCCAGAAAGTATGGGCTCTGGAGTTAGATTAGTGAGTGGGAATCTTGGTTCTGCACGTTGTGGCTGTGTAACTTTGGGCAAGTGATTTTACTGCTCTGTGCTTCAGTTTCCTCATCTAAAATATGGGAAAAGAGCATCAATAATTATGACAAACACTGTTTCTTTTTTTAAAAAAAAAAAACAAGCAGTTCTTGCATTCTTTTTTAAAAAATATTTTATTGATTTTTTTACAGAGAGGAAGGGAGAGGGATAGAGAATTAGAAACATCAATGAGAGAGAAACATCGATCAGCTGCCTCCTGCACAACCCCCACTGGGGGTGTGCCCGCAACCAAGATACATGCCCTTGATTGGAATCGAACCCTGGACCCTTCAGTCCGCAGGCCGACGCTCTATCCACTGAGCCAAACCGGCTAGGGCCAAACACTGTTTCTTTACACTTGAGTCAATTTGTCCTCACATCATCCAATAAGGTGGGTACCATTAAAGAGACTTATTGGTACAACAAGGCTTCTCAGTACAAACCAGTTAACTTGGTACCTAATTGAGGAACCAGATTGCGTGAGCACTTGGGTACTGTAGACCCTCACTCTGTGGTACCTGTTCTATGTGAGAACTTACTGGAGCAAATGGTTCAGTGAGGAGATGCAAGTCAAGCACTGAGTGTCTTGCCAATAGTACACGTTACTATAATAATAGTGAATAACACTTACTAGCAGGCATTGTTCTAATGCAGCGGTTTTCAACCTGTGGGTCGCAACCCCTTTGGCGGTCGAACGACCCTTTCACAGGGGTCGCTTAAGACCATCCTGCATATCAGATATTTACATGACGATTCATAACAGTAGCAACATTACAGTTATGAAGTAGCAACGAAAATAATTTTATGGTTGGGTCACAACATGAGGAACTGTATTTAAAGGGCCAGAAGGTTGAGAACCACTGTTCTAATGCATCCTTAATCCCACTATCTTGTTAGATAGATGCTTCCTACAGGTGGGGAAACTGATGTACCCGGTACCAGCAGAGCTAAGACTTAAACATGGGCCTCCTGGCTCTAGAGTCCCGACTTTTAACTACTGCCCCAAACTGCCGTTGTGATGGTGACTAGGCCCAGAAGGGGGTTGTGGTCTGTTGACTTTAAAGAATTGTGTGTGCTATAGTTGGTGACTGGAACTTTGTCTCCCATTCTTCCCACATTGACCTTTGGTCCCACCTTCTCTTCTCAACAGGTGTGTCCAGCATCATGGCCTCCTCCCAGTAACTTTGCAGGTGCTTAATAAAGATTTATTGCCTTAGCCTTGGTGTCTCCTTACTGGCTTCCTACCTCTGTCCCTCATCCACCAGAGGGAGGCCAGGAGCAGGCCTCTGCTGGCCCTGTGCTGGGGCCCCCTAGTGGCAGGGCGTCCATCTTTTTTTCTTCCCTTCCACTTCTTTGCCTGCCCCACCCCTGCAACTGACCTTCCACCCCCACCTTTCTGACCTATCAGGTCCCCAGGAGAGGGCAGGTAACTGTGAGTCAGCAAGGAGGAGAGTGTGAAAGGGACAGAAGCCCAGCCCTGCAGCTGGCTCTAGCCTGGGCTCTTCTGTACTCAGGAAAACCTAGGTGAGGTCCTGGAGGGCAGGCATATCTTTGCCCCGGGGCCTCACAAAAGCATGCACTAGTGGCCCCAGGGCTGTGGCTAGAGGGTAAATGGGGGAGGATTCTAGCTGCTCTACCTTATGTGTGTCCTTGGTCTAGTGACCCTGCCCCTCGTCCTCAGTTTTCTGAGAAAGGTGGAGAATGGTGCACCCTTCTCCGAGTTATGAGGATTTCATGAGCTCTTTCCAGTAAAGGTCTCAGACCAGGTCCTAGCCTGTTATTGGCGCTTAGAAAACAGGAGTTGTTGATTTTAGACTTGGGTTTGTCCCTGAGGTTGCAAACTAGTCCTGAGCATTCTTCTGTTTGGAGAGACTTTACAAGTAATTCAGATTTTCAGCCAGGCCATACTCCATCCCCAAATCCCAGCCTATGCTAGTTAGGAGGTCTAGTTCACATCACTCATTCTTTAGTTGGGTTGGTTATCTTTCCCATTTATACATGAAGTATTCCAGGCATCTTGCAGAATAACCTTGGGCAAGTATCTTCCCTTCTGTGCTTGTGTGTAAAGGGGGTGAGAACAATAGTGACTCCTTTGGGAGGAAAATGAAGGAAATGAAATGCTGTGATAGATACACAACCTTCAGTGTGGACCTGCTGCTGCCTGGGGGAGCCCTTCATTCTCTCATCACAGTGGACTTGGCCTACGAGCTGCCAACCTCCCTGATCCACCTGCACTCACACCCATCCTCTGGGCAAGGATGTGAGGAGCCAGGGCTGGGCGGGACACCCTTTGCCCTGGGTTCCAGACTTGAGCAGGAGCCAGGAACTAGGGTGTGTTCAAACCCTGGGCACAAATGGTGATTATGTAGCTCAGGACTCTGGAGCCTTGCTGTAAGGGGGGTGGAGGGTAACAGGAGGAAAGACTAATGCTGCTACCCACTCATTTGTGGGCACCCCCTCAGGGTGGGCCTAACTCCACTCACCCACTTGGTAGTACCCTGTGTGTGATAAAACCTGTACAACTGGCCATGTCCACTACAAGGAAGAGGAAATAACCCGTGTCCTTTGGAAGCCAGGTCTTGTCCTACTTTGCCAACCTGCTTTTGCTCCAGGAGGATCATCATCCTTTTTGACAGCCTGAGTTCAAATCCCAGCCTAGTGGCCTTTGGGCTTGTTAACTGCTTCAATTTTACTGCTGCTGAAAGTGCCCACTTGCATAGTTGTGAGTTAACATGGAAATTTCAGAGAACTTGGCACACTGTAAGAGATCACAAACTTGTAGCCTGTCTTGCTCACTTGGGCTCAGGGCTGCTGTTTCAGCTGCTTCCATTGTCACCTCTAGATATCCCAGTATCTTTCTATGTTCGCACATTGGGAGGACACAGCTGTCTCCTTTGTTTCGCCCAAGTGGCACTAATAATAGGACACAGTGCTTAATCCGTTACTGCAGTCTCGAGAATTCCAAGTGGTGTAGAAATGGTGAACCCATTGGCATGCCCCTTCCAGTCTCTTCCTGCCCCTTGACCCTCAGTGGATGATACCTATTATTGCACTGTCCCTGGATGGCCTCGAAAGTGACTAACAAAAGGAACCCTTAGTTTAAACCTCATTGCCTGGGACCATGAGCTTTGTCTCTCAGCCCTAGTTCAGTGTCCACCAGGAGCAGGCAGAGTTGGGCAAATGGCCCTTAACCCAAGGGCCTTTCCCTGCGGACCAGGCCCAGCACAAGAGTCCTGGGCTTGTTCGCCAAGTTAACAGGCTGCCTGCCCAGCCCAGCTTTGTAAGCCACCAACACTTGGGTTTTTGGCTAGATCCTGGCATCATTTCCTGGGAGAGGATTCCTGCCAGGCCTTGTTCCCGTTGCTTGCCATTGGATCCCTTCCAGTGCCTTTGAGAGAGGTGGAAAAGACCTTATAGCTCTCATACCTGGAGGAGCCACGTCTTGCAATCCCCATCCCCAGTAGAAAACTTGGAGCTTCTGGAGTCTTAACTGCTCTTTATCTCTGCCCTCCCCCAACCCCAAATTCATGACAGTAAGTCCTGTCAGCTGTTTTCCCAAAACTTCCCACTGCCCCTCCACAGCTCTCTCTTCCTCCAAGCCTCTGGTCCTGTCCTCCCTTACCTGGACCATTGTAACAGCCTCCTCACTGGGCTCCCTGTGCCTAACCCACCTTCTACAATCATGTAACCAGGGGGACCCTTTGCACAGCTGAATCAGATTCCAGCCCTGCTTAAAATCCTCCCTTCCCATTGCATTTAGAATAAAATTTATGTCAATCAGGTTTCAATTAAAAATTCAAATTTCTCATCATGGTTTTAAGTCCATTCACCTAGGATTTATTAAACTTCTATCTTGTGCGAGATGCTGCTTTCAGACTAGGGATACAGCAATGACCAAAACAAAAATCTCCACCCCATGGATGACATTCTTGGGAAAGAGAGAAATGCAATCAATAGATCAATCAATCATGTAATATATTAAATGGTAATTCATGCTCTGGAAAAAAATCAGCGGATTACTTGTGTAATAAACAAAATTTAACTATTTTATTTATTTTTTAAAATATATTTTATTGATTTTTTTGAGGATTTTTTTTTCCTTAGGGGTATTTTAATAGCGTGGTTATCACTGTGAATTCTATTTTATTGATTTTTTACAGAGAGGAAAGGAGAGGGATAGAGAGTTAGAAACATCAAGGAGACAAGAGAGAAACATCCATCAGCTGCCTCCTGTACACCCCCCACTGGGGATGTGCCACAACCAAGGCACATGCCCCCGACCGGAATCGAACCTTCAGTCCACGGCCAACACTCTATCCACTGAGCCAAACCAGTCAGGGCTGTAGGATGCTATTTTAAATAACGTGGTCAGGGAATATCTCACTGGGGAGGTGATGTTGCCTCAGAGACCTGCAGGAGAGGCGGCTATGAGCCCTGGGGATTCAGTATCTAGGGAAAGTGATCCAGACAGTGGTAACAAGGTATCACCAAGTATAAAGACTATGAAGCTGGACCAGGCCTGGTGTGTTCCAGAAACAGCAAGGAGGCCTGCAATGTGACAGGAGCTCAGAGAGTAAGGGGCAGAGTGGAAAGTGAGCTGGGAGAGGAAATGGGGACCAGGACATGGAAGACCTGTGGGTCTGGCTAATGCCACAGGAGTCTCACTCCTTTCAAAGGCTGGGCTGGGCCAGGGCAGGGAGACTTCTGCACCTTTGCTCATTTCCTTGATTTTGACGTTTTCTGAGTGTAGTGCTAGGAGCGGAGGGGAGGGTTCTGGGCAGAAGGGGGGGCGGGGGCTTGATCTGACTCGGGTGTTCACAGGCTCCTTCTAGCTTCTTGTGGGAAAGGGGCTGGAGAGAGTTGGGAGCTGGTGAGGAGGATGTTTAGTGGTCCAAGCAAAGACAAGGCTAATGTAGGTGGGACCAGAGTGGGCCACAGGGGCAGGGGAAAGTGGGTGCATTCTCTATATACTTTGAAGATGGAACTGACAATTTCCTGAAGAACTGGATATGGGGTGTGAAGACAAAGAGGAATCAAGGATGATTGCAAGGTTTGTTGCCTGTGCAGCTGGAAGGATGGGGGCTTCATTCACAAGATGGGGATGACTGTGAGGGATCAGGTTTGGGGAGGAAGATCAGGAGCTCAGCTTTATTTTTATTATTTATTTTTTTAATTGTGGGATGTCACTTATTTACCTTTTAAAATATATTTTTAATTGATTTCAGAGAGGAAGGGAGAGGTAGAGAGAGATAAAAACATCCATGATGAGTGAGAATCATTGATCGGCTGCCTTTTGCATGCCCCCTACTGGGGATTGAGCCTGCAGCCTGGGCATGTGGCCTTGACCAGAATCCAACCCGGACTATTCAGTCGGCAGGTCCACGCTCTATCCATTGAGCCAAACCAGCCAGGGCAGGAGCTCAGCTCTATATATTTAAACTTGAGGTGCCTGTTAATGTGGCAAGGTCACTTATCTGTATGCATTTACTTACATATTGTTGTCCACTATGTTAGCCACTTGAGAACTAGCCACGCTTATCATGCTCAGCACTCTGCCCCCAAGAACGGGGCTTGGCAATATAGGAGTTCCGTTAATGTTTGTTAAATGAAAGTCCAAAAAGTCCTCTACCGTCCCAGTCAGCAAGTGTCTATTCCAGTTTAACTAACTCCACTGTCCATTTCGTGAATTTTTGTTCACACGTCCTCTTCCGCAAAGGCTACACTACTTTACACATGCTTGGTTTTTCTCAATAACACGTTTCACCTTCGAATATACCATATACATGTTAAAATGTTGTTTGTCGACTCCCTTCACTAGAAAGTAGCTCCATGAAGGCAAGGATTTTTGTCTATCTTGTTTCCAGCCGATGCGTAAAACATGGTCTGGCACACAGTAGGCGTTTAATAAATACTTGCTGAATTTGTGTTGCCGAGTGGGACTTCATCCCACGCCTGAGCAGGTTAAGGCCTGAGGACCAGACCCGCCTAGTGAATCATTCGTGACTGGCCCCGCCCACACGCGGAGACCGCGCGCTCCTGCGGGAAAGGGGCGCGGCCCCTCCAGGAGCTGAAGGGGCGGCGCGGGGAAGTGGACTCTGCGCAGGCGCCGAGCTTCCCGAGCACGGAGTG
>NW_006289227.1:233541-249101 GCF_000327345.1 Myotis davidii
CAGCAGCGGGGGTAACGGCGCAGGCGGCGGGGGCAGTATGGGCGACTACATGGCCCAGGAAGACGACTGGGACCGGGACCTGCTGTTGGACCCGGCCTGGGAGAAGCAGCAGCGCAAGGTGCGCGGCCTGCGGGCCGGACCGGCTGGAGAGGGGCTTCTCAGGGAGGCTGCGGGCCGGGAAGGGGGTTGGAGGTCCTGGAAGGGGACTGGAGGGTCTGTGATGGGAATTGGGGGTCCGGAGAAGGAGTTGGCGGGTCTGGGGTGGGTTTGGAGTCCTGAAAAAGAATTGCAGAACTTGAGCCAGAATTGGGACTGAAAAAATAATCGGCGGCCCAGTTGGGAATGTGGAAGTCTAAGGAAAAGACGCAGGGAGCCCGGTGCAGGAATTGAAAGGTGGGGCGGGGGATTGGGGAGACCGAGGAGGTGATTGGAGAATCTCAGATGAAACTGGGGTCTGAGCCGACATTGAAGGTTGGGTGCTAAGAGAGAAACGGGGGAGTGGAATTTGTGGCCAGGACAGGACTGGGGTTGAGGGAGTGTGAAGAGGAGCTGGAGGCTGGAGGGTTGTTGAATAAAGAAAGATTCGCAGAGGGAGGCTGGAACTGTGGGAGCAGCGGGGGGAGCGCGGAGGGGACGGGGTTCCGGAGGCTGTAAGGGAGTGGGATGTGGGGAGGGATGTGGAGTCCGGCGCCGCGGGAGGACGAAGATCGGCAAGGGGAAAGGAGAGGGCCAGGAAGTGGGTGTGGAGACGTGGGCTTAGATGTGGGGCTGGGCAGGGACCTGTGAACAAAAGTTCTTGAAGGGGTGAGGGATGGAGAGGCTGCAGGGGGCAGAGAGCATTTGGAATTGTTTGAGAAGGATTGTCTGAAGAACTGATGGAAGGTGGAAAAGTGCGGCGAGGTTGGAGGAGCCTGCGGGTCCGGGAGAGGTGAGAGCCGGAGAAAGGAGCTGGAGTGGAAGGCAGGCGGGGAGGGAGCCTGGTTAGGAAAAGGAAAGTCTGGCTAGGAGGGCGCATGTGCTGGAGACACCGGGAAAGGCGTCTGAAGTGTGTCTGCTGTGAAGGTTGCAAAGTAGGAAGAGGTGTGTGCGTGGAGGGGGGAGGGGACGAAGAGCTCCAAAAGCAGGGCCTGTTTGGGTGGCACTTTGGGGTGTGGAAGCAATTTACGGGGCACTCACAGAAGTGAGGGAGATGGAAAGAAGTGGAAGGTCCAGAGCAGGGCATGTGTGTGGGGAAGGAGGGGGACTCGGAGCCCATACAGGAGAGGGTTGAGCGTGAGCTGAAGAGCACTGTGTGAGCAGCAGGTGTGCCCAGGAGGGTGGGGAGTCCTTGGAGTTGGAAGCATTGAAGGGGTAAGCCCCCTGAGCTCTCAGTGCAGTTCTTTGCTCTGGTCCTACAAAGATGGACATGTGTGGTATTGGGGCTTTGGGAGCAGGCTTGGGATTTGAGCTGAGGGGAGATAGTGACTAGAAGCCTCTTGGTTGGGTGGGGGAGCCCAGGGAGAGCTGCTCTGGGGCTCAGTGCAGGCAGCCTAGCCTGGAGGGGAAAGGGTGAAGGGAGCAGCTGTTCCAAGCCCTCCCTGGGGTGGGGCCTAGCATAACCTTGGGTAAATTACCAACCTCTGCTTGAATTTCCTCCTCGGTGGTGGGGGTGGCGTCCTTACCTGTTGCCCCACCTACCTCAGGGTGGGCAGGGTGAGATAATCTGACATCAAAATGCCTTTTGAGGGGAATGGGAGATCTATTCTGCAGTTGGAACAATAATTTATTACCTGAGGCAGTGCCCGCTTGAGAAGGGTTAAGAGTTGCCAAGAGACCTGGAAAGCTGGGAGGGGAACAGAGTGCCCTGCGGTTGTTTTGGAGAATGTCTGGGATCTTCTCCTGCTCCAGGTGCTGGAGCCCCTGCCCTTTTTTCCTCAGGTGGCAGGAAAGGAAACCTTCCTTCTCCCTCCCTTCCTCCACCACTCCCTGAGCGACTCCTGCCAGCTCAGTTCCACTCTTCTGGGAGGTAGAGTGTATGCTCCTTTGTGGTTACAGGCTCCCTCACCCAGGGTGAGGCTGGGGCACCATCCAACTCTGGGTGTGGACCAGGGCTCACCAGAACCCCAAGGCCTTGCTGCTGTGTGTCATTTCCCTCCTTCCATCCTCAGTGACCAGGCAAGGTTGCAGGAAAGGGTGGCTCACCGTGTATTGTAATACCAGTGCTTTAGAGTCTCAATAAGGGCCAGATTCCAGTATGTCCTTTATACCTACTACAGCAGATATTTACACATACCTGTTCTTTGGGGGAAAATGCTACTTCATTGCTGTGCACTTTCCTATTATGGGGTAGGGATCCTTTATGAAAAGGAGTAATAGGAATATATACACAAGTTTGTGCTGTTCTCCTTCTAAGAGGACCCTCCCCAACCCCACCCTCACACACCCAAACAGGATAGTTGGATTTTTCTATATTGCAGCGTTGCTTTAGTGAATGGCAGAGTGCCTTCTTGCCTCTTCAAGGCTGAGCTACTAGTCACAGGGAGAAGGGCAGTTCTGTAAATGTTTTGTGCATTCTCACTCTAAAAAGCTGTGTCCAGGACATCTGTAGGCCCTTAAAGCGTGTGGAATTGAATTCTTCTAGGAATTAAACAAGGATTGGCCCAAGTCAGGGTGTTTGTGGTTCCTGTGGTTCTTTATTTCTACTTAAAGCTTTTACCTTTGCTCTGACTTCTAGGGATCTCTGTAACCAAGGCATTTCCTGATAAGTAGGTTATGCAACAGTTATGACACAAGAAGACCCTGGGAGTTCTCCTGGGGGGTGGGGGAAGGACAGGTCTGATTTTTGAGTAAGTGCTCCAGCAATTATAGTTCTGGGCTACAGGTCCCTCTTCCAGAACTGAAAGGGGCTTGGGTAGCCTGGTCACCACCTATTCTCCTGGTGACAGCTGCTCTAGAACTTACCACAGCAAGAGGAAATGCCGCCTTTGCTAAGCTTGCATGTTCATTGAAACACCACAGTTTACGGGGCCTCAGTGTTTAGATTCTGACCTTTGGCTCAGGCTGTATCAGATGTGAGTTAATTATTTGAAAGGTCTGATGGTGTTTTGTTTTTCTCCAAGAAGGTTTTTTGTTTTTTCAAAAATATATTTTGACTTCAGAGAGGAAGGGTGAGGGAGGGAGAGATAGAAACATCAATGTAATCATTGGCTGTCTCCTGCATACCCCTACTGGGGATTGAGCCCGCAACCTGGACATGTGCTCTTGACCGGAATCGAACCAGGAGCCCTTCAGTCCGCAGGCCAACGCTCCAACCACTGAGCCAAGCCAGCTAGGGCCCAAGAAGGTGTTTTTTTTTAGGTTGATGATGGAGGCCCCAAAGTAGCCACCTGTTATTTTGTTCCATTACTCTAATTGCTTACCTCCTAGGATCTGGCTAAGATTGACATGTCCTTTGCAGTTTTCTAAATTGAATAACATACTTACAGTAAAACAAAACACACAATCACCACCACCAAACTCTGTTGCCATTTAGAAATAGGACTGGGGGTGGGGGGGCAGGTATACTCTGCCTTTAGGGAGAAGGAGTAGAGGAAGCTATTCAGCTGCTAGCACTGTATATCTTCCCTCTCCCCAGATGTGTTTTAGAACGTGGCTTTTCTGATGACTGCAGAAGTGGTGAGGTGTGGGAAAATGGCCTGGGAGTTCAGCGCCCCTTGTAGCCACTCATACTCATTCAGTTGAGAGCTGAAATCTGATTGGTGCTGTGGAGTGGTGCCTGCTGCTTCATCTAATCTCCAATAGTTCAGGACATGGACCCAGGATTGCCCTCTGCCTTTTGAAACACCCTCCCTCGTTCCAGCTTCGGAGACTACTTTACAGCAGGGAGCTGACTCACTCTCCAGTTGGAAACTGGTACAAATGGTTTCATTTAATGGCAGACGATTGCCTGGCCTCGAGTGGGCTGCCGTGTGGGGAAAGTTTTGGAGGAAAACAACCCAGGAAATCAGGGTGATGTTTTAATATCCAGGTGCTGCAGCTGCTGCTGTTAAACTCCTGAGATGCAATCAGGGAGGTCAGTTAAAATGTAGGATTGCACTCTCAAAATGTCCTCTTAATCAGATGTCAGGACAGCAGGGACAAATCTGGATTCCAATCTTAAGCCTTGGGTGGGGGGTTTCTGCCATTTAATCATACTACAGTCATGGCAGACTTTGGCCAGACACTGCCCATTTTCAGAGTTAACAGAATGAGTGGTGTAAGTTATCTCGCAATGTTATTTAGCAGATGACTGTAAAGAGAATGGAGCAAAAAAAAAAGAATTGATTTTAGGCTCTAGTAATTTGAGACTGTTGAGGTGAACACTAGGCTTTTGCTGTAATATTGATTTATAGTGTGCTGCGACCAGATCTAAGGGTTGTTCTTTTTATATATTTTTATATTTTTTATTTTTTAATAATACTCATCCGAGGATATTTTTCCATTGATTTTTAGAGAGAGTGGAAGGGAAGGGTAGAGACAGAGAGAGAAGTATCGATGTGAGAAAGACACATCAATTGGTTGCCTCCCACATTTGCTCTGACTAGGGCCAGGGATCAAGCTTGCAACTGAGGTACGTGCCCTTGACCAGAATCGAACCTAGAACCCTTCAGTCCGCAGGCCAGTGCTCTATCAACGGATTCAAACCAGCTAGGGCTAAGGATTGTTCTTTCAAAACAAAACAAAAAACACAACAAAACAATTCTCTTGCTGTTTTATTTGTGCGTGGGGGAGAGCAAAAATAATAAGCAAATATCTAACTTTGAAGTTTTCTGAATAGCTAACCTGTCAACTGTTTATCTCTTCCCTGACATTAGTATATTCTAGATCCCTCTAGCTTTATCCTTATTTCTTTCACTTAGTGATGTCCATGTTCTCATCATCACCTTCAGTCTCTTCCGCTGTCTTTATGTATGTATTTATTTTAGAGAATAACAAAAGCACTCCTGTTACCTTAAGCCTTTCCCCCCTTTCTTTTTCATGGAAATAGGAGGCAAGTGATAGCATTTTGGTAATTCAATGGCAGTGGTAACTGAAACACTGACCTACTAAAAAGTAGGCGGAAGTTTCTATTTGGACAGATACAAATCCCATCATCCATGAGGTTTGAAAGAAGTCTTTATATCATGGGTGGTTTGAGTCTCCAGGAAACATTAAAGCACACATATAAGGAACCATTAGTATTACAGTATTGGCATTGTAGGCACCAGAATTTGTTAAAGTGTCTGAAAGTGGCACAAGTAACACTTGATTTTCTTGGAGAAGGTTTATGAGTTACATTTTAGTCAGTATCCCAGGTATCAAGTAGTGTAAGGTTCAGTGAATCAAGAGAAACAAATAATTTAAAATTCCAACCTCTGTATAAAGAGTTAGTTGATTGGGAGGAGAAATTAACCAACTGGCTGGGAGGAGAAGGACCCTGCCTCCTCCAGAAAGTGGAATCTTTGCATATATTTAACTGGCAGGAGTGCTGACACCAGTGTTTGGGAAGTTCTATCCAAGAAGTGGTCTCTCTGGGCTTATAAAAAATCCCTGAGACATTTGCCTGGGTGGTGTGCGTTTAGGTTGTGTTGTTCTTTTATGTCCTGCCCCGTCTCCTTTCCCTCATAAACAACAAATGCCTTTACTTGGAATGTCCGTGGAAAATCTTTAGAAAGCTGGTGTGTAACTTGCTTGCTTTCTCTT
The DNA here is from genome assembly GCF_000327345.1 of Myotis davidii. Lineage (NCBI taxonomy): Eukaryota > Metazoa > Chordata > Mammalia > Chiroptera > Vespertilionidae > Myotis > Myotis davidii. The sequence goes on from NW_006289227.1 coordinate 239,242, forward strand.
TAGTCTGGGCAGCAGTTACTCCGGCCTTTTTCTTAAATGTAATTTATTGAAGTGTTATCTAAAAGTGAGTGGATTGAGCTTCCTTGGGATTTGCTATTTGCCACTTGTTTCTTTTTCTTCTTCTTTTTTTTTGCCACTTGTTTCTGTATTGGCTCCTGCCTTCCTGGGATGAGTCCCCACGTCCACAAGTGTGAGGAATCATCCTGTTTTCAGAAGGGACAGTAGTTGCTTCCCCCGACCCCCACCTGTGCTTTTCCTAAACCAGTCATTTGTGATTTTCCCCACTTTTATATACTTTATAGCTTTAAGTCAGTTTGTCTATTTAAACTTGTTTTAAAAGGGAAAGTTGTGAGTGTGGTAAACGGAAAACCCAGCTTCTCTGGCCATAAATAGAAAATGGCAAAAATAAATAGGCTGAAAACAACAATGCTGCTAAATTCTAGCTAGGTATTATGCCTGCTGAAGGCTCTGGGCCAGGGGCCTGCTCCCTGTGTTAAAAAGAGATAGGCAGGCCCGAGTGGCTCAGTGGTCATGGTTTGATTCCTGGTTAGGGCACATGCCCAGGTTGCAGGCTTGATCCCCAGTGTTGGGTGTGTAGCAGGCAGCTGATCAACGAATCAATGATGTTCTCTCATCATTGATGTTTCTATCTCTCTCTCCCTTCCTTTCTGAAATCAATTTAAAGAGACAGAGAGACAGACAGACAAACAGTGCCCTGGATGCTGTGGCTCAGTGGGTAGAGTATCAGCCTGTGCACTGAAGGGTGTCAGGTTTAGATTCCCAATTGGGGATGTACCTAGGTTGCAGGTTTGATCCCACTGCCTAGGAGGCAACAAATCAATGTCTCTCACATCCATGTTTCTCTCTGTGTCTTTCCATCTTCCTCCCGCCCTCCACTCTCTCCAAAATTTAGTGGAAAAAATATCCCAGTGAGGATTAACAACAAATAAAAAAATAGCAAACTTATTTAAAAAGAGAGAGATTGGCAGGTATTGGTGAGGTGCTATCAAGCATAGACCTTCTCTTTGAAGTAATCAAAAGGTTTATAAGAGAGTTAAAAGGAATAACTTTCTCATTGTGATTCAAGGTTTAATATAGAATGTGGATAAGCGTAAACTCTACCATGTGTGCGTGCCACACTTGCAAAAAACTTTATCTCACTGGACTCAGAGCAGAGTGAGATACCCAGGAATACACAGCCCGTTTTGCTTGCCCAGTGTCCAACCAAACTTGAACATGTCACTCATAGCTGGCTGACATGGGATTTATCTTTGCTTCCAAAGGTTAGGATTTTTTATTTTTATTTTTTAGGAAACCAAGGCCACATGGTAAATTTAAGAATTGCAGGTTCAGCACTTGCTCCCCACACATTTTTTTCTTTTTTTAGAGAGGAAAGAGGTTGGAGGGAGGGAGGGAGAGAGAGAAGGAGAGAGAGAGAAGAGAGGGAGAGGGAGAGAGAGAGAGAGAGAGAGAATATGTTTTTATTGACTTCAGAGAGGACGGGAGAGAGAGAGAGAGAAACATCAATGATGAGAGAGAGACTCTGATGGGCTGCCTACTCCACGCCCCACACTGGGGATGGAGCCTGCAACCAGGTATGTGCCCTGACCAGGAATTGAATCATGACCTCCTGGTTCATAGTTTGAAGCTCAGCCACTTAGCCATGCCGCTGGACACCTTTTTCTTTTTAAGACTCCAGTTTTCTTACACATATGCACTTAAGGTTTGGCTGCTCCCATGCATCAGCTGTACTGCTACCCCGTCTGGGTATTTGAATCCTGAATTCTGAAAGGAAAGCAGTACTCTCCTGCAGAGTTAAGAAAGGCTTATTTAAATGTTTTTCTTCCAAATATCAGAGCAGAATAGATTCTTTGTCTTCCAGTGGAACTATCCAAATGGGGCAGAAATAGTTGGAAGTGGCAGTTACTATGCAAAACACAGTGAAGTCATCTTGGGAAATATCGGTGATGGTGTTGAAATGATTGAATGGGATGCTAGAGCACTAGCAGTACAATAGCATTTGTGTCTACAGCTTTGGGTAGGAATAAAGAAGACACTGTGGTTTGTTTTATGCTGTTTAAAGTTTCCCCCCCAAAGGTGTGGGGCTGAGTGATGTCTGTCACTGGCTTTCTAGTGGGTTTTTCTTTTCATCTTTCCCCCATCCCTGACAGCTGTTGAGAGTAGGTAGAAGGCACAGTCTAGGACGGGAAGGCAGGCAGCACTCCTTACTCCTTGTTCTCCATGTGTAAAAGGAACATATTTGGTTGTTTAATTTCCAAAAAGCCCAAGGTAAAGAGTTTTCATATCTTACCTCCTGTGTAGTAATGAATCTGATTCAGCTCTTAAGAATGTCTTAGTTAGTCTGGCCTGTGTGATTTAGTGGTTGAACGTTGACCTATGAACCAGGAGGTCAGGGTTCGATTCTCAGTCAGGGCACATGCCTGTGATGTGGACTCAATCATCAGTAAGGGGTGTGCAGGAGGCAGCCAATCAATGATTCTCATCATTGATGTTTCTATTCCTTTCTCCCTCTCACTCCAAAATCAATAAAAATATATTTTTAAAAAAATGTCTTAATTAGCAGCCATCCAGGCTGGGGACATGGCAGGAAATAAAAGAGTTGCCTTTCTTCCTTTCCCTTCCTCCCTTCCTTCCTTCCTTCCTTCCTTCCTTCCTTCCTTCCTTCCTTCCTTCCTTCCTTCCTTGTTTCCTTGTTTCCTTGTTTCTTTCTATACATGCTTCGTTTTGATGGCTGAGAAGGCCAGTTTGAAGTTAGTAAAAACCTCAGGAGGAAGTTTGAAAGTGATTCAACAACTTAGACAGGTTGTGAAGGTTGCTTCCTCAGCTTGCATTGTTGAAATGACAGGCGTTCCTTTACCAAACGCTAAGGGCAGTGCTGGAAGTCATGGCCTCAGTATGCTAATGTGTTAACAGTCACACATTAGTGTTCTATCAGTCTAAATCTGGGTGTGTGAATGAGAGGTATTTGGTTGATATTACCATAGAAACTGAGTTGCTTACTTACTGTTTTGGGGGAGGAGTGCCTTAGAACCAAAGGGAGGCATCTCTAATGGTGGAATGTTGGTTTCACTGGACAGAAATTTGATGCTTCTAACTGGCCTCAGGAAAATACATGCATGCATGGTGGCCATGCTGGGTAGGGGGACCAGGGGCCCCTGTTCCCTGACATAGGACTCAGGCCAGTTTTATCGACTAGGGGTGTGTATTTGCACATGAGAGAAGGAGAAGAAAAAGGAGAGTACACTGTGAAAGCTGCTGTTGGTTTTGTGGCTGAGATGTGTGTTTTTTCTCTAGGCATTTAGAGTTGGAATCTCAGCTATGTGACTTCTGAATAGCAGGGCAAAATGTGCCTGCATCTTTTGCCTGCTTTCACAAACACTGACAAAAAGAACTCAAATTTCCAGCAAATCCCAGCACAGTTCATTCCATGATAACATTTTTTAAAAAATCCACTTCCTTCCTACCTCAACTCTGACAGTAAATAAACCATTTTCCCCCTTTTTATTCTCCCCTTCTTTAAGGAAATGAGCATTAGACTCAGAGTCTGGTGAAAATATTAAATGCTTGCCCTGACCGGTTTGGCTCAGTGGATAGAGCGTCAGCCTGCAGACTCAAGGGTCCCAGGTTCGATTCCGGTCAGGGGCACGTACGTTGGTTGTGAGCATATCCCCAGTGGGAGGTGTGCAGGAGGCAGCTGATCGATGTTTCTCTCTCATCTGTGTTTCTAACTCTCTCCCCCTCTCCCTTCCTCTCTGTAAAAAATAATAAAATATATTTTTTAAAAAAAGAAAATATTAAATGCTTTTACCAAGTGCTTCTTTGCCTGTTGCTGGCATGACTTGTATTTGGAAGAGTCAGTTGTTGTTGTTTTTTGTTTTTAAATGTTATTAGGTTTGTATGATCTTACAGTTTTGGCCTATGAAATAATCTCAGTTTCAGAATTCAAAATGTCTGGAAGCAGCCAACTTGCCAAGCTGGTTCAAGGGCAATCTGATGAATCAACCTTTCTTACAGGCTGTCTGCAAACCAGTCCTGGAAGGTGTCCAGCTGGTAAACATCACCAGGATTGTGAGGCAGTTACTTATTTAATTTTTTGACCATTTGAGCTATGCTGCCAAGTCTGGTAGGATTTGACTTTCTGTAAGACAGAATGGTCTGTGTCAAGATGTCTTTTTCAGAGATGTCAGGCCTGTAGTCACCCAGTACTATGTCTACTGGTGGGGTGAAAGGGAATACCTAGACCAGTTTGGAGGGCCTTGGTAACCATTTTGAGAAACAAACTTTCCCTTTCCTTTTGTAACTTTCATTAACTCACAACTCAGGGACAACCCACAGAAGAGAGCTGTGAACCTTTTTAGGGATGATTGGCCCAAAGCTCGGGAAGGTGAGCAGCTCTTACCTGCTGCACAGAAACATCCCAGAGATCCAAAGGGAACAAACTTTGGCCATAAAAATAGACGGCTCACAGTGCATTGAGTTCTTAGCAGCTACTGTGGACTTGAGAAAGTTCTGGGCTTCTTTAATAAACAACCACGAGGCAGTCCTTGCCAAATACGGCCTGCTACAGGGCCATAGGGTTAGCTTAGGAGAACTTTTTTTGCCTAAAAATAAATGCATGTTTCCTATCAAACATTCCAAGCATAGTTTAAACATGAGATGTCTGAGTAGCCATTCAGACTCTGTGGGTTCAGTTATGTCAGAGTGTGGGTAGTTGAGGGGCTTTGGGGAGCTGTTCTCTGCTTTCGGATTGGCCACTGGCTACCCTGAAAATCTGATGGCCATCCTCCATCTCATTTCTATATGTTTTTTTCTTTCATTTTTATATGTTCTTTATATATTCACAAGTTGGTGGGGAGACAGAGCAAGCATGTAAATAAAATAGGATTTTCAGATAGGATTATGTACTAGGAATTAAACAATAGCTAGCATATTACTCCATACTAGACACTATTCTCAGTGCTTTACATGGAGTGACTTGTGTAATCCTGTGAGGTAGGTGTTGTTACCTTTACAGGATAGGTGCAAAAAATGAATCGGTGGAAGTTTAAGCCACTTGCCCGAGTGACAGGGTCAGGATTTGAATCTGGAAGGTCTACCTCTCAAGCCTGTGCTCTTATTTTTACACCAGTGAGGAAGAGGGAGCCAAGAAAGCATTAGGCTAAGGCTGTTCCAAGCAGAGGGAACTAGAGTGTGGAGGCACTGAGAAGAGAAAGAAGGCCAAAGTGGTTTAGGGCAGGGCATGTTGAAAAGCTGGGCACAGCCAGATATCTTAGCAGTGGTTCTCAACCTTCCTAAAGCCACGACCCTTTAATACAGTTCCTCATGTTGTGGTGACCCCCAATTTCATTGTTAAAAATTGAACATAATTAAAGCATAGTGATTAATCACAAAAACAATATGTAATTATATATGTGTTTTCCGATGGTCTTAGGCGACCCCTGTGAAAGGGTCATTCGACCCCCAAAGGGGTCGCGACCCACAGGTTGAGAAACGCTGTTTAGAGCTTTTTTAGAATTGGTGTTGAGGCCTAGAATATGCAAATATAGTCCCTTTTAGACCAGTGATGGCGAACCTTTTGAGCTTGGCGTGTCAGCATTTTGAAAAACCCTAACTTAACTCTGGTGCCGTGTCACATATAGAAATTTATTGATATTTGCAACCATAGTAAAACAAAGATTTATATTTTTGATATTTATTTTATATATTTAAATGCCATTTAACAAAGAAAAATCAACCAAAAAAATGAGTTCGCGTGTCATAGGTTCACCATCACTGTCTTAGACTATGGTAGACCAGGAACCTCATGCTTCCAGAACTGTTACTGCAACCCTTTCCTCTCAGGCCTCCTGGACAGGCCAGACCAGAACTGACTTCTAAAGTGGGAACCCAGGACTGGAGAACATTAAACCAAACAAAAGCTTCAATTATCTCTGTGATCATTGCTGCAGGAGACACCTGTGTTTGATTAAAGCCTTGGTAACTTTTAAATCTGGAGTTTTATGGCACTGTGTACGCATATAGCTTTGTAGTGTCTCTCAGGGAGCTTAACTTTTACCCCATGAACAAATTCCAGCCCCCTTCGGTCCCATCAAGAGGCTGCTTGATTTACAAAGCATCTCTGGTGAAGTGTTGTGTTTCCTTCTTTGAAGTGGGAAGGCAGGAAGCTTGATTTTTTAAACTGGCTCTTCTCCTAGGTCCTCCCTTTCTCTGTAAATCCCTCTTCATTTACCCAGTATTTCCCCCTTGTTTTCTTTGGTCTGGTAGACAGGCATGCAGGCCGATTCACTCTGAGGCGTTTAGCTTTCCAGACCCCACTGAAAGCCAATCCAGGAACTCATAGATTTCATTTGGCCCATGGCTCACCATTTGAATGCACACCTTGTCAAACTAGTTATGTGGCTTTTACTCAAAGAGGGAGGAACAGAGAGAGCTTGGGTCTATCAATAGACATTCCTGACTGTACACACAGCATTCAGCAAGGAGCTCATGGATCATAAAATGTCCGTTGTGAACATGGGCTGGGATTCTCTCTGCCCTGCCCTGCCTGTGATTTGGCAGCAAAAATCAACTTTGTCAACACAATATAAAGGAGGGGATAAATATGAAGGTGTCCTGATAATGGTATGGCCAGCCCAGCTGCTTCAGCTGGAAAGAAGATGGTGAGGTTTCCGTTCTCCTGGCAGCCTACCCATGTGAACTTGTTAAATCTTTTAAGTAGCTGTATAGGAGGGGAGAAAAGTGTGTGTATATGTTTATCCTTATTCTCTTAAATACAAAAAAATTAAACTTCCCCTTATGGAAGAAAGTGTTTGGCAAATGGAAAATGTGTCGTTATATAGTCCTACCCCGCGTTTGGGATACGGCTGTAAGTTTCCACGGTGGGTAGCTTATGCATTTATGCTGAGCTGAACTTGCTCCAAGCTGTTCCTGCACTTAGAAAAGGCTTTCTTTGCGAGAAGCTGTCTCTCTATCACACTGTAAAAACTTGGGAGGTCTTTTGAAAGACCTCAGCAGTCGTCACTAGGGAGCAGAATTAGGGGCCACTGACCAAAGTGGGTCTGCGTTTTATAGCCAACCAGCATCTTGTGTAACATGAGTTAGGGCTTCATGGGCTTTGGAGTCCAGCACTCAGGTAGAAACATGACCGCCAGGGCCAGACGACAGCCCTTGCTGGGCCCCTCTGCAGAGGGAAGCTCTGCAGCGAGCCTTTGGGGGTATGAGAGAAACCGGAGACCCGGCCCATGATCTCAAGGAGCTCACAGTGTAGTTGGGGAGAGAGCAAAGCCACATGAGACCTCAGAAGGACACTAAGCTGCACATCGACAAGCCCACAGCTCTCTAGCCGTGTCCTGGGAGAGGAAAGGGTGAATAAGGGCAGGTGGGGTCAGTCATGGAAACTTTCATAAAGGAGGTGAGTGTGCAGGAGGGGTGGGCCTTTCCCTCAGCTGCGGGCAGGTTTCTGGGGGCAAGTATTAAGGGGTCCTGTGTGTGCAGTTGAACAGTTTTCCTTAGCTGCCTCTTAGGAGCAGTCCTACCAGTTCCTTCCCCTGACGAGCATTGTCTTTGTGGAGTTTCACGTTTGAGTCACTGTGTTGGGTATTTCTTAGCCGTGCCTTGCGAGCTCTGAATAGCAAGACCCCAGGTTCTGAATCCAAATCCATTCACAGGCCCTGTTGCTTTCACGGCTATAGTGAGCAGGTCAGACACCTTCCTAGGTGGGAGTCTGCTCTGACTGATACTTAAAAAATAAAATAAAATATATGTCTATATTTTTTATTGATTTCAGAGAGGAAGGGAGAGGGAGAGAGAGAAAGAAACATCAATGATGAGAATCATTGATCAGCTGCCTCCTGCACGCCTCACACTGGAAACTGAGCCTGCAACCTGGGCATGTGCCCTCACCGGTTATCAAACTCTGGTTCATAGGTCAATGCCTCAACCACTGAGCCGTGCCGGCCGGGCTGACTGATACTTTTAAGGCATTTGCTTTCAGAATAAGCACAGGCTTCAGAAAAAGGAATAGAGAGACTCCCTTCTTATGTTCAAGGGTCTCTTCAAGCTTTGTGCCTTATGGCCCCTCCAGTGTGTAAAGCTGCCACTGCCCCCTGGTCAACCCAAAGCTGGACTGGTAGTTCTGTATTGAGATCATGGAAATGAATGGGGTTGACTCCCAAAAGGCTGGCTGATTTTGGTGTGCCACAGCTAACATGCTGTCCTTGGAATGAAGGTAGCCTCGAAGTGTTGTGCCTTGAGAGTTTATTCTTGCCTGCCAAGCTCAGCTGCCAGGTGCTATTCTTTCTCTAAATAAATGCCTTAGAGCTGGCTTACGGAACTTAGAGTTCCTATCCCAGGAAATACTCTAGTGTGTTAAAAAACACACAAACTCATTCAGATGCTCATGGCTAAATGTTTGACTCAAATACTGCAATGCCCTTGATATGCATTCCCAAACTTGACATACTGGAGTTGCACTCAAGCCCTGCTGCGAGATAAGGTTGGGGTGCTGGCCCAGGCCTTTTTCTTCATGTGGTTTCAGGTTTGTTTGTTTTTTCTCCCCTAGATGATGCTTGAGAGCCATGACATAGCTCAGCTCATGCAAGTAACGTAGTGGCTAAAATCATCCAGGAGAACCCAGTCTCCATCTCTTAAGCTGCCTGAGACCAGTAGGTTTGCCGTGGGAGGATTTGGTGCAGATGGAGAGAATGGCAGGAGTCTCCTGGAATGAACCAGTCTCTAGCTTGTGTGTTAGGGAAAGGACTGCAAGGTATTATCACAGCCCGTTTCTGCTTCCTATTGCATTTTATTGCACCTTCCAGACAGGGTCTGTCTGACGATCCTCAAGAGTTGCCTTTTTCCACCCCTTTGAAAGGTAAAGATGTTAGGAAGGTGGACATTTTTCCAGGAGAGAAACAGGATCATTAGTTGTAATTTGGGGATGCATTGCTCTTCCCACATTTTGAGAGAGGTTTCTGGGGAGCTGTTGCATAATATAACTTTCTTGCATGAACCCAGGTGCTGGGAGGACACACCTGCTCCGCCAGTGGGTTAGCCGATAGCACCCAGGCTACCCACCAGACGATAGGAGGCGGCTCAGATGTCCCTGGGATTCAGGCTGTCTCTTGGCTTAAGCAGCTGCAACCTGGGATGTGGTGTTGAGAGAGCGGAAGCTCCTGTGGGAGGGTGCTTCTGGTGACAGAACAAGGAGGTAGTGAAAGGTATGGTATGGGAGAGAGTTGGGATCAGAGCACAGCCATTAGAGGAAGACAGACCTGGGCTCCATATTCGTCCAACACCTACTGGTCCCGGGCACATTGCAGAACTTAAGCCTCAGTGTCCCTTGAAAAGGGCCATTATCCTACCTCTCAGGATGATTCTGGGATTAAATGAGATAAATGGTGTGTGTGAGGCACTTGCACAGTGCCTGGCACATTGTCAGTGCTCAATAAATGTAGCTTCTCAAAAGGTTTTCAGCAGCTCACCAACCTGTGTCCAGGTGGGATCTGCGGCTTGAGCTTCCTCAAAAGCGTTGAAAGGGTCTGCAGAAATGTGCAGCTCAGTGGAAAGCCAAACTATATACCTTCTTTCCTGAAGTCCTCCGCCAGGGAGCTCTGAACCCTAACCCAGCCAACTTCAAAGAAGCAGCCTCTGTGAAGTGACATAACATACCCCTGTTCCCGGCCTCTGGGTCCATCCGGGCCTCATTACCTGGGGGGTCACTTCTTTTTCAGAGGTGCACGCCCTGAGCAGTTTTGTGTCTCAATGAGCCATAGGCAGTGCTGGCAAGGCTCTTCCACGAGTAACTCAGTTTGTTATTAAGTTTGGGATCAACTGAGGGGCTC
>NW_006289227.1:249161-252451 GCF_000327345.1 Myotis davidii
CCCCTTCCCCAAGTAAGAACAAACAAACAAAAGAGAACTTACTGACTCAAGTTAGAAACAACCTAAGGCCTCAAGCCAGGCCACCTTCTCTCAACTGATAATGATGTGGAAACAGGAAGGCCTTCCCACTGATAACCCCCAAAATAACTTCCAAATCGCTGTCATGTGGGGCTTGAGGTGTGTAGGATCCTGTGTCCAGCTGCTGACCTGGAAAGAGGGACCATCTAGAGCAGTGGTTTTCAACCTTCCTAATGCCGCGACCCTTTAATACAGTTCCTCATGTTGTGGTGACCCCCAACCATAAAATTATTTTCGTTGCTATTTCATAACTGTAATTTTGCTACTTTTATGAATCGTAATGTAAATATCTGATATGCAGGATGTATCTAGGCGACCCCTGTGAAAGGGTCGTTTGACCCCCAAAGGGGTCGCGACCCACAGGTTGAGAACCGCTGATCTAGTGGGTTTAGCAGAGCCATGCTCCTTCTAGCTCCTTCTAGGCCTCCTTCCCCAGTGCTTCTCATGCCTGCTGCTCCAGCCTCTTCCACCTTCATCCTGCCCCTCCTTTCCCAAGGTCACTTCCTGATGCCATTCCTCATCTTAGCCTCTATTCCCCCCCAAAAGCAATCAAATTCACAACCTAATAAGGCAAAAGAATGAGGAGAATGTCCGCCTCCCAGCCTCTCCCCTAACACAGCAGGCCCTAAGCAAATTTGGAAAATGTTACAACTGGCTGGTGTTGGGGGGGTGAGGGGGGCAGCCATTTTCAGGAGCTGCCCTTTGTTGGCAGCAGGCGGATCTTGTGGGAGGGCACCAGGGTTGTGGTGGTTGACACCCATCTTATACAGAAAAGTGCACGGAAAGGAAGTAACAGCCTGCGTCAGCTGCACCTCCATTTGGGATTCTACAGATCAGGGGTACTCCACACACACATCAGGAGTCTGCCTGGGAATCTGCTTGGAGAGATCTTCCTTTGTTGCAACTGGGATTTGGCAAATCCAAACACTTGCTGCCTCTGAGATGAGCAGTTTTTCTCCCCTTGATTGTGCCAGGGTTAAATTAGCCCAGGCTTAATTAAACGGTGTCGACACTTAAAGTGGGGCCCCTGAAACCTGTCACATCTCCTGCATCATTAGCCCTCTCCAGTACACATTTTCTATTCTCTCCTTGGGACGAGGGACAGGCCCCTCTCAGGGAGCCCTGAGGGAGGGGTGCTGACTGGCCAGACCTGCTTGTTTTGGTACCTCATGTTTAGTAATTAACCTGAATGTTCAGAGTCGGGGTAAAGGAGCTTCCAGGAGGGGATGAAGGACAAGGAACCATCTAAGGATGGGCAAGGTCTTTCAGTTGACTAATTATCAGCAGGCATGAGGTCATCCATAAATATATCTAATTCTAATAGCTGTAATTAAGGTGCTTGTTAAAAGTTCAGGGAAGTTTTGTATTTTTAAAAGAAAAACAAAAAATATTTGTTTCGGCTTGACAGGATGGCTCAGAACAGACGGAGGATTCAAGGCACAGGGCTAGTTTCCTGTCTTTACAGGAAATTAACTGCAAACAATATTGGTGACCTTGCCAAAGAGACAAACCTGGGATGATGTCATTGTTCAAAGCTGTCACCACCAAGCATGGCCTGAGGGGAGGAGGGTTCGTGGGATTACAGAAAAGAGTGTAAATATGTGTGTTTAGTTGTCTCTAGAAGAGGCAAGTCATTTGAAAAGCTGGGAAGAAGAGAAATCACAAGTTTTGGGGTCTTTGAAATATTCTTAGGTTCAACTTTCCTTGTTTTCCCAAGTTAAAAAAAATTCTCTTACTATTTTTGCTCCTCAAAATGTTGCTGCTTTTTCAGACAGCCCTTTCTGAGCCATTTTCCATTTTCTGGTAGTGCTTTCTTGAGTAACTGGCTGTTACAGTCTGGGATTTGTGACCCACAAGGCAGGGTGCTAAGTTAGGCACGAGGTAAACGCCTGCTGCTGCTCTGAGGATGAGAGGCTCCATTGTTAAGAACTGTGGAGCCCTAGCTGATTTGGTTCAGTGGATAGAGTGTTGGCCTGCAGAACAAAGGGTCCCGGGTTTGATTCTGGTCAAGGGCATGTACCTTGGTTGCAGGCCCCTCGCTGGCCCGGGCCCTGATCAGGGCTTGTGTAGGAGGCAACGAATTGATGTGTTTCTCTCACATTGATGTTTCTCCCTGTCTTTCCCTCTCTTTCACTCTCCCTAAAAATCAATGAGAAAATATCCTCGGGTGAGGATTAATAAAAAACACACACACTCACAAAAACACACACACACACACACAAAAAAACCCCCAAGAAGTGTGGAAACTGAGGCACAGAACTAGTCTGTTTCTTTCACAAAAACCATTTGAAAAAACTACCAATGCCAGTGAGTTGGCATCTCTGAGTTGTTAATCTTTTCATATGCCTTCAGGAACTGTCTGGAGCATCTTTGAAAAAAGGACAAACTTTGCATCTTGTCATCTGGCTGGAAGTCTAACAGAAAAGCATAAACACAGTCTTAAAATGAAAGCAACAAAAATAAACTCGAACCAGCCCTGCATGAAAACATTAATGTAAAATATGCAAGCTGGCTTACTATTTATATGGCAGAAGGCAGTCTTAAGAAGATCCAGGCCTGGTGAAGGAGAGTTATGTCTTTTGAGGTGCCTGTTCCTTAGAATTCCAAATAAACCATGGGTAATTTACTCAGATGGGATATAATGTGGTGTCTCGTTTCATGCATTTCACAGTCCAGTTTGCTGATGAAATGCTAATGCAGGACCAAGATACAGTTGAGTGTCCCCTGCACTCCCATCTCCGTAAAAAATACCATAATAATTTTAGAAGGAAGTTTGAGGATTAATAGAAGAGCCATGTAAGTAACCTGTGGTTCACATCTTTTTTTTTTTTTTAATTTTTATTTTTTGCTTAAAGTATTACAAGGAATTACATATGTCTCCTTTTTTCCCCCCTAGCCCTTGACAATCCCCTGGCCTCCCTATCCCCCCCCTCCCCCCCAGTGTCTTATGTCCATTGGTTATGCTTATATGCATGCATACAAGTCCTGTGGTTGATCTCTTACCCCACTCCCTCATGCCCCCCAACCATTTCCGACCTTCCCACTTCAGTTTGACAATCTGTTTGAGGCAGCTCTGCCTCTGTATCTATTATTGTTCATAAATTTATAATGGTCTTTATTATCCATGAATGAGTGAGGGCATGTGGTATTTTTCCTTCATTGACTGGCTTATTTCACTTAACATAATGCTCTCCAGTTCCATCATTGCCGCT
>NW_006289227.1:254093-258907 GCF_000327345.1 Myotis davidii
TTATGTGATGTATCACGTTTATTGATTTTCGGATATTGTACCATCCTTGCACCCTTGGGATAAATCCTACTTGGTCATGGTGTATGATCTTTCTGATGTACTGCTGGATCTGATTTGCTAAGATTTTGTTGATGATTTTGGCATCTATGTTCATGAGGAATATTGGCCTGTAATTCTCTTTCATTGTGGTGCACATCTTGTGATAAGTTAGTATCTGCCCCCTTCACTCCCCATTCAACTGACATTTACTGAGACCCCTAGTCTTAGAAATACACTAAGAAAGAAAACCAATGTAGCTCTTGCCCTCATAGCAGTTACATTCTGGAGATGCAGATAGATAATGAATGGAATAATGGAAGTGAACCAAATATTTAGGGTGATAAGTAGATGTGAATTCGATCTTTGGTTTACTGCTTATAGTTTAACTGCAGTAGACCCATTTCCTGGATTCAGAAAGGATCTTTCCAACATGCTGTATGTGTCTAGGTGTTCAGGGCTACTTATAAATTGACTGCAGGTGAGTCTTGAGTATTTGGTTTTTGGTGTGTGGTTTCATAAGCTCCTCAGAGCTGCAAAGTCACCATGAGATCCAGCTTTTCCTGAAACTGTTCTGGCTTGGGATATGCTGCTGGGAAGAGAAGACAGATCTAGGCAAGAAGGATGAATCTCCTGGCCCAGGACACCAGACTTTACAGATAACCCCCATCAATGGCATCTAGAATTTCTATGTGGGAAAAGCTTAGGTGGCCAGTCTGGTCTGAAGTGGATGGGCGGAAGACTAGGCTAGAAGCTGCAAGCGTGCTACTTTTTACTTAGATTAAGTAGTTGTCTGAGGCAGCTGGAGAGGAGCTGTTGGAGATCATCATGGTGGGGGTGGTGGCCATTGCCTGGAAAGGATTGCTCGAGCTGCTGCTTGATTAAGGGGCTACTTTGTACACTTGGAGCCATGTTTTTGTGGTAACTGCTGGGAAGTTGGTGAAGTTAGCACCCTTTTTGATTGGCGGATAACAGTACCAGGGCTGATACCTCATGGTCTGTATCTGGGATTTTGTTTGGGGCACACTTTGGAAATCGTTCTTGGAATGCTTGTTCACTTGTTCATTAGGTAGCTTGAAGCAAGAGTTGAGAAAAGGAGGGAGAGGCAGTTGCAGGCCAGCCCAAAATCTCCAGGCTCAGTCTTCAATGTATGGAAACTTTACTGATCTGTAGTGGAAATAGCTGTTCATTCTTAGCACCAAATTTAAGTGTTGGCAGCTGAAGGGGGTCATTCCTCCAGCGCCCTGCAGACCAGAGTATCTGGTGTTTCTAACATTGCCCTAGCTCAGCTTTCCAGCCCCACCATTTGGATAGGGTGCCTGGAAAGAATGTCTCCTAGGTCCCCTAGGAAATTTGGTGCTTCCACTCAGAGAAGTTGGGGACCACATATCATCCTCCACTCTGGCCTGGGATTTTCAAGCCATATGTGGAAATGCAGGTCAAAAGAGGCTGGGGGCTGAGCAGGTACATCTCCGCCATCAGTTCCCTTACAGAAATAGTGAAGACAGGTGGCTTCATGAGTGGTCCTGTCATCCAGGCCATTGTGAAGGGAATGGATGTGAGTGCTCCTGGTTTTCTTCTGGAGCTCTGAGGAACTGTTGTCCTGTATTATTATAGGGCAGGTGACAACCAATGAAGTAGCCTGGGTGGGGACAGGACAGACACAACTTAGCTTCAGTTGACTGTGGCCAGGTGTGTATGAGGGCCTGGGACTTAATTTTCCTAGAATTTTGAAACCAAGAGTTATATGGGGCAATTAATTCAACTTAAAAACCTGCAGACCTGTTTGGCCCCAAGAACTACCTATCTTTGACCTGGGATATTTGCATGATTTTTATCCTGTCTCTGCCTCTCCTTTTTAGTTCCTTCTTCCTTCTTGGGTTGCTGCTGCTTACTGGCAAGGAGAAAATCCATATTCTTTTGCTCCTTGGTGACAGCTCTATATCTGTGATTTTCCATTTCTGGACTTTTCCCTTTTTTTTATATTGCTATAATTAATTGAGTTGGCTCCTCAAAATTCCTCTCACCATATACATATTTTTAGGGTCTGGCTCCATGTTTTTGTGAACAAAAATAGTGGAAAGTTTTTTTGTTTTTGTTTTCGAAGGCTCCAAAGAACACTTTCATACAAAGGCAGTTATTTTGCACACACAGTAACTTGGTGAACAATGCCAACCTTCAAAATTAACGGCCAATTCATAATTTGCCCCCAAATGGCAGATGTACAGAAGTACTCACTTAGGATTGACCACTTCAATTAGAAATCCGGAAGATACCTGCAATCCAGGTTTTGTGAAAGAGATCAATTCTAAGAACTAAGTAGATAGAAAAGTGAGAACACAGCACTAATTATACAGGAAACAGTTGATGGTTTCTGGAATATACTAGGTGTGCAGTAAAGGTGTTGACTTGAAAAAAAATTTGACACTGCCCTGACCGGTTTGGCTCAGTAAAATCGATAAAATATATTTAAAAAGTATATATTTTTTTATTGCTTTTTTTACAGAGAGGAAGGGAGAGGGATAGAGAGCTATAAACATCGATGAGAGAGAAACATTGACCAGCCGCCTCCTGCACACTCTCCACTGGGTATGTGCCCGCAACCAAGGCACATGCCCCTGACCGGAATCGAACCCGGGACCCTTGAGTCCGCAGGCCGACACTCTATCCATTGAGCCAAACAGGTTAGGGCAGCAATAAAATATTCTTTAAAAAATTGACACTTATACCTGAAAAAAATCATGTAATTTTTTTTCTAAACTCTAATTGAGTTCCCTTTTAATGGGATTAGTGACCTCACAGAAAAGAATACTTATCAAACTTTGCATTTGGAACTGTCAGTCTGGAAAAAGTCAGGAAACTCTCCATAAAGCTATCGCCCTCAACTTTAACTTTTTTTGGGCTCTGTTGCCTCTGCACTGGTTTGAGTATTTCCTGGCCCAATTGTTTTCTCAAGCTGGCCTTGAGTCCTTAGATGTTATTTGTGCCTAGAAATAGCTGGAGGAAAAATGGTTGTAATGCTTGCGTTCCTCACTGCCTCTCCTTGGATGGAAACCCTGCTAGGGAAAGGGCTTTTCACTTAGAAAAAAACACCTGAGCAGTACAGACTTTATCACCAGGCTAGCCTGTCCCATTATGCCCATGGCTGTCATTTTACCACAGAGGTTAGGATGAAAAAGTTTCTAGCTTTCCACAGATTGGCAGCTCATGGTTCATTGGAGTAGAAGCCAGAACAGTAGGAGTTCTCATATGTAAGTGGGAACTGCCAGCCATTTTGGCTACACAGGGGTGTTTGTTACATGAGGCACTATTTTTTGATCTGTGTTCCTTTTGGTGGATTTGGAATGAATGGAGAGTAAGGAAGTGAATTATGGAGGGGAAAGGAGAGATAGAGCAACAGTTTGATAAGGAGAAGCCCTCTTACCATTGTTTAATAATTGATCCCAGTATGATTAACAGAGAAGATGGGGTCATCCATCCATTCATCATTTATTGAGCAATTATCCAGTATGTGGCATAAACAAGGTACCAGATAAAGAGATGTGAACAATGCCTTAGCCAGTTTGGCTCAGTGGATAGAGCGTCAGCTGCAGACTGAAGGGTCCCAGGTTCGATTTCCATCAAGGGCACATGCCCTGGTTGCGGGCTCGATCCCCAGTAGGGAGCATGCAGGAGGCAGCCAATCAATGGTTCTCTCTCATCATTGATGTTTCTATCTCTCCCTCCCTCTTCCTCTCTGAAATCATATGTGTGTGTGTGTGTGTGTGTGTGTGTGTGTGTGTGTGTGTGTTTTAAAGAGAGATGTGAACAAAACAGTTGTTTCTATCCTCATGAAGCTTACAGCCCAGTGGTGAAGAGAGGCATTAAACAGCAAAAACAACAAAATCCAAAGTATGTAGTGTTCCAAATTATGAAGGAAAAGAACAGAGCCCTTTAAGAGGGTAGAGTAGGGAACTTGATGCAGATTGGGCAAGAGCCATTATGGATCCCTTTTTGAGATGGTGACAGTGAAATGGGACTTGGAGGGTAAGCAGGAGCCAGCCTGGGAGAGGAGCATCCTAGGCAGGAGTCCTGAGGAACGTGGGAGAAGAGAACTAGAAGTTGGGGCAGAGTCACCCAGCTAGTGTGGCTCAGTGGTTGAGCCATCCCCCTATGAATAGGAAGTCATGGTTCGACTCCCAGTCAGAGCACATGCCTTGGTTTGGAGCTCCATCCCCCCAGCAGGGGGCATGCAGGAGGCAACCGATCCATGATTCTTTCTCATCATTGATGTTTCTATTTCTTCTTCTTTCTGAAATCAATAAAAACATATCTTGAAAAGAAAAGAAGAAGAAGAAGGTGGGGCAGAGTGGGGAGGGTGGCGTGAGATGAGGTAACAAAGGTGATGGCCGCCAGAACATACCGTATTTGCCGGCGTATAAGACGACCCCCTAACATTTCCACTCAAAATACAGAGTTTGTTATATACTCGCCGTATAAGACTACCCCCTCTTCCGCACACCTTCCACACACCAAATAAAAGGTAAAACAATATCAGATTTGATTTTAACATTTTAATCTATATTCAAATGCTTATGACATGCAGGAAAACTGTCACAAGGCTGTATGTAATCAAACATATACATAAAACAGTGCAAGTTTATTACCGGTAAACATACCGGTAATTCACTAAAGAAAACACACTCCATAGACTGGTACCGTAGATGCTTCTCAGGAACACAGGCAAGCAGCCCACAACCTAGAGGGACTGTCAATGATAGAAGTAAGATAACAAATAG
>NW_006289227.1:259195-260769 GCF_000327345.1 Myotis davidii
GCTGATGCCTGAACGGTATGTGGAATGAAGTGGGCGGGCATCGGGAGGCCACTATGGCACGGGGCAAGCACTATGGGCAGTCTATCTGAAGTGTACCTGGCGTATAAGATGACCCCCCACTTGGAGGCATATTTTTCAGGGCCAAAAAATCGTCTTATACGCCGGCAAATACGGTACCTCTGATGGATTTTATTCTAAAATAAAAAAATATCTAGAATCTAAATGCAACAGAAAGCATGGATTCTACAAATATTTATTTCATTTTAGTCACTATTTTAGGCACTGGGTATACAGCTATGAAGAAGACAGACAGAACCATCCTTGCCCTCATTGCACTCCTAGACAAGTGGAACACCATGGAAATGTGTCTTTTTTGATGCTGGTATAGATCCTGTGCTAGCTTATAATGCAAATAATACTTTTCTTTCTATTCCTCTAGTTTATCCTCACATCAGCCTTGTGTTTTTATCCCCACCTTACAGATGAAGAAACAGATTCAGAGAGGTTATAAGACTTTCCCAAGGTCATTCAGCCAGTCATCAACAGAACTAAGAATCAATTCTTTTAGGTACTCTTCTTCTCCTTTTAGGTTATTTCTCTCACGGCATGACTGAGCTGTTGGTTCTCTTCCCTCTCACCTCCCACCCCTAGTAGTAAGACTCGGGGTTCTCAGTGATCCTTCGATGTTAGGGCTGTGTGAGCATCAAAGTGCAAATGATTTGGGTCCTAGAGGATGGGGTATGGAGAGGGACAGCCTAGTCATGCCAGTCCATGGGCATTTCACCTTCCTCTCACTGATTGACACCTTTCTGGGGAACCTGTCTAAACAGTGTTGTGAAGTTGGGGTGTTGACTTGGCTCTGAACAAACCTTCTGGGTTCAGTCTGTCTATATATGGCTTCATCTCAAAGAACAGGTGATGGCAGTGGGAGTTTTCTGTGTTGCTGGTGGGAGGTGCCCAGCTACATTCCTTTGTAGACAAGCACAAACTAGATATTTTTTAAATTGAAGGTCTGAAACTAGCCAAGCAGTGAATCCAGGTCTGAAAAGCATATGATGAGGGTACGGCCATCCTGGCTTGGGTGTTGCCTTCTTGACTTCCTTGCTTTTTTTATATATTTCTATTGATTTCAGAAAGGAAGGGAAAGGAAGAGAGAGACAGAAATATCAATGATGAGAATTATTGATTGGCTGCCTTCTGCATGCCCCCTACTGGGGATTGAGATCGAAACCCTGGTCATGTGCCCTTGACTAGAATTGAACCCAGGACCCTTCAGTCCACAGGCTGACGCTCCATCCACTGAGCCAAACCAGCCAGGGTGACTTTGTTGCTTTTTAATAAGCCTAAAAATCTCTCTCAAGAGGGAGGATCTTTGTGAAAGTCTCAGGCGCATTCTTTGTGGCTGACAGCAGAGGCCTCCAGCTATCAGAAGGTCTCAAGTCCATCTTTCTGTCTTGTACACGTTGGCTGATGAGGTGCTGGGCAGAGGTTTCAGCTGCTACCAGAGGGTTTCCTGATGAAAGGTCAGCTGGATGGATCCGGCTCTTCA
This sequence comes from Myotis davidii, assembly GCF_000327345.1. Taxonomy (NCBI): domain Eukaryota; kingdom Metazoa; phylum Chordata; class Mammalia; order Chiroptera; family Vespertilionidae; genus Myotis; species Myotis davidii. Next base: position 260,745 of record NW_006289227.1, read on the forward strand.
TTGCTAGCCAAGAGGCCTCATAGCA
>NW_006289227.1:260816-270686 GCF_000327345.1 Myotis davidii
GCCCACCTGAGCAGAGGCTGCAGCTGGACCCATGTGCATTCTCAGGCTTTCTTCTGCGTTGGAGGCTGTGGACTTGATTTCTTATGAACACAGGTCATGAAGCTAGAGAAGTTCAGGTGCTGATCCTGGCCCAAGACTTAACTGCCCAAGGGACTTTGGGGAAGGAGGCCTCAGGTTCCTCTACAGTACAGGGTCGATAATGTATTTACACCAGGACTCAGTGAAGTGATATGTTTGGCACTTTGTAGAGATCAGTGAATGGTGGCTGTTTTAATTATTACTCTGTCTACCGAGGGTGTGGGGGTTTGGGATGAAGTCTTATGAGGTCTCATCCTGTGGTGTCTGGAGTCCCAATAGGAGTGATTGGTTGGGGGAGTGAGATTTGGGAACCTTTCTTCAACCAGGAAACTGCAGCCAAAGAACTAAGGAATTAGGGCTGTCTTATGGTGTTTACATTTGAAGACAGCTGCTCTTTGAATATTGATCCTGAGTTCCAGCAAGTTCACCTGCTAGGCATATACACATGAAGCATTCAAGGGGTCCAGGAAGCAAGATTCTTAGAAAGAGGCAGCAGTCTCTTACTCATCATCATTATCTCAGACACAGGATGGTGGATGGAGCCCATGTAGTTTAGGGGCATACTCTGGGCATTGCTGGGCTAGAAAGCTAAGCCAGAAGAGGCTGAGTGCTCTGTTCAGTAGTGTCCCACGAGTGGGCTGGAGACGGCTGAGGGAGGCCAGTGGGCCCCATAGTGCCTCTGGGAAGGCTAGGAGGAGGTATTGTGTGTCCTGCAGAACACTACTGTGCCCTTCCCTCTGGGAAACCTTCCACCTATGCAGGGCCTCTGGGGCCGGATGTGGAAAGTAAACAGGCAGCCCTTCTGTTCTTTACCACAGACAGGCCCGGAAAGGCCCGTGTTGTAGCTTTTCATCTCAGGAAGCCCTGAGGTCCCCCGGCTCTCCTGAAGCAGCTCATTGTTCCTTTGCAGGAGCATAACCAGTGCTCCAGCTCCTGAAGCACCAATGGAGAACCACTGTGGCCCAGGCACCGAGGCTGAAGTTTGAGCAGCAACCCCTGCCCCTCTCCACTCCATTCTCCAGGAAATGTCCTGCTTGAAATCTCGATCGGAATCCTTTGCCTTCCGGATCAAATCTGGAAGTCTGCTGGGCCCAGCAGGGTCTGTTCTCTCCAGCCTCCTCTCTCTATCCTTCATCATATCAGTACACACCAGCTGTCTTGGCTACGTTCTCTTTCTTACCTGTGGAATCCCTTGTCCTCTCCAAATCCCCACTTTAGATCTGAGTTTATATTCCTATTTGTAGGGAAGTTGGGCCTCAACCCTCTGACCCGGGTTCTGTCCTTCTTGTGGCATGCCTATTACCTCCACTTTTCTTTTTACCTCTAACTATCCTTTGCTCCTTCTACCCCCACCACTACCCTCCCCCATTAGCATTGAGGGTAGAGACTGAATCTATTTCTTCCATTGCTCTGTCCATAGTATGCAGGAAAATGTCTGGCAGATATAGGTGCTCAATAGGTATTTATTGAATGAGCAGATCAGTAGTTAACCAATCAGGCTGATAGAATGGACCTGCCACCCATCTGTCCACCCATCCTATATAATAAAAACATTTTAGCTGCTTCCCTGTGTTGATAGAGTGGCTTTGTGTGCTAGGTGTCCTGTAGGGCCCAGTGGCTCAGCTTGCCCAGTTACCTGAGGTAGACACTCAACACAGCAGTTGTCCCCTGGTGATCAGTGCCAACTACAGTGGGAGCGCCGCTCTGCTGACCGGGATGGGCTGCTGCTCCCAATGCGAACCCCAGGCTAATGGGCAGGAACCCGGGCTGCAATAGTTGTCTCCTCGCCCTAAGCTCCTCCTCCTCACTCCCTGCCGCCTCCTCTGGATGCCCACAGGCCACACAGCACCACCACCAGGCTCACAGAGCTGACCCCAGAGGCTGGGATGCTGGTTTGTGGCTGCAGCAGGACTGAGGCCTACTCTGCTGCCTCTCAGTGCTTTTGTCCCTGGGCCCGGCCCTGACCGAGTCCCCTGGAGAGATGAGTGCTCTGGCTCCATGGAAGATGCCTGACCAGGGAGCTGCTGTTCAGAGGGCATGACCACAGCAGGCACACACCCCCGCCACCCCCACCTGCCCAGTGCATGAATCCTATGCACCGGGCCTCTAGTTTATTTGAGAACTTTCCATGGAACAGTACCTCTGCTTAGTGTCAGGGACAGAGATTGATCACTCACAGCCCCTCCTCTGAGAAAGAGGATGCTGTCACTGTCCAGGCCCAGGTTACCTCTGCAGGCCAGTTGAGTCCCATCTAAAAGCTGGCCCTATGCTAAGCTGTGTGCTGGATGATCATAACAAGGACTTCCCTGGACATTTCGAGGCAGCCAAGTGTCCTTGAAGAGTTCTGTATCAGTGCCTGCCAGGTATGAGACACAAATAGGATGCTTTTCAAGTGGGGAAAGAAGAGATAATCACTGTTGCCTGAAGAGTTGAGAGAATCATTGTTAGAACAGAATTCATCCTATTTTGTGTAAATATTTATCAAGCTAGGTGTCTATGTATGCCAGGCATGGGTCTAGGCACAGGGACACATGGGTGATAGAGACAAGAGAAGGCCCCTCTCAAAGTGAGACATGTGGCCAGACCTTTTCCCCCCCTTTTTAAGCTTTCCCTTTTATGCAGAAATTGCTACCTATAGGTCAAATAAACATATATAGTAAGAGACAATAAAGTGTTTTATTTCTAGAGATAGCTAAAAGCATAAAAACATAGCCCTGTGGTTTCGCTGCCTGGCCACCTTCCTGGAACCCAGCTCACTGTTATATTGAGTTTTGGGGCAGCCCACTCATCTCCCTGTCCTGAGCTGAGCCTGGAGACTCGCAATACCAGGAAAGGAAGCACAGTCTGGGCTATCTTTGGTGGCCATTGTTATTTATGGGGCATTGGCAGAGAAGTCAGTACCATGGAAACTCTAGAGAAAGATAGAGGCTACACGGTGTGGTTGAGCAGAATTCGATAGCTCCTCAGCGCTCTCCAGGCCATGGGACTCAGAACAACACGGCCGCCCTGTCTCTGCTGTCGGGCTTGTCCTTGGGCTTTGTCTGCCTTGTCCCTCCACACCTTCTTCACTGCCGGCATGAGCAATGCTAGGGAATCAGTCTCACTGTGTTGAGTCCCTGCCCCTGGGACCTTCTCTCTGTTTGGAAGACAAAACCTGAGACTGTTCCTCCTTTTAAATGCAACTTTGTTCTGCAGGAGAGGAGAAAAGCGAGAAAGAGGTGGCTTGTTCCTTTGACAATAGTAAGGTGCTCCAATAGGCCTTTGAAAAGGCTTTTACTGGATAACATAAGGAGGGGAGCACAGGGAACTTAGTGGGAATCTGAAGCTGGAAGGAGAGTAGGAGCAGGCGACTCTCTCTTGTAGGAAAGTAGAATGGGCTGGATGGCCCACAAGCTGGGTTCTACCCTGGGAAAAAGAAACATACTTGGAAATTGGCCTGGTGCTTACTGATTCCATTTCCTCACTTCCCACATATTTCTCAGCCCCACGGCTCCCCTGAGTCTGTTCTTTAAGATCTCGAGAGACTTCCATCCCTGAGGGTGTGTGTGCAACACCACCTAGTCAGGATGTATTTGGCACCTCCTATGTGCCAGATGCTGTATTAGGTGCTAAAGTATAGGTGGTAGGCCCTACCCTCTCTTCGTAACTTCTCTGCAATGCCTGATCCTTAAACACACACACACACATACACACACACAAACACAAACACACAAACATGTGCAAAAGAAGAGAGAATCTTCATGTACTCATCACTCAGCATCAATGATTATCAGCATTTTGCCAGACTTGTTCCATCAGTTTCTCCCAACATACTCCCTCCTTAGAGAATTTTAAAGACAATCCCAGCCATCACCTATAAGTGCTTTAGTATGTTCCTAATAGATTTCGATGTACATGTTCTTTATATAGTTACAGTTATACTTGATGCTTCTGACCATTTTCTTCAGACTCAAACTCAAAATGCCTCCTTTTGTCTTCCTTGACATGACCTCCTCGCTGTTTCTCTTCCTTCTCATTCCCTGTCTCCGAATTCTGCTCCTTAAATGTGGACATTCCACAATGTCCTTTCCCTGGAGTATTTTATCTGCCCACCCTCCCCTAGTCATAAGCTGCACGCTTCTGTGGATAACTCCCATGTCTCTAGTCCTGATGCACTTATTACTCTCCAGAGCGGTTATTTACTAGCATGTCTCTTTTCTCCATTAGACTGGGAGGTCTTTCATGGAAGATCCTTTTCTTATTTCTCTCTGTATCCCCAGCACCATCACCATGCCCGGCCTTAGGAGAAGCTCAGGAATGAAGTGGTTACATGAGTGACGGAATGAAGGTGTGTGAATAAATGACCTTCTTGCTGAGTTTTAGACATCAGTGTCTTTTTTTAAAAAAATATATATATTTATTGCTTTCAGAGAAGAAAGGAGAAGGTGAGAGAGATAGAAACATCAATGATGAGAGAGAATCATTGATTGGCTGCCTCCTTTACACCCCACACTGGGGATCGAGCCCACAACGCGGACATGTGCCCTGACCAGGAATTAAACCATGATCTCCTCATTCATAGGCTGACACTCAACCACTGAGTCATGCCAGCTGGGCATAGACTTCAGTTTCTGAATGATGCTGGTTGTGCAGCACATGCCTAATTTTCAGCATGTCCCCAAACTCTTTTTCCAGTCCCTCTCCGGGTTCTCCATACCCGGGTTTGACATTAGTCATCCAAGTCCAAAACCTTGGAATCATTTTTTATCCTCACCCTGTCTGTAATGGGAACCAAGTTTTACATATTTTTTTCTTTTATATGTCTCTCAGGATCCTAACCTTTTTCATTTCTTTTGTTACTACTGTTATCCTAAGTCAGGACCACATCGTGGGTGCTTAGAAGTGCAGATTCCAAAGTCAGATAGCCTGGGTGTAAACTATAGTGCTGCCACTTGCTACCTTGAGCTGTGTGACTTCAGGAGAATGCCTTAACCACCCTGTGGGGATAATGTCTGCCTCCAGAGGCTGTGGTGAGACTCGAGTGTGTTAGTACCTGTGTGCCTTTTGTACCATGCCCATTATCCAGGAAGTGTGTTGGCTCCCACCACCACTACCATCATTATCATCATTCCTGTGCTCAGGTCTCCCGAAGCAGCTCCTACCTGGCTTCACTCCAGTCTCCTAATTCACCTCAGTGTCTCCATGAACATTATCTCTCCAAGACTCATATCTAACCAGGTCACTGAGAAATCTTCCCATCACCCCACTACCCACAGAAGAAATCTTAGTTTTTTTGGTCTCTCTACCTTCTGACCCCAACTGACACCATCTCCTGCCACCTCCTTTAGAGGTCCCCAAACATCTCCTGCATATTTGTGTTTTTTTTGCTCCTGATGTTCCCACTACATGGAACAATCTTCTTCCCAGGTCACCACCTATCGAAATAGCTCTCCTCTTTCATGGCCCCGATCAGGTGTCACCTGACCTCTGTTGTCCTCGGATCACACTGCCCAGCAGGGGCTGGCTCACCAGTGTCCCTCTCCAACCAGACCATGCACTCCTCCAGGGTAGGACTGGCAGGTTCTGCGGATCTCCCCACATTCTTGGTTGTGACTGTCTTTACTTGGTCCCCCAGAAGATGGGAAGCTAGCTACTCGAAGGCCAGTTTCACCTTAATAGATGTTTAGTTAACTAAACTGAGGCTTTCTTATTCGCTCTGTCTTTAGTTCGTTCGTTCTTCCTCCTCCTCCTCCTCCTCTTTCTCCCCCCCCCCCCCCCCCCCAGGAGAGAATGCTGTGGAAGTTAGAAACTCATGCAAGGGTTTGCTCCCACTGGGCAACCCTGACTTGAATTCAGGTTATCTGGTTCTCCCTGTCAGGTCCCATCTGTGGGCAGCAGGCCAGACATTGGGGGAACTTTGGGATACAGGCCTTCTTGTCTTCCCTTTGTTTTTGTTTTTTTAAGGACTCCTGCTTTTCTTTCTTTTTTTACTCCCCCGCCCCCCCATGGCCTATAAGGTACAATGTGAATGCTCTAATACTCTTCCTCTAGGCCCCCTGGAATAATTAATGTTCCATCTACTTGTCCGTTGGTTGACTTTTTCTGTTTATTCAGGCTCAAATGTCCCATCCATAGAGAGGTCTTCTTTGATTGGCTAAACTTGATTCCCTACCTGGCTGACCCCCTCCTCTATTTACTCTTTGCCACATTACCCTGTTTTATTGCACCATCACTATCCAATACCTTTTTTTCCTATGTATTGTCTCCTCCACTAGTACGTAAGCTTCATGAGGGCAGGAATATTTGTCCATTTAGTTCTCGTGCTCAGAGTAGTAGGTGGCATGTGGTAGGCGCTCGATACATTTTAAAATTGGAATGAATGGATGAAGTTTGGGAGAGGCTCAGAGCAGTGAGTCTTGCCCTTTGGGGGGGAAGACGTGTTATGCCAACATTTTGGGCCCAGGATGGGATGACAGGAATCCTGTGAGGCCCAGTCTCTGAACCTCGACAGGACTTGCTGGTCTGTTCCAGCCTGAAATTGATTTCCTTTGTGCCTTGCCTTGAATCTGGCCCTGAGAACAGAAGGAGGTGTCTAAAGCCAGGCCTCCCCTGCCATGTGTGGGGAGAAGAGTGATATAGCCACTTACCTAGGAGCCACTGACTTTACCCCACTCTTCTCTAAAGGCACACAATGGCAGTTGGGCTGCACCTTAGCTTTATGAGTCATCGGCAATTAGCCCCACCTGTCATAAATTGTTATTTCCTATTCTTTCAGAGCACCTTTATCTTCTATGCAATCCTGAACGGATTTGATGCAGGATCAGTTAACACGTGGTGTCGAAATCTGTCATTGTGCCCATATAAGGCAAACTCCTCAGGTTTCTTTTTACCTTGGCAGAATTACAGGAATGTCAAGGTAACTAGGACACCTCAGCATAGCTCTGATTCTCACTGGGTCACCTGACTTGTCCTTCTCCCATGACTCACCCTGCAGCCCAGCACTAGGCCTGCTGAGTTTATGGTGGATGGAATTGGCCAAGGGCCTCCTGGTAGCAACTGGTTTTATATCTTCCAGTTATAATCAGATGAGAGAAACTATGTGAGGTAACTCACAGGGACCTGACAGGGAAAGAAACAGAAATGGAAAGCAACCTTGGCCAGAGTTGAGGTTAATTAGGAGATGAAGTGGGTCCCAGCTCTGACACCTACCAGCTCTGTGTCCATGGGCAGATCGCTTCAGCATTTGGAGCCTTATCTGTAAAATATAGAGCACTCAACAAATCCTGGTACACAGAAAGTGCTCAATAAATGAGTCATTTGTACAATTAGGGTAAGCCCTACCCCACCCATTCAGCCCCTTATAGCTTTAATGGGGCATAGTGAACTGGTACGTTGAGTCCCTCCCTTTAAAACAACCCACACCTTCATGATGGCACCCCATTACAGCCCACCCCCCATACACAGAGTCAGACACTCCTTTGTTGTTACAGAGCCAGAGTCAGAACTGCCCCTGAAAGTGGTGGGGGCCCCTTTCTCCTCTGACCTCACACTGTTCTTGGAAACAGCCACTCCTTATGACTCCTATATGGTTTGGCCAGGCCTTAGTGCCAGCCCCAGGAAGGCCTGTAGGTAGGGCGAGCCAGGGTGAGAGTCTAGCCTTGTCACTCTGCCAGGGCAAATGGTTTCACTATTTTTAATGGAGCGATATGAGTCAGAGGTTTCAGTCTCTCATTATTGGTTCCTCCCAATCCTATAATTACTCTTTGGCTATAGAACCTTATTTTGTTTTTAAGACTCTCCCAAAATACTATTAATATTGTCCATCTCATGTGTCCAAGGGGTCTAAGATAGAGTTAATATGACAAAGAAAAAAAAAACCACAAAAGACCTCAAATCCAGAAGGATTTCTTAAACTACAAAAACTGTGCCCCCACACCATCCTAGTGCCATGCCAGGAAGTAGAGCTACACAAGGCCAAGGGTAAGAGTAGGTGACTCTGAACACCACTAGTTACTTCTTGGCAAACTCCAGACTCCAAGCCAGGAATTTCTGGTCTGAGGCACCTCCCAGATTGACTGATGGGTTCATTCACTCTCTCTCCAGTACTCCCTGAGCCCTGCTTGCTGCCAGCCCCAAAGCGGAGCTGCACTGAACCTCGGCAAAGGGCAGGCTGGCTGACAAGTACCCAGCATCTCTGTGGGCCCCCTGCCAGTGCTGGTCCACTCAGAGATGAGAGGAATTGATCATGCAGATAAATGCCCTATATTCTCTTGGCCTCCAGACTAACCCTGCTTCTCAAAGGGATCATCTTACACCCAGGTTCTGAGAGTGGGAAGCCAGTGGGCCGCCAGAGTATATGTGAAACAAGGGCATGACTGTGAGCACTGCCCAGTTTCCCCCAGTGTGTCAAGAGCACACTTTTCCAGACCAACCTGCCTCATCCTAGCCATGGTGCCTACCCCAAGCACATTTCCTTGCTTTCACTGGAGCAGGAGAAGGCTTCTGACCAGATAGGCAGACCATGGAATCAGATCATCCCAAAGATCAGCAAGGAGGAGTTTTAGTTGTCAAAGGTGAAAACCACTCAGCTTGGCGTCATTGCCCTTCCACCAACCAGCAAGGCTCAATTATAGATCTTGTAAATTCCAGCAGAAAAAAAACGGTCTGCTAGAAGGTGAACAGAGGGAGCAATGGGAGTATTTGCCCTGCCTTCAGATGCCCCTAGCCTGCAGCAGTCTTTGCACCTCTCAGTTTTGTTGGGGCAGTCCCAGTAGCCCAGGGCAGAAGTAGCCCTTGCCTGAAGAGTCTCATCGATTGCCCCTTCTGACTTCTCCTCAAATGCCAAATCCCCATTATCTGGATGAACACGCCATGGGAGGATTTGTCCAAACTAAAACTGGACCCTCTTAGACACCTGTTAGGATTCTAAGTCAAGCAGTCTCATGACCAGAATTGGCTCTCTCCGGTATCTTTTTGAAGGATCAGAGTTTAAACCAGACGATCTTTAATCTCCCTTCCCACCCCGAAACCTGAGCTCAGCTATAAGCCATTGACAGTAAATGGGGTTTTTGTAGTTCAGACTCCCTGTTCTGCAGGTGAAGGGCCCTGTGCCCAATCCATTTGCAGCAAAATGCCAGACGGGGCGAGAGGAAGCGGAGGGCAGGTCCCTAGCCTCTGCTTCTGCCCTAATTTAAAAATTGCCCTTTGGGAGTGGACGTTTTCTCTTTTAAAGGTAGCTATTTCAGGGTAGACCTCACCCATCTCCTCTTCCTGCCCAAAAGCTCTCCTTTAAGACCTGAGTACTGCTTCTGACCTCTACCCTGTGGGTCCCACCTGCCTTTAGTTCAGACACTTATCTCTCTGTGGACTTTTATCTCTCTGTGGACTCTGTACAGGGTGGCAGGGGCCAGGCTCTTCCCCCTTGGGGAAGACTCAGTTCTGTGGCATCTAATCTCAGTAGCTTTGGGTTGGATGGTTGGTTAAGATAGGATCAGACTGGGGCACCGCCTTACCCTGGGCTCCCTATCCCTTGCTTCTCTGCTCTTTCAGCATCCAGGGTCCAATGCAGTCTAACAAATCCAGTGGCAAGGACTCCCTGGTTCTATCTCGGCCCCAGATCCCTCAATTGTAGGATGAGGGGGTTCGATTAGAGTGGGTGGTTCTCAACCCCGGCCACATGCTAGGCTCACTTGGTAAGTTTTTTTAAAAATATATATTTTTATTGATTTTAGAGAGGAAGGGAGAGGGAGAGAGAGAGAGAGAGAGAGAGAGAGAGAGAGAGAGAGAGAGAGAAAAATGAGAGGAGAGAGAGAC
>NW_006289227.1:270721-311636 GCF_000327345.1 Myotis davidii
ATCATTGATCAGCTGCCTCCTGTACACCCCACACTAGGGATCGAGCCCACAACCCAAGTATGTGCCCTTGACCAGAATCAAAGCTGGGACCCTTTAGTCCAGGAGACACTCTATCCACTGAGCCATACTGGCTAGGGCACACTTGGTAAGTTTTGTAAAATATCATTGTGTAGGACCCACCTTCAGGAAATCGAATTCATTTGGCCTGGGGTGAAGGTTAGGCATTTTTAAGAAGCTTCTAGGTCCCATACATTTATTGTCAGTTCACTTTCAATAAGAATGAAAAACATATTCAATGGGACCACCTTGGGAACTCCCGAACAAAACTGAGAGGTGCAAAGAATGCTGCAGGCTAGGGGCATCTGGAGGCAGGGCAAATACTCCCATTGCTCCCTCTGTTCACCTTCTCTCAGCACGATTTCAGTAAATAGTGCTAAGAGAACCAGATATCCACATACAAAGAATGGAGTTGAACCCCTAGTTCACAGCATATACAAAAAACTCCAGCTGGATCAAAGACCAAAATGTAAGGGCTAAAACCATAAAATTTAGAAGGAAACATAGGCATAAATCATAACCCTGGGATTAGGTGATGGCTTATTCCATAGGACACCAAAAGCATAAGCTACCAAAGAAAAATATTTAAAATGGAAAATAATCTAGAGGGGTCTGGCTTCACCAACTGCAGCTCTAATACTGAGGCACCTTCCTGTCCAGGAATCATATAGTAATGAAGGTATCTACTGATTACTCACTCTCTGCTAGGCTATGTGATAAACTAATGCTTCCTCTACCTTATCCTATTGAGGGCTCACATGGTATCTTTATACTCATTTTACAAAGGAGGAAACTGAAGCTTAGAGAGGTGAAATTTGTTTTCTGAGGCCACACACAATAAGTGGAGAAGTAAGGATTTGAACCCGCATTTATTAAGATCCAAGAGCCCTTGCTCTGAAGCCCTGTGTCACATTGTTCCTTCCTCAGCCTGCCTCCTTCCAGCCGAGCCACTTCTACCCCATCATCTGGGCCCAGCCCTTAAACCAGGGTATCTGCAAGTTCAGGGGCCTCAGGTGCCTAAGCAAACGGCTGCTGAGGGCTCCTGTTCCATTGGAGTGGCAAGCCGAGAGCACTATCTTCCCTGGCTTGTTTTTGGAATAGCTCCAGCTCCAGGATTGCTCCTGAAAGCAAGCAGTTTTATCCCTAAGTAGGGACCCTCACCAGTACAAAATGGGATTAGAAACTATGGGGTCATTAAATGAGTAGACACGAGAAGCCCCAATACCATTCTATTTATTCTAGCATTTACTGAGCACCTACTGTATGCAAGTTACTGGAGTCCTGCAGCAAAAAAGATCCCACTCTCGTGGAGCTTATATTACATTTGGTAAGGAGACTGGTTGTGGGCAAAGAACATAATTTCTTTTTTTTTTTAAATATGTTGGAGTGACATTAGTCAACATGAACATATAGGTTTCAGGTACAGGTTTCTATGTTACAAGATCTGTATATTGCATGATGTGCTCACTACTCAAAGTCAAATCAGAACATCATTTCTGATAGTAACAAATACAGAGAATAAGATAAAACAAGAGTAAAGTAATTCCATGGTAAAGATAATAAGTCAGGGAAAGCCTCCTAGGATGATGGCCTCTGAGGGAAGTCCTGAGTGATAAGAAAGGAACAGTCCTATTAGGAGCTAGAATAAAGCCTTAAACCAGTGTTCCTCATGAGAAAGGGACTACACTCCAAAATCATCCTTTACAGCAATGACATGCATGCTTTCTGGTGCCTCGCAGGGGATTGGCTGAGGTGGAAACATTGGCTACGGGATGGGAGCAGAGGGGAAAGGGCTGGTTTATTGGATGGACACGCAGGACCTTTGGAATGCTTGCTATTCCACTCAGTATTTATACCTCTCCTCCAACTGGGAAATCAGAGATTTTCATGTAGGCTGAGAAGACTCCGAATAAGGCAACGTGAGGCCGGCACAAAAGAAGCATTCCATACTCCTTGTAACTGCTTTCAGATTAACTTATGTTGTCATGGGACAGGCACATACAGCATGCCCACTCTGCCCCTGGCTAGATATGCATTTGTGTCCCCACGCCACAGTACCCATGCTGGCAGGGCTGACTGAGTCCCCTGTTGCTGTAACCCACTTAAATGGTAGCCATGTTGTCATGATTAGTTCATTTTCTGTCTCCCAACCTGGTCTCTTGTTTTTTCTCCTGTGGATCTGGTGAAGGCAATGGATCTGCGAACAAGTGCTGACATGTACCATCTCAAGACCATTCCAAAGGCTTCACAGACACCCTGGACAGATCCATGCAGATACTGCCAGAATAATCACCTTTTTGCTTGGGCCTCTGGTAACCCAGATTCCAGAAGGCTTAGCCTTTGGGCCCTGAAAGCACTTTCATAGCTAGCGATGAAGCCCAGGGCCAGGGGAGCAGTCTCTGCTTTCAGAACTGAAAAGGTGCTCTGAGGTCTGGCAGTAGCCTGGCAGAGGGACAGTAAGAGGGTGGGTGCCTACCCTAGGAATAAGTAGCTCTCCTTCCCCTATGTCCAAGCCCCAGGCATCCTTCCTGAGGACCTAGGGAAGCAGGAACTATGGGCAGTGTCAGAGGCCACAGCAGGCAAGGTGGGAGTTTAAGAGGTGCAACTGCACCCTCCCCCTCAAAGCAGCTAGTGCCCCAGCGGAGCAGCAGGCCCTACATGGTATAGCAGAGATGAGGTTTAAAAAGTAGCACCGTAGTAACACACTTGGGGAGTGTGCCGTGTCCAGTTCCAGTCAGCCTGGGCCTGGGGGAAAGACATGCAGCTGTTCCTGGGGCAGCAATTGACCTGTGACCTCCTGCTTAAAGAGGGTCGTGGTGTACACAGCGGGGCAGGGAACAGGTTTTTCGAACATCTTGGAGTCAGCAGAATCCACATGTGAGCCTCTGCTGGGCGGGCAGGAATAGTGCCGCCTCTGACGCTGATCCAGGAGCTCTTCGTTGCTAATAATCAAAAGCCAGCATGCTTGCCTCAGCCTGGAGTGGGGCTGTTTCTAGGTCAAAACTGACTTTGCAAAAGAGTCCCTTCATTCGGGGCTTAAAGAAAATGTTGTGTAGCAGGAAGTCATTGTATTGGGGGGGCAGGGGGGAGAGAAGAAAAGCTTTTTGGCTGGATCAGCTGCATCCCACCAGGATCCTTTTTGCACTTTCCATCCCTCTGCCCTTTGGAACACCACTGGATTGCCAGTGTCTTTCAAATGTTTGTTTCTTGCTCAGTAACACACACACACACACACACACACACACACACACACACGTCCCAACAGAGAGAGAGAGGGTTTACCTCTTTGGGTTGGGAGAGGGCGTCATCCACGAATGGCTCATTAAAGCCCACTGCTGCCACATTCCTGGCTGCTTAGGTCACCTCTCGAACAATATCCATCATTCATTTACCCAGCCACCCCACATCCTGCTGCTGGGAGGGGTCCCTGTGACACAGGAAGGACTTTATGACCAGCCATGCCAGGCCACCTCTCCCTCCCCCTTCATATTGAGTGACAAAGCAGAAACAGCTCTGGGGCCCCTCTGAAACCTGCTTTCCTGGTGCACCATGGGCCTCAGCATAGGGAGTGGTCGCAGTGGATCCCAATGGAACCAACAAGCTCGTCTTTCTTCTTTTACCCCCCCTCTCCTCCACTATACACAGTGCTATTTTAGCAACTAGAGGAGAATCTCTGACAGGCTGCCAGTGTGCAGAGGCGAGTTTGGGAGGCTCTTTGTGGTTTTGTTCACGTGTGTTCTGAAAGACAGATGAGTCCACATCCTTCCTCCCTAGATAGGTCTAGGGCTGGGTCCAAGCTCCCTTCATGGGATGACAGGGACAGACTTGGAACAGCAGGGCCACCATTGGCATTGTGCCTGCCTCACACACTGGGCCCAGGCCATCCTCTAAAAAGCATGCCAAACTTTGGAGCCACAGTCTTGCCTGCCTGCCTGACTTTGTGAGCTCCCCTCCAGCTCTGGGACTGAGGTAGGGCTGGAGCTTTTGCTGACTTGGTTCTGCTCGCTCTGCTTTGCCCATCTGGTACCTGGCACTCTACTCAAAACATTGTGGAATGAGTGACTACCCCATGTTTGTCCTGATTAGCTGTGTGACCCTCGGCAAGTCACTTAACCTCTCTCTGTCTCAGTCTCCTTAAAATGGAGATGATAATCTCTCACATGATCATGAGGTTGGAGGTTTTAAAGAGTTACTGTTTGTAAATGGAAAGAACTAGCAATGAACCGTTATTGCGTAGTTACCTTTAGCATGCTCTCCCCATCAGAATGTAAATTCTGTGTCTGTTTTGCTTCTTCCTATATAGCAAGTACCTAGTAGAAGTTCCAAGTCAGGATTTGTCAGTCAAGTGAATACATTGAGTGCCTCTTAGGTGAAGCGCTGGGGACATGGCCACCAGTCAGTCAGTGCTGCCCCTGGAAAATGACCCTTGACAGTAAAACACAGATGAGCTCGCTGCTCTTGCCTTCCCCTCCTCCCAACAGAGGCCGGTACCTTTGGGCCTTCCCAAATGAAATTGACATCTTGAGCTGGCATTGCCAACATGGCTCCTCGGCCTTCCTCCTGCAAATTTCTCTCAGAGCTCTCTACCCTCTTTTCAACACTGACCCTTGCCCCCTTCAGCTTAATCCCATGCAACAGCAGCCAGCATGACCTTTTGAAGGCCCCATGAGGTTGGTCTGCCCGCCTCCTGGCACATCTTACTCCCCTCACTCTTTTCTTCTTGAAACATGCTATTTCACCTGTTGTTCCCATTATCTGGAAAGTCTCCCTTACATTTGTATTACTAACTCATTCTCAGTCAGATCAGAGTTGGAGAATCACCTCCTTAGGGAAACTTCCCGTGTCTACCCCTGCCACTACATCAGGAGTTGTACCCCAGCACATGGAACCCTCTCTTTCTCTCCCTTTCCAGTGGTGAGAGAGTAGAACAGGTGTAACATAATACATCAGAGCCTGGCCTCTGGAGCTTAGTACCTGGCTTTAAATCCAGCTCTAGAACTTGCCAGGTGTGTAACTACCTGTGGGCAAGTCACATCACCTCTTACCAGTGGTTCTCAACCTTCTGGCCCTTTAAATACAGTTCTTCATGTTGTGACCCAACCATAAAATTATTTTCGTTGCTATTTCATAACTGTAATGTTGCTACTGTTATGAATCGTAATGTAAATATCCGATATGCAGGATAGTCTTAGGCGACCCCTGTGAAAGGCTTGTTCGACCGCCAAAAGGGTCGCAACCCACAGGTTGAGAACCACTGACTTAGACCCTTGTCCTAATTGTAGAATAGGACAGTAATAGCACTGACCTCAGAAGATAGTTCTGAGGATGACAAATTGCCTAGAACAGTGCCTGGCACATAGTTAGCTCTATAGAAGCATTTGCTACGGTTGTTACTGTTATCACTTTTCTTTCTGTACTGAGTATTTGCTTGATTAATGAGATCCTCTTCCTCATCAGACTGGGAACTCCATAGAGTGCAGTCTGTGTCTGCTTTGGCTCACTATGTACTCGGTACAGTGCCTGGCCTTGGGTTGACACTCAGCAAATGCTTGTTGAGGAATGGATGTGTACCAGCCCCGCAGTGGCCTGGGGCGTGGGAGCAGGTGGGACCTGCTGTCAGACTGAGAATTTTGCATAGCTGAATTTTGCTCATGAGGCCTCCATCTGTAGAAACTGCCCCTTGGCACTATCCACTCCACACATCTTAGTCTAAATCCAGGTAGGAAGAGTGTATAAGCAGAATGCTATTTTTGTAACCAACTAGAAAAAGCTATAAATTTTTAATATCCTATTTGAATTCCAGCTCCTATTCACCAGTCATACTGCATGGAAAAGTGACCTGCAGTTCCCTGAAGATGGCCTCACAAGGTCATGCTATCCTTGCTCAGAGCTCAGGGCTCCATGAGCCTCCAGTGTCAGTAGACGCCTCTCAACTTTCAGGAGAGAAAACAGTGCCAAGCAGGGCATGGATTGAGGCGGGGGAAGCCTGTGGGTGGAGTTCCGTTTTGTGTCTGTCAGGTTCAGGAGGGAGTTCTTCCTACTCACCACCTAGGCCAGGTAAGTGGATATTCTCCCCATGCACCTGCTCAGTGTTCTGCTTGGGACTCTGCCTGCCTCTAGCCAGGGAGACAGAAGTACATGGCAGAGTTACCACTTATTTAAAAATAGATCTTTCTTGACATGTATGTAGCATTGAGCACTTAATTTGTGCCAGGCACTGTCCTAAGTGGTTTACTTGCATTATTTTGTCTGATCTTCATTTAAATGGAGATCATTATCTTTATTTCATCAACAAGGAAGCCAAGCCTCATTGCTTGCCCAAGGTTACACTTTTGGCAGATTGCCTCAATGGCAGAGACAAGATTTGAACCCAGGTCTGTGTGAGTCCTAAGCCAGAGCACTTGCTTACTGCTCAGAGAAGATGAGCAAAGGGCAGAGATGGGACATGTGTTTGGAGATGGGTAGTACAGTGACCTTGTGAGGAAAGATGGTGTGAACCAAACAAGGCAAGATTGTTCAAAGCCTCCACAGGTTGGGGTGCATCTTGAGAGGATCTCCTGCAATCTTGTTTCCATTTCAAACCATGGGGGTGGGGTAAGGGTCTTTGCAGAGAGGGAGACAGCAGTGTGGATATGTGTGCTCACACAGTTCAAATGGCACTTTATTACTAGGGGCCCAGTGCACGAATTTGTGCACCTTGAACTGTGGGCTGCGAGGCTGCAGTGGGCACAGAGGCGGGTCTCGGCCCATCCTCTGTGCCCCTACCTAGCCCCTCCTGCTGCAGCCCCTGGTCTTCTGTCTGCTGGCAGCTCCCGCTGCTGCTTGCACCCACTGATGGTGCCGAGTGATTGGGGCCAGCGCCAGCAGCAGGTTTGAGTGGCGGCTGCTGCCCCAATTGCCCCTCAGGAGCAGGGGGAGGGGGAGAAGCCCTCAGGGATGATTGGGGCCGGCAGCCGCCACTTGCACCTGCTAATAGGGACTGGTGCTGGGCACTTGCAGTGGGTGCGACCAGTGGCTCCAGTGCCAGCAGCAGGTGTGAGTGCCAGGTGGGACCGTGGCATGTGGGAGCAAAGAATTTTCAGTAACCACCGGAGGCTGGCCCTGATGACAGCAACAGGTGCCCCGCCTTGGTCTGGTGCCCCAGCTCACCTGCTCCACCATCTCGCTGTGGTTGACGCCTGCCATGTTTTGCGCATGCCCCCTGGTGTTCATGCACATCATAGCGACCAGTTGTTACGCCGTTCAGTCTATTTGCATATTAGGGTTTTATATAGATAGATGTTTTTTTTATTTTTTAAATATATTTTATTGATTTTTTACAGAGAGGAAGAGAGAGGGATAGAGAGTTAGAAACATCGATAAGAGAGAGACATCGATCAGCTGCCTCCTGCACATCTCCCACTGGGGATGAGCCCGCAACCCAGGTAGATGCCCCCGACCGGAAATCCTCTGGCATTTTAATTATGATGTGTCTTGGTGTAGGATCAACCCACAACCCAAGTATGTGCCCTGACTGGGAATTAAACCAGCAACCTTTCAGTGTGCAGGACATGCTCCAACCAACTGAGCCATACTGGCCAGGCTTATTTGACACTTCATGCTAACCCTGTGTAAGAGGCTTTAAAGCATACTCTTCCCCCCCCCCCATTTAATCTTGCAACAACTACAGGAGGTAGGTTCTGGTAAGTTTATCCTATAGAGAAGGAAAATCAGGTATAATAGGTCAAGTCACTTGATTGGAAACACAGAACAAGTAAGCTGAGGAGCTGGCATTTAAACCCAGACTTGTGCCCCTTCAGAGCATGCAAGTATAATCCAGGCAGTGGAGCTGCCATTGAGACACTTGCTCAGCCATGCTTGCAGACCAGGTGCCTAGATCTTGGCCTCAGCAGCAGCAGAACACCAATAGGGCTTGCCCTCTGGGAACTGCCCTCTTGCATCCTCTCAGCCGTGAGATGTGATTGGCCACTTTACTGCCCAACAGCATCTATCAGGCACATGCAAGATAGAGGCTCAGCATCCCCTGTCATTTCCTGCCCTAGCCCCGCCTGCTACTGCCCTTGGCTTTACAGGTCAGCTGAGTTCCACGTGTACTCGCTGCCCACCACTGAGACCAGCTGTGCTTTGGGCATTATAAAAATATGTGAGATGTGAGGAGTAATTCCTACCCCATGGGAGTGTGCACATGTGCACGGAACCTCCAGTGAGATCCAGACGAGGAGGAGGCTGTCAGATGCTGAGGGCTGTGTACCAATGAGGCTGGCAGGGCACAGAGAGAGCACTCTGGAGGAGGCAGGCGGGAGTCCAGGAGAGGCACAGGGACGTATGAGAACATTTCTGAGCACCTGCTATGCGCTCTACAGGCATTGTCACCTTGAATCCTCACACTGGCCGTGACCCCAGTGCCATCTTCATCATCACGTTACAGATGAGGAAGCAGATGCTAGGATGGGTAACTTGCCCACATGAGAGGTGTAACCAGCATTCTAGCCCTGGTTTGTCTGAATTCAGAATTGCATAGGGACAGTGTGGGAATTTGGTAGGGAAGGCAAATTCATACATTCCTTAATGAGAACCTGCTTGGTGGCCAGAGCTCAAAGTAGCTCACAACTGTGGGAGGCAGGAGACAATGCATAATTGTTGAGAGATCAGACACAAAGGAGGGGGCATCCGGGTCAGAGCAAGCAAGTTGGTGCAGGCACCCCCCGAGGAGCTGCCTTTCAGGCTGATTTGAGGAAAAGGCAGTTGCTGGCTAAGGTGAGGCAGGAACAAGGCAATGGGAACAGCCTCAAACAGGAAGGGTCTTTCTGTCTCCTAGGCAGAGGAATTCATAGTTGTCAAGAGGCAGGCGGGGGAGTCCTGGGCCACCGGCAGTCCATCCCATCCTGTCCCATGCCCTCCCCTCCCCGCACTCAGGTTTGGAAGGAAACCTCTTGTGGTCCCCATTGTAGTACAGCATGTTAATTAGGCAGCTTCTTTGTCTGGGAATGACCCTGTGTTGAGTCTCTGAATGAGCAGGGCTGGTGGCATTATCAGAACACATAGTGTTTGGCCAGAGGCTCCTTGGAAGCCCCTCACCCCCACGTGGCCTCTGCCTGTGCCTGTACCTGGGCATGGAGTGTGTGCTCTTGCACATTCCTGGCTGTCTGCCCACGTGCACACTGACCCCTGCAGAATGAAGAGGGTAGAGGTTCCTATGAGAAACTGGGTGGGGCTTTTCCCAGACCCTGCTTCGGGAGGCTGAGTGGGCCGGTTTCCCAGAAGGAGTCTGGGCATGTCCACCTTAACTGGTGTGACATGCTTCCCTGGCGCTGACATCTGATAACATGCCCCAACCAGCAGGGGGCTGAGTGGCTGGCCACCACCAGAAGGCCAAGTGCCTTGTATTTGGGTGTTCTGTGTTGAGGTTTGGGCTTCTTGTCTATGGCCCTCTTTACCTGAAAACTCCCTTTCACCTTCCAGCATCCTCATGCCCACTGATCCTCAGAAACTTCCTCCTCGGAAACAGTTGTTTGACTGGGGGAGGAGGGGCCTGCCTCCCACTTGCCTGGCATCCCTCTCTAAGATACATTGATCTTAAGATTTGGAAGGGTGGGTTGTGGAATGTTCCCCAGGGAATAGAGGACATGTGGCCAAAAGGAAAGCAAACTGTGAGGACGTGCACGGGGAGGTGCTTGCTGGTAGGCCACTCAGAGCTCCCAAGGGACACTAACATAAGGAAACCTTGAATTTATAGGAGGCTTTACTTTTCCAGCTGTTTTCCTGTCCCAGGTCATCTCTGTGCCAGAGATGGGGAAGTGGCTGCCCAAGCTTCTACAGGGCAGGTGGGTGGAGGCAGTACTAGCTGGTGCTTGTGATCTGGCCAGTCCACTGGCTGAATGAGGGCTGGCCGTGTCTGCCCAAGAGAACATAGCTCCACAGCAGCGGTTGCCAACCAGTAGTCTGCGGACCACTGGTGGTCCACGAGGTCCGAAAGGTTGGCGACCGCTGCTCTACAGGAGCAGGGCCCGTACCTCTTGTTTTCACACTTGGGCCTGGTACTGAGTCAGATAGGTTTGTGTGATTGACCAAGCAAACCACAGGTGGTGGCACCTCTGTCTGCTGCCTGTGCTAGGTGTAGGGTGTCTCGGAGCGGGCACTTGTTCCAAGGGTGGCAGACTGAGGTTCCAGTCTGTGCTCTGCCACTTTTCACCTAGGTGTTCGTGCAGTGGGTCTGTTAAACACCCCGGGCCTCAGTTTCCTCAGATCAACCTGCTAAGTTGTTGTAATGATTAGAAACAGTATATATAAAGGGTGAAGCCCAGGGCTATGGCCCAGCCCTTTGGCTAGAAGCCCCAACAGCCATGCTGACCCTCCTGGCCACTCTCTGCTTTGCTTACTAGACCTTCACAGCCTGGTGCAATTCCCATCTGCGGAAGGCCGGCACGCAGATCGAGAACATCGACGAGGACTTTCGAGATGGGCTCAAGCTCATGCTCCTCCTGGAGGTCATCTCAGGTGAGACTCCTCTCTCATGAAGCACACCCCACCTGGAACCGGGTACCTGTCACAGCAGGCCCCAGGACATGGCCCACCCCATCTGTCCTGTTGCTGCTGGGAAGAGTAGCAAGTTGCTATACGGCTGAAGTAGCAGTGTGTCTGAGCATAGGCCTGTTGGGATGGGCCCAGAGTGCTGTGGCAGCCCGTTCTGTGGCAGCAATGGGGACCCTAGAGCTTTTCTTTTTTTCTCTTCTTTCTCAGGTGAGCGGTTACCTAAGCCAGAGCGGGGCAAGATGAGAGTGCACAAAATCAACAATGTGAACAAAGCACTGGATTTCATTGCTAGCAAAGGAGTCAAGCTGGTCTCCATCGGGGCAGAAGGTGAGCTTGGATTGGGCAGCTCAGTTTCTGACCTGCAAGCTCTGAGGCCTGACCTCTGCCTCAGAAGCTGTGCTGATGGTAGAACACGGGGTGTGCTTAAAGCCCCGATATATCCTTAACAGTGACCACAGTGATTGCCTCAGTGTGACATTGGGCCCACAAGTTTCCCCTCCCCTCCCACAGGATAATCCAGTCCAAGACTGAGGAATCTAGTGCCCCTGATCACGCAGGGCAGGCTTCCTCTGCAGGGAGAGGAATGGCTTTGACTTGTACCCTGGGGACACTGACAGACAAGTGACATGGCATCTCTCTGTGCCAGGAGCACATTTGCCCTTAGGCCCTGCCTGGTATCTGTGGGCAGGAGGGGATGCAGAAGGTAGAAGGGCACTTGAGGCCCAGTGTCAGTGCTCTGGGGCAGGGAGTGCGAGCCCAAAGGTCAATGACCAGACTTTGCTGGCTACATGGCCTGGGAGAATTTGTCCTCTGACTGATTACCCAGGATCCTTCTGTGCCCCATGGGGATTCTCAGGACTGTAACTTTCTACTTCAAGCCCTCCTACTAGAGCAACAACGTGCTGTCCCTCTAGCAGCGGGTTCTTGTCTTGTGGTCACAGACACTTTTGGAGACTAGGTGAAGCCTGATGGAGTTCAGCTGCTCCCCATCAGCCTAGACTCAAAAGTTCTCATTAGTCAGAGCAGTTTTCCTATGCACAACATCCATGTTGTCCCAGCATTTCAAAAAACAAAGAAAACTAATTGCCATTAGTGACAGTACTCTGAGAGTGAGGCCAAGACTCTAGGCTAGAGTGCCTATGGAGAGTTCCAAGACTTCCCCTGCCCCTGCTGCCCTGGGACCTCTCCAGAGAGGGGTGCCAAGCCTTAGATACCACAGTTGGAGTAGTTGGTGTTTGTTTAAAAAAAAATCAAAGCCCAAAGATTTAATTAGGCCCTGAGATTTTCTGTCCTTGCATGGATCTTTCCTCCTGGCTGCACTCCAGCCTTCTGCTTCTCACAGCTGCATTTATTTTGCTCAAATTCTATTTTGTAAATACAGAAGGGGTTAGAGGAGAGGCCCGTGGCAGTCATCAGTTTTCATTTGGAGAAAAACTCAGGCTAAAAACATTCTTTTTTCATGTCCAAATTAGTTCACTCCCAATTCTTTTAGACAAAGCTATAGAACAGCCTACTAGGGACATTCCGAGGGCTTTGGGATACCTGAGAACCCCAGCCCCCACACTGCCCTTATCTCCCTGTCCCTCTAAGGATCTACACAGTTGTAGGAACATTACTTCCTTATGGAGGTTCTTAGAGGGAATGAGTTGGAGGCACAGCTGCAGTTCTGAGAAGCAGCTGGTGGAAGTGTAATGAGAAAAGCCTTCTTCTTCCCCTCACAGGAACTCCCTAAGCCCTCCGTGACCAGCTTCCCCATGTAACCGGCTGGGGGTGGGACCTGTGACCTCCTCTCCAGATTGCCCATCCCCCACCTCTGGGTATCTGGCACTTGGGAGGAATGCAGCTTAGATTTCCTGAATGAATGGCTGCCTTTGCTTCACACTGGGAAGCTTCTGCCTGGTTTCAGAGTCTGGGCTTCTTGGCCCTGGGAAAGGGCCTGCACACACTGTCTTCTGCCTCTGCCTCCAGGCTGCAGACTACACATATTTTCTTATCCTGAAACTAAAGCCAAAAGCTATCCTCAGCCATCAGCCCATGACTTCAGTTGGGGAGTTTCCCCACCATTGCCAATAGAGTCCCCACCCTTTTCTCTTGAGTGTGTCCTTGGGGAAGGTTGGGCCCCATCCTGTGGATGACCACGATACCCCCTTTTTAAATCAAGCCCATCCTAGAGTTTTCTGCTCTTGAGGATCCCTGAACAAGATCTCTTGAAGTGTCCTTCTATTCTTCCCACCCTTTCTCCCTGCATCTTGTGTGCCAGGGTGTGTGGGGGCAGAGGACATTTAAAAGACTGCCAAAGGCACGTCTGGCTGATGGGCTCCTCCTGGATGAGGCCCCTTGTACTTCTGTCACCCAGCAGTGGACACAGGGTACCCTGAGTGCTGCAGAGATGACTTTCTCTAAGTTGCTGAAGCTAAAGAATGTGTGGTCCAGACCCTTCTCTCTCACTCCCAGACGTTTCAGAGCGAAGTTGGTTTTGGGGTTCTGTGTCCCTACTTTCCTCTTCCTTCAACAACATCATATCTTTCTCAAGGGCCAGGGCCAGGTGCTGGGGATGCAGTGGTCACAAAGGCAGACAGTGAACAAGTAAACCAACCAAGAAATACATGGTTCCAATTGGCAATCAGTAAGGGGAAGAGCAAGGTGGTGGGGAGAGGGGCCCTGGGATGTGTGCAGGGAGCACCTTTAGATGTGTTCAGGGAAGCCGTTTTGAAGAGGTGACAATAAGCAGCGGCTGACAGGGTAAGAATGACTTGCATCTGAGAAAGGGGGTTGAGGGATGCATTTTTGTTGGTGGGCAGAAGGTGTGAGGTCCTTAAAGCAAAAAAGAGCCTGGCTTGCCAAAAG
Organism: Myotis davidii; assembly: GCF_000327345.1. Taxonomy (NCBI): domain Eukaryota; kingdom Metazoa; phylum Chordata; class Mammalia; order Chiroptera; family Vespertilionidae; genus Myotis; species Myotis davidii. Next base: position 284,159 of record NW_006289227.1, read on the forward strand.
GACACAGCTAAAGAGTGCTGGGGAGGGGGAAGGGCCAAGGTCACCCAGGGCAGGCTTGTAAGCTGGGCCTCAGAACACGGGCTTCGTTTGAGGTGTAGGTGAGTGACACAAATCTGATGCAGTTTTTAAAGGGACCATCCTAGCTGCTGTGTGGAGGTGGATTGCAGGGGCTGGTGTAGGGTGCAGTGCATCAAGCTCTGGAGGAGACAACAGTGGCTTGGGCAAAGGTGGCAGCATTGGGCTTGGAAGGAAGTGGACAGGTTCTCAACAAACAGTAGTGCAACATGTACCTACTAGTGGGGAGACGTGTCCATAAAGCCTGATGGAGGTGTCAACAGAGGGCTGGGAGCAAGCTTCGGGGAGGAGCAGTCTTTTAAGCTGGGTCAAGGGAGCCCTGGCTGGTTTTGCTCATTGGAAAGAGCGGCGGCCTGCAGACTGAAGGGTCCCAGGTTCGATTCCAGTCAAGGGCACATGCCTGGGTTGCGGGCTCAATTCCCGGTGGGGGGCATGCAGGAGGCAGCTAATCAATGATTCTCTCTCATCATTGATGTTTCTATGTCTCCCTCTCCCTTCCTCTTTGAAAGCAATAAAAATATATTAAAAAGAAAAAAGAGAGAAAGCAGATTATACCATAGATTAAGGATTTGGAGTAAAAAATAACAAGATTGGTTGGTCCAAATAGAAGTTATAATACTGCCCTAGCTACCCCAGAGTGTTCAGGGGACACCTCCAGTGAGAGTAGTGGAGGGTAGACCTGGGCAGCTAACTTTAAGTGGGTTGGGAAGGCTGCCCTGGGGATAGGGGGCTCTCAGTCTGGTTTAACAACCTTCTCACCCTTTGCCCCCTCCCTGCACACAGAGATCGTGGATGGCAACGCAAAGATGACGCTGGGGATGATTTGGACCATCATCCTCAGGTTCGCCATCCAGGACATCTCGGTGGAAGGTAAGAGCCAAGAGTCCTACTGACAGCCCAAAAACCACTTTCTCCCTACCCAGGTTCCACTTGAGTTGGGAGACTTAGATTAGGATTTCGGGCATTTTGTCTTCATGCTTCAAGGCTCATCCCTGTTTCCCAGTGTCACTTACAGGGCCTGGCCATGTGCAGGAGTGGTTAGTGGAGATTCTGGCCCAGGCTGTAGGTGAAGGGATCCCCCTCGAAGCCACCCAACTCTGGTATCCACCCAGAGTACTTTGCTTTCACAGCCTCTGTCTTGCTGGACCCTCACATCACCCTCATGAAGATGGCATGATCAGCTCCAATTTACAGCCGAGGAATCTGAGTCATATAGACATTAGTCAGAGTCAGGCCTGGCCTGGTTCCCCTGAGCGTCAGTGCCTACCTGTTTCCACTCTCCAACTTTTGCCTCTGTGGATCTGGAATCGGTCCAGGCCATCACCGACTCTTCACTTTGTTCAAGGAGAGGCCGAGGCCAGGATCAAAGGGTTCTTTGATGATGTGTCCTGGCAGTAAAAGGCACAGGCCTTGTGGTCTGAAACATGGCACAGGTTCAGACCTTGACATTATTGTGTCACTGCCATTTCCTGGGGTGACCCTGAGTGAGTTACTTCTTGGGGCCATGTGTGCTGATCGGCGGTTAGGCTCAGCAGAGGCCTGCCCATGTCTGGAATGGAAGGGGCTGTTGCTACCGTCACTGCTGCTGCTGCTTTGTCTGGTGGCCTGTCCCTCAGGTTCTGCTTGAACAAGTAGAATGGTTTTGTCTGAGCCAGTGCTCAGTGTCTTTGTGTGTTTTGCAGAGACCTCTGCCAAGGAAGGGCTCCTTCTCTGGTGCCAGAGAAAGACAGCTCCATACAAGAATGTCAATGTGCAGAACTTCCACATCAGGTGAGCGCTGGCAGCCCTGAAGCCCGACTCATTCCCTTGCTTCTTCCTGGGACCTGAGGCACTATCCTCCCACCCGCCTTCGTTTCCTGTGCTTTCCTCATGATCTGTCAGTTGCCAGCCCTCCAGGAGTCCCTTCTCCTGACACTGACTCCTGTGAGCTCCTTGTAAGGTCCCTGTGTCCTCTCCAAGGAGGAGGGGGAGGGGGAGGAGAGATGGTGGAGGTGAGGTCGGCAGTGGCAGTTGCCTCACCGTCCTGGGCTGAAGGCTTTGAAGACTGGTTCTTTGGCCAGCCTTATGACTCTTCTTCCTCCACAAGCAAAGTGATTCTCTAAAGCAGCAACAAAGCTCTTTCTTTGGTTTTGTCCTCTCAAGAGAAACCCATCCCTAGAGATGCTTGTGAATTGAGTGTTGGGGAAAATGTACTTTGTCCATTCTAGTGAACAAAACCCAGTCAGCCCTGTGATGGACCTGCTCTCCCATGTGTGAGAAGAAAAGGAGACGTGTCCACAGTTGCCAGGACACAGGCAAACATGGTCAGCGTCACTTGAGATCCAGTGTGACCAGAGGCAGGGTGGTCCTGAGATCAGGTCCAGTTTGGCCCTGTGATTGCACCCTCCGAACCTCTGGTGTCCTCCCAGGGTGGATGGACAAAGGAGAGAGCACACATAGGAATGAAGAATGGGGCCTCAGAGAATCCACAGTGGTTCTTTCGTGCCCCCAGTCTCTCCAGGGCCCCAGCATTAGAAGTGGGGGACCTTTCCATTGTACTCTGCTACTAATAGCAAACTGTCCTGCCCTTAAGCTCCTCTGTGCCTCCTTCCTTTTCCTGCCACCAATTCACTGGTCCTCTCTGTACTTCTTGTTCATTTATTTTTTTCAACTAGAGGCCCGGTGCATGAATTCATGCACCAGTGGGGTCCCTCAGCCTACCAGCGGGATCAGGCTGAAACCAGTTCTCCAACATCCCCCAAGGGGTCCCGGATTGCAAGAGGGCGCAGGCCAGGCCAAGGGACCCCATTGGAGCTGGGGAGGGACATAGGACATTGGCCAGCTGGGGAGGGACCACAGGAGGGCTCCAGGCCGTGTCCAGCCCATGTTGCTCATTCGGACCCCAGCAGCAAGCTAACCTACCAGTCGGAGTGCCTGCCCCCTGATGGTCAGTGCATATCATAGCCAGCGGTTGAGCGGCCTTAGCATATCATTAGCATATTACACTTTGATTGAACGGACGACCAGATGACTGGACAGTTAGCATATTAGGCTTTTATTATATAGGACTGGTAAATAGCTATGCAATGCCTAGAACTTGCCGCGAGTGGGGATCCAGCAGGACCAGAATGATTCCCTACCCTTGGAAAGTTACACTGCAGCAGAGGGGACCCCTAGCTGCCAAAGGTGCAACTCAACCAACACAATTTCAGGTAGAAGTGCTATGTAAACTAGGACCACAAAGTAGAGTGAGGTGATAGAAAGTAATTGGGAGAGTACCTTGGTCAGGAGTGGCCTTCCTGAGGAAGTGTCACTAAGCTTGACCCTACAAGGAACCAGCCCTTAGAGGATCCCAGGAAGAAACATGTGACCAGCCTAGCTTGTGACCAGTTGTCATTTTGCCTCGCAGAGGCCCTCATGCCAGCAACATCTTGGCATTTAGCCAGTATGTGGGCCATGTCAGCCAGGGTGCGGAGGTCACACAGCACAGGCACCGGCCTTCCGCGGTAGGCCGTCTCCCCTCATTGGGCCTGTCCAATTCATTGGAGCCTTGCATGTACACATGTCAGGCCTTGGTCTAAGTGTTTCCATATTTACTTACTTAATCCTCATGATAATCCTCATGAAGCAGGCACTGTTATTATCCCCATTTTACAGACATGGAAACGGGTACAATTGTAGGACTTGCCCATAGTCACACTAATAGAAAGTAGAAGAGCTGGGATTTGACCCTGTAACTCTCAGCTCCAGCAGTCAAGGTCATAGCCATACCATCTCCCGGCAGAGCCTGGCACACACACTAAACCACCTCAATAAATGGGAATTGATCATTGCTGTGGGTACCCGGGGCCTTTCTGAACTCCCATTACAGTGCGTGGGCACCCTCATAACCTTGGCCTTTCCACCCCCAGCTGGAAGGACGGTCTTGCCTTTAATGCCCTGATCCACCGGCACAGGCCTGAGCTCATCGAGTATGACAAGCTGAGAAAGGTATGCATCTTGTGTTCCCCTCAACAGTCCACAGATAACCTGTGTCTGACCCTAACGCTGGATCACGTCCCCCAAGTCCATCTATCGCTGGTGTTCAAAGCTGGATTCTGTGATCAGATGGGCAGGCTGGAGAGCCTAGTGCCAACTGTCACCAGACCCCCTGGCTCAGTTCTCACCTCCCTTGCTCCCCTCAGAGACTGTCCCCTTCTCCTTCCATGGGCATTGTAACCACCAGGGTTATTTTAGGGCCTGACCAACCATGTCTTCTAGCTCCCCTTCCTTAACTTCTGGATTCTGGAAGCATTCCCTCTCTGTCCATGGGGAGGAGGGGTAAGACATTCCAAACCATCACTGCTGGCAGACATTTCCTGGCAGGGTCCTGTTCTACTTTGTCTGTACAAAGCTTGTGACCCTGTAAGCCCCAGGCCCTGCCCTAGGAGTTTCCCAGCCTTGTGGGGAAGACAGGACAATGTATCCAGAGCAAGCCAGCCACATGAGGCCATGCACAGGTGCTCAGGCTGAATGGGGTGGGGAGGAGATAGGGCCCAACAATACTGCAGGGGGGGGATGGCACACTCGGGCTGTCATGATTGGGAAAGGAGGAGGGCCAGCCTAGAGCCAGAGAGCAGGCATTCCAGGTGGAGGGGGCACGGGCCTCATTGAGCCCGTTCAAGCCACAGTGAGTAATGGAATTGGGCTCTAGCTGGAGAGCAGTAAAGACACGTGAAGAAGGGTCCAAGTCAAGTGGGCTTTAATCCCATAGCAGTGGGAGAGAGCATAAAGGGATGGTTCAGAGGGGTTGGAACGTAGAGATTCTCAATTTGCTTCCCCCAGCCCCCAACCCAGGGCTGTCTCAAGTCTGGCCAACTAACTATCAGGGGTTCAGGACAGGGAGCTTAATCTGTGGTCTGGATAGTTGAAAACTATAAGAAAAGAGCACATTCTTTCCTGGAGAAAAGGTCCCTAGTTTGTCCAGCAGGATTTCCAGAGGCGTCCCTTTGGGTCGGAATTGACTATCCAGGTGGCCTCCTCACCCTGCCAGCAGCACAGGTGGCTGAGAACTGCCTAAAAAGTACCCTTTCCAGTCCTAACCCCTCCCCAGATCCCTTCCTTGTAGGCCAGCCATGGGTCCCTTTTGTTTCTGGATCCTGCCCCTGACTGAGTTCTCCCTCCTTTTCTCCTTTCCCTCTCCCCAGGACGACCCAGTCACCAACCTGAACAATGCCTTTGAAGTGGCAGAGAAATACCTAGACATCCCCAAAATGTTGGATGCAGAGGGTATGTACATTTCTTTTGTTCAGTCAACACATTGTTTCGTGTATGTCTTATGATAACTTCAGACAACTGGCAGAGCCAGTGAGAATGGCTGAGGATCTGGGTGAACCCGGGACAATGTGTCTCCAGGGGAACCAAAGCAGGAGCAGCCTGCGCAGGCCAGACATGCTCAGGGATAGAGCAGGGTGAGGAGTGGGGAAGGGGGAAGGAGGATTGACTCTGGGGGCTGCCAAAGCCCTGCCTGACCCAGTCCCACACCTGGGGGAAGGCAGGGAGCAAGGTGGCCAGGGAGGGCTCGCTCCTCTGAATAAGCAAGGCTTCTACCTACCCCGCCTGCTGTGGTTTGGAATCCAGAGCCCACCCGTTTGGAGTGTTTTGTGTTTTCCTTTTCTGGCTTTTCTCCATTTCCCAGCCATGCACCACCCAGCCAGGATCCATGCCTCTGGCCTCTGGTGGCCCTTGGGGGTTGACTATCCAGAAGCCCCTTGAGACCATTCTCAGAGAGAGGAAGTGGCCTCATTTTAATCCAGTTCCCACAGCTGTGGCCTTTCTAAAGCCCTTGGGGATGGAGGGGCTGAGGGTGTGGCTAAGCCTACCAGAGTCACCGGGGGTCACTGAATCAGCTCTAAGGGTCCTTCTCCTGGGATGTCTGTGGTCTTGGGAGCCTTTGGATCCTGGTGAGTGACCATCCCTTCCCCCCACCGCTACGTGGGCAGTTTAACCCTTGTCATTCACTTGCAGACATCGTGAACACGGCTCGGCCCGACGAGAAGGCCATAATGACCTATGTGTCCAGCTTCTACCATGCCTTTTCGGGAGCGCAGAAGGTACCGGGCAGGGCCAGGCAGGCCCACCTCGCTGCCACTGCCCAATGCCACTGCTGCCTCTCGCCTCCCATGCTCACCTCATTTCTCTTGCAGACGGCAGTGGCCTCTCCGACTAGAAGCCATACCCCAGCTCCTTGGCATTGCTGCCACCCTTTGCTCACACTGTCTATTGAGTGCCCAGTCTGTGCCAGGCTCTGTACTAGGCACTGAGAGTATAGTGGTGACAGTCAAGCAGGGTCTCTGCTTTCATGGAATTTCCATTCTAGTGGGTGAGGCAGACAACAGGCATATTCACAGATCAAGTAATTTCATGTGATAAGCACAGTAGAGAACATGGGACAGGGTGGTGGGACAGAGAAGCCCGAGGGCTGCTTTAGCTGAGGCCATCATGGGAAGCCTCCGGGGGGTGACATGAGCAGCACTTGGAGTGATGAGCAGGAGCTGTCATGTGAAGATCTGTAGGAAAAGCATTCCAGGCAGAGGGTAGAGCAAGTGCAAAGGCTGTGAGGCAGAAATAAGCGTGGCTTATTCAAGGAATGGCTGGAGAAGAGTAAGCGAGGTGCAGGTGCAGAGCCAGGCTATGTAGGACTACTGTAGTCTGAGATCAAGAATTTAGTTTTTAGCCCTGGCTGGTTTGGCTCAGTGGATAGAGCATTGGCCTGCGGTCTGAAGGGTCCCAGGTTTGATTCCAGCCAAGGGCACATGCCTGCAGGCTCGATCCCTAGTAGAGGGCGTACAGGAGGCAACCGATCAATGATTCTCTCATTGACGTTTCTATTTCTTCTTCTCCCTTCCTCTCTAAAATCAATAAAAATATATTAAAAAAAAATCATTATTTAAAAAAAATAATTTAGGTTTTATTCTAGGGCCCCAGGAAACTGTGAAGTGGTTTATGTTGAGGTGGCAGAAATGATCTTACATTTTCAGAAAGGTCAGTTAGGATTTAACTCCTCCAGCCCCAATGGCCGGTGTCACAAATCCAGGCCTGGTTAGAAGAGGAATCCACCCCTTCCCTCACCAAAGCCTTCACACATGGCCCGCATAGCCAGAGCCAGGGTGTGGCTTCCAGTCCAGAGCAAGCGCTATTCCTCCTGCATGAGCCTCGGGCCCTGTCCCGGCTGCCCTCCCTGCATCTTTCACTCTCTCCTGCTTCTCTCTCTTTCTCTCTCTGCGCAGATATTGTAGGCACTCTGAGGCCAGATGAGAAAGCCATCATGACTTACGTGTCCTGCTTCTACCACGCTTTCTCGGGGGCCCAAAAGGTGAGCTGGGGTGGGAGCACACCTGGCTGCTGTGCCTAGAGGCTTGCCCTTGCCCTCCTCCTGTCCTCACCATCCATCTGTGGTGGGCCAGGCTGAGGACTGACCCGGTCAAGCAGGTTTATTGTGACCATGGGCTTCAGTGTCATCACGTAGCTGGCGCTGGTCCAGTGCTGATGCAACATAGATATTCTCTGTGAATACAGCCTGCCCAGGGAGATTGGTGGTAGCGTCCCAGTTTCTCAGAAATGGCAGTTGAGTCCCTGCATCACATTAAGTTTAGCGGAGCCGCAATTTGGACCCATGCTCCTGACCACTCGGTTGCCCCTGCTTCTCTCTGGTCATGATCCACACTAGGCCCTCTGCCTGGTGACTGGCTGTGCCCTTTCACCGGAGAGAAACTGGCTTTTCTGCCCCTCTCTGTGGCCCCTTCCCCTCCCAAATGGTCCAGGAAAGGCTCGGCCTGAACAGGTTGGACTGTTCTCTGAGCCTGCTCCTGTTGACCCAGCTCTCGGGGCCCCTATCTCAAGCAGCCGTGCTGACACAGGCAGAGCAGTCACAAGTGTTCCCAGTGGCAGTTCTCCCTGAGCCTGGCTGATCTCATGCTGCCCCTGAGGAGAGTCCCACATGGAGGCCTGGGCACCTCTGTCCCCTTTGCTTGCCTCCTGTCTCTGCTTGTGGGCAGCTACTCCCAGTGACCTGAGTTTGTGTCACCAATTGCAAGTGGGCAGGGAGGAGAAAAAGAAACTAGCTTTGGTTTATCGAGCACTTACTACATGCTAGACACAGACTCTTAGTCCCTACACACCCCTTATGTGGCAGGGGGTGTTGTTATCCTCAATTAAAAGAGGAAATTCAAGTTCAGAGTGAGTAGGGCGTCGTAGGACATGGACTGTGTCTGCTGCCTCTTGTAGACTGCCTTCAGAGTCCAGGTCAAGCAGGTGCTCCCTGTGCTAGTTTGCCCTGCCTGGGCTCTGCAACCTCTTAGCAGTATGACCTTAGATAGGTCATTTCACCTCAGTTCTCCCATCTGTAAAATGGGATTGTACTAGTTCCTGTTTCACAGGGTTGTTCTGAGGATGAAATGACTGTTCCTGGTACATGGTCAGGTAGTTGGAGCAGCCTTGTCCCTGCCCACTGTGGTTCTTCCCAGCCCTGTGCCAGAGAGCCATGTTCCTAGCCTCCTGCCACCTACCCCACATGTGGCGGGAGCTTGTGTTTGGAGTGTTCTGTGGGAGAGCATAGGCAGGAGAGTGGAAGGGACCCCTGCCTTAGTGGGAAGGCAGGGTGGGGCAGGGGTGGATAGCAGTGGAAGATTCATTGCCACAAACCCCAAGTAATAGCATGTATGCCATTGGACTCCCTCCTGCGGGCCCCATGCCAGCCTCCCTCCCACCACATTGCCCTTGCAAGAGTGCTTTCTCTTCGGCCCTGGCTACCCTCCTGTGCTTAGAGCTAACCTCCATGTAGTGGGGAACAGGAGACCTGGAGGGATTTGTGGGAGTGGACACTGACAGGAAGGCCCAGGTCAGAGCACTTGGCCATTCTGAGGCAGCCAAACTGCTCTTGTAAGGGAAGAAATAAAGGCCTGGCCCTTGGAGCTGCCGTTCACTAAGGCATTGCAGGACCCAGGCTTCCCTAGCCCAAGTTCGGGTTCCCCCAGCTTGTGTCTGCTTCTCAGGCCAGCCATAGAATACTTTTTATTATTGCTGCTGTCTTTTCCCTGTAGACTTAAGCACATCTCTCTCTTTTTGTTGAATTTATTGGGGTGACATTGGTTAATAAAATTATTTAGGCTTCAGTTGCACAGTTCTCTGTTATATCATCTGTATGTTGTATTGTGTGTTCACCAATCCCATCTCTTAAAAGAGTGCTCTCTAGGGTTCTTTTTGTTTTATAAATTCAAGCTGATCCCCAGGCTAAAGCATTTACCCCTTGTTCACTCATTCATTCATCAACCCGACTACCTAAGACACAACTCTGAGCTGGATGCCAGGAATTGGACAGTGAAACCGTGACCAGCAGCCCCCACCTTTGTGGGTCTGCACAGGAGAGGGTTTCAGCTTGGGGTGTCATTGTCTCTTCCAAGTGAGCCGTCAGGGACTAACCTCCATGACTGCCCTGAAAGCTGCAACCTTTGCTCTGCTTCTTGCACTTCCTTTGGGCCGGGTGTTCACTGGCCAAACCCTTTGTGAACCTCATCTCTGAGGAGCACTGCCTGGAGCCATTGGCAAGTATCCTGCAGCATGATGCAGGGTGTGTGTGTGTGTGTGTGTGTGTGTGTGTGTGTGTGTGTGTTCGCACACCAACCTTGGCTGGCCCCCCACTCACCTGTCTGCTTGTCCCAGAAGCAGTGTGTGGAGGGAGAGGCCGGGCATCAGTGCCTGTAGTTAGCCAGGTCTGGAGCCATCCCCAAGCCTCTCTGTTTTCCTTCCCCACCACTCTGTAGACCCTCCTCACTATTTCTGTTCCTGTTCTGTTGCCGTTTCAACTCTTCCTCTTGGACCCTTTCTGTGCTTCCTGAAAGGTACCTAGTCTCTCCTCTCGTGTGGAACCCCTCCCCTCCTCTGCTCCTCCATCTCCCCTCAACAGGCCAGCACAGGGCAGTGTCCTGTGTTCTGGCAGAGTAGTCACTGCTTCCACCACTCCCTGCTCTGTGAACCCCTCGCTCCCTCTGCCCTGTGGATGGTGACTTTGGCCCAGTGAGCCATCAAGGGGAGGATTAGGATGGGGCCTAGTGAGTTCTGCCTGTGCACTGACCAGCGGGCTTCTCTGGGGGGCTCCAGCATCCCCACCCTTTACCCCACAGCTCTCTAGCACTCAGCTGTGCTGCAGCCTACCTTCCCACCCAAGGGGAGACTTCATCCAGGGTTTGACTAGTGGAGGACCCCACCCAGCTTCACCCAACCCTCCTCTGTGGGCTACTAGGGAATCTGTTAACCCACTTCCTCCACCGTGGAGGGCTTTCCAACCCTTCTCAGCATCCCCGGGGTCCAGGCCAACAAAGCTGAGGGGCCTGAGCAGTAAGCTGTGCAGACACCAGCAAGGGCTGTCAGGAAACGGGCACTAAGGTGCCGTCTTGCTGAAGCTGCACTTCTCTCCTTTCCTCCTTGGGGAGTTCTGGGTGGGCTGTGGATGAGCCAGCTTTCTAGGGACATGCCTGTCAGGGGGGAGGGTCCCTAGCCCCCAGGCAGCCCTGACTGTGTACTTCCCCCGTTCCAGGCTGAGACAGCCGCCAACCGGATCTGCAAGGTGCTGGCTGTCAATCAGGAAAATGAGCACCTGATGGAAGATTACGAGAGGCTGGCCAGTGACGTAAGTGCCTCTTACCCTACCCCAGTGATACCACCAGAGCTGAAAGATTGGGTCACCTTTGTTACCCTTGATCAAAAGTCATGTGACACTTACAGAGTGGACAGCAGGTATTGCAGTGAGACTTTTTAGAAAAGGTGGCAAGATTACAGGCTGTGGAGTTTGCCCAAGCCACTATGTGATGTGGCCTTTCAGGTCGGTTTCACATGGTTAAGCATCAAACTGATACATCAACATGCTAGCTGGCTCCTGGGGTCTGGAGTTTGGATTCCAACACAGATAATCAAGGATAGAGTTTTCTGAACACTGCATTGCTTTAGAATCATCTAGGGAGCATTTTAAGAGTTAACATTCCCACACCCTCCCCACGGAGAGATAGAGAGACCAAGAGCTGATGCGGTGCTGGCCAGGACCGTGGTTGTCATGGCAGGTCCTGGGCAACAGCACTGCAGGCTGAGGATATGCCCTCCCTATCACCCCCTTTCCCAAGCGAGGAGACTGAGGCCCAGGAAGGGTCAGGCACACGTCCACTGTCACACGGCTGGTAGGAGAGAGAGCTGGGGTTCAAACACAGGCAGCTCTGCTCCAGAGCCTGACCTGGAGCATCGGTTGGGATGGTGGGTGTCCAATAAATCTCTTCTGGATTCTGTCCCTTACTTTGAAAATTTTCCATATTAAAAAAAAAATTAAAAAACATGTAAGCTTTCCAAGGGCAATAATTTGACTTCTCTTCTAGACCAGTGAGTGGTTCACAGACCAGGAAAATTCGGAAAAGATTTTGACAACTAACCTTTGGTGGCTGATTTTTTATCTTGCCAAGTTAAGGGAATATTTATTAAAAAATTTTTTTAAAAGCTACCTCTGTTATCACCATTATTTCTAACACCAAGAAAAGGTTAAAGGTTATATATTTTAGGATCCCAGCCCTTCCCAAGAAAGGGTGTTTGGCATCATTCATCAAGACGTAAACACAAGGATACCTTTATCCTTGCTTTTCTCATTTTGCCAGAAGTTGTCATTGGGAATCACTCCTCTGAGCATATCTACGCTGCATAATAACTGATTTTACTCTCTTGAGATTGTTCTAGAAAGTACAGTTTGTTTGCTTCTTTGTGGCCTGTCCTCACTCCATCAAAGATATGAGTAAGCTCATAAAAATACATGTCACCTTTTTAAATCTTACATTCTAATTTTTTATGTCCCAAGCCTTGGGCATAGCACTGGCTGCCCCTGAGAGAGCCAGGCATGCTACAGGTCCTGCCCTTGAGGCGCTGACAGTCCGTGAATAGGAAGCAGTGAGACCCTCTAAATGAGGGAGACCATCAAGGAGGGGCCCTGATTAGATCTGAGGAAAAGTAAGACCAAGAGCATAGGCACGAACAGGAAGTAACCAGTGAACAGCACAGTGGTTCTGAGGGGGCACCCGTTCCCAGAATTCTCTGCCCTGGAATCCCAACGGGGGGCTGGAAAGCAGGGGTGATTCCCCAAGACAGAACCCTCGAAGATCTGGATGCCATGTGCCTGTGAGCCAGGGGTGGTCCCGCCATATGGCTTCTTGTGGGCCCACAGCTTCTGGAGTGGATCCGGCGCACCATCCCCTGGCTGGAGGACCGCGTGCCCCAGAAGACCATCCAGGAGATGCAGCAGAAGCTGGAGGACTTCCGAGACTACCGGCGAGTCCACAAGCCGCCCAAGGTGCAGGAGAAGTGCCAACTGGAGATCAACTTCAACACTCTGCAGACCAAGCTGCGCCTCAGCAACCGGCCCGCCTTCATGCCTTCCGAGGGCAGGATGGTCTCGGTGAGGGCAGGGGTTGGGGGCAGAGGGAGCCAGGACGCAGGAGTGCAGATTAGCCAGACAACCCCCAGTCTGATGTTTGGCCAGCATAGTCTTTCTTAACTAGAATGCACAGCCTTTCTGGTGCAGAGGTGGGTGGGGCTACATTGACACTTCACCATCACCACTATCACACCCCTCCCCTCATCACTCCCCAGATTTTTGTACCCATCCTCAAACCACACCAGTTTGTGTGGAATTGTTTGAGTTTGGAAACCCAGTCGGCCATAAATCTAGGACCACCACCAAGGGCTTGAGACCCCTTCTCAGGGTGGGACAGTATTCCCTGAATGTCACCTTCGCCCCATCCATGGCATTTATTCATTTTCATTTATGCATCTAATCCAGAAGAACTGATTGCACCTGCTATGTGTTGGGTCCTGTCTGGGTGCACAGATATAACAAAGCAGGAGGTAGACATGATCAGCCCATTGCAGCATCCCTTAGGGAGGCATCGCCATCCTGGATGACCTACCCCTGTGATAGCCCTGCCCTCTGCTGCCCTGCAGGATATCAACAACTGCTGGCAGCACCTGGAGCAGGCCGAGAAGGGCTACGAAGAGTGGCTGCTGAATGAGATCCGCAGGCTAGAGCGGCTTGACCACCTCGCAGAGAAGTTCCGGCAGAAAGCCTCCATCCACGAGGCCTGGACCGATGGTATGGTCCTCCCAGCTCTCCCCTTCCCTCCCCTCTTTTCCTCTCCCCTCCCCTCCTCTCCTCTTCTCTCTCACACACCCCTCCTCCTTTTCCTGATGCATTGCCCATCTGCTCTCAGAAATTATAGGTGGGCCCCTTCCTGGGTCCTCAAGTCCAGTCACTCGGAAGGGAAATAACCCTGTTCCTTTCCACTCTGTAGGGGTGGGGGACAGGTTCTCCCTCCCTGGCAGCCTGTGTGCAGACAGTTTGCCTTCGCTCTCCATGCCCTTTGTGACTGAGGACCTCACACTGTATGGGTCTGTGTTCCCGAGCATGGTCCTTAAAGGCAAAGGCCTAGAGCTGCCTCCTGAGCCACAGAGCGTGCTCACTGACTGCCAGCCACGCAGCGCTTCCTTCCAAGGGGCCTGGGCCTCTGCAGGGTGGCTTTTTCCAAAAGGGCAGCCTTCATGCCTCCGAGTGCAGAATGGTTGGTGAGGGCAGGCCTCCTGTTTCTCGGCGGCTCTGCAGCTGCCGGTTCCCTTGGCTCAGGATGTGGAATTCTATCATGCCTCTGGCCCTCCGTCAGGACCCACACCATGGTTGGGATTCCAGATACCAGGGGCCTAACAGCCTTCAGGAAACAGCCGGTGCCTAGGAAAGCCGAGCGCCATCCGCAGGACTCCCCTCCTTCCTTCCCGAGTGTCTGGCCTCCTGCTATTATCAAACTCAGGGTCACCCACTGCGACCACTCTGCCCAGCTGATTTCACATTTTTTTGCATTGGTCATGGTGGTTTTTCATCCTTCCCAGACCCATAGTTCACCATGAGATAGATCCTCATTGAACCTCGGGGAGCTCTTCTAGTCCCCCTCCCAGCTGTTTGTCAGGCAGCCCCAACACTGGCCAGATGCTAAGACCTACCCAGAGTCCCCACCCCCTAACAGCATGGGAACACGCAACTCTGCATTATCTTCAGTCCTGGGCTGTTCTCCAGCTGCAGCTGCCAGATCAGAGCAATACCCTAACCTCCTCCGCCAGGGAAAGAATGCAGAGGGAGATGCTAGAAGGTGGGGCAAACAAGAAGCCTGGGCCAGGGGTATAGGCACCTCCCTCATGCTTTGAAGAAATGGTACCCATGGCTCTACCCCAACCCTAGAGGAGAGGATGTTAGCATTTGCTTCATTAGTTCATTCATTCATTCATTCCACAAACACCTCTTGAGCCTCTTCCCTGTGTTCAGTAGTTCCCAGGTAGGTGAGGTTCCTGCCCGGGAAAGTCACAGGCCAGCAGGTTTTGGCATTTCTCACATCAGAGGGCCTTGTGCACATAAGTGGACTTTACAGCACCCGTGTCCCACACTTGGACTGAGCTGTTTCCTCCCGTCATTCTCCACATTTTGCATGTCATTCAACAGGCTCTGGGCATCATCCTTCTGCATTTCTCTTCTAGGGCCTCTTGGCCCGTGTTATCAGCTCTCTAGTCCCTTACCTGGGCTCCAGGAAACCCTGGGAAGATGGTCTCCTGATGCCCAGGGGTGTGGGTCTGAGCATTCCTCTCCTAGGAGTGATGCAGGGGCTGGCCTGCATGTGAAGGCGTTCCGGGGAAGTTGGCCTGATCTTGTGCCAGAGTGGACTGACTGGCTCGGTGGCCTCCACATGCCCTCACTCCACCCCTGCCTCCCCACAGGCAGGTGCACAGGCACTTTAATATCTGGGCCTGTGTCATGAATCAGCCCGAGCCCCCAGGCAGGCCTGCCCACTCATTCCCAAGACCTGCAGCCTGCAGCCTCTGTACCACCAACGTATGCAAAACAGGACAGACCCACCTCCTGACCCCTCTCAGCATCCCTCGCAGCCTATAGGGGTGTGAATGCTTCTCAGGTCTTGGGTTATTTGGAGAAAGAAACAAAAATGAGCCCAATTCCCTTTCGTGGCTGCCCCTTGGCCTGCATACAAGGTGGCCACGGCTGTGGTCCAGTCGTCCAGTGCACCGCTTGCCAGCCCGTGCTGAAACTCTGCTGAGGCAGAGAAGTGCTAACCTACTATTTTGGGTTCCCACCCTTGGGAGAAAGCAATTTAGGGAAGGGAATTGCAAGCTTGCCTTTGTGGTTACGTGTCCTACCCCAGGCCTGTGGTGGCAGGGCCAGGGGAGTCAGTCTCCCAGGCTGCTGCCTCCTGCCTGCCAGTGCCAGGCCCTGTCCTCGGGGTGGCTGAGGTTACCGTGGTCCTGGCTCTGTGCCTGCCCTTCTCGAACAACACCTCACTGAGGCTTCAGGCGCCAGTGTTGGCTCCGTTCCACAGATGAGGGAGTAGCTGAGAGAAACTGCCTGCCGCCCCACAGCTCTGCCTCGCCCACCTGGAGGGCAGCTGCTGGTCAGATGCTCTGGTGCCGCGTTGAGGAGGGATCTCTGAGCTGCCACTCTAGGGGCAACCCAAAGTGGCTTCCCGAAGCAGTGCCCCTTCCCAGACTAACATTTCCACCAGTTCTGTAGTACCTTACTGTGCCTACAGGGCCACTTGAGCTTCTGTCCTGGGGCATATAATTAGCCAGGCTCCAGGTCTAATAACAGTGTTCCTCCCTTCCTTCAAAGGCCTAATGACAGGCCCTGCCTCACTGCACATGCAAAGTCCTTAGGACAGTATGGGGCCTATAGGTATGTGATAAGACCACCGCCCGCCCCCCCCCCCGAAGGGAGCCAGCCCCCAGGTGCCAGGGAGCAGGCAGAGGGGTGGGCTCCAAGAAGAAGCCTAACTGAAACACTTCCCCTTCCTCTACCCTGCTGAGGCATGGGCTGCACCCCAGCCTTTTCTCCAGATCATCGCCCTCTACAGATGGTAGAGGCTTCCAGTCCAGGCTTCCAGTCTCCTACCACTAGTGGACACTAAGTTTAGAACACACATGTTGAACTGGGATATCTGGCTCAGGCTCACAACACCACAGTGTCTCCCAGCTCCATTCAGGATTTATTTGGTCTTAGAGATCCCTGGAAAGGTCAAGGGAAAAGGTTCTGGAAGTTTCTAGTCTTCATGGCACCATTCTCAGCTAGATAGGATGTTGGTCTGCCTCATTTCCTTGCCCCTGGTGGCGCAGGTCTTTGGTGGACTCTTGGTGCATTGTTGTCTTAGTGTCTCCTGCTTCTGCCCCATCCCAGGGAAGGAAGCCATGCTGAAGCACCGGGACTACGAGACAGCCACCCTGTCGGACATCAAAGCCCTCATCCGCAAGCACGAGGCCTTCGAGAGCGACCTGGCTGCACATCAGGACCGTGTGGAGCAGATCGCAGCTATTGCCCAGGAGCTCAAGTAAGTGCGGGCTAATGAGCCCATCACTTGCTTTCCCTCCAGCACCACACCCAGAACAGTGGTAGACTGCAACTAAGGTGATGCTGCCCCATGCCTGGAGCAGGGTCTCCCAGTCCTCTCCACCCTCACCCCTCCTTCAGATGCCAGGGCCTTATGGGGTGATGTCTTTGTCATTTCTTGTCTTATGAGAAACAGCAGAATCTAGATGCTCTGACGCCTTGTCCTGATTCTTCAGGCTCTAGGGGTCCCTGGGCTCCACTTCCCTGCCTGCCACACCAAGGAGATCCCTGGTCTCTGATAGGGTGGGCAGCCCAGCCCCCACCTCTGTCCCTGCTCCTCCCCAAGGGACTTGGCTGCATGGAGTGCACAGAGAGCCCATTGTTCTGCCCCTTTCCTCTCATGCTCAGAATACACTATTGTAAGGCCTTCCAGGCAGCCGGGTTCTTTGCCCTCCCTTTCCTGCCCCAGTCAGATAAACTTGTGCACACAATTAGTACACTGAATCTCCAGAGCCAGTGAATGAGGGCCTTATTCCACCAGTGCAATGGCCATCAGCAGGGAGGACTCGGGGTGGGAGGCCCAGGCCATTACTTCATGGAAAATCCATAGGCCCTAGAGGGGCAGCAGGGCTCCCAAAATAGCTCTGTTCAAAAATAGGATCCTTAGCTAGAGCTGCCCTTTCTACAGTCATTCCCAGAGTTCTGCGTGTTCCTACATAGCTGGGGCCAGCGTGATGCCCTGTGCAGACCCCAGCCGGGGAGGGCCAGTTTATTCCCTGACTCATTCGCTCCATATTGCCCAGTTTTTTGGGTTCCCCATTTGCTCACCAGAGGCAGAAGTCCTCTGGGGCCTTTCTGTACTGGAATTCAGGGTCCCTGCTGGGCCTCCCCTAGGAGTCTGCAGACTCTCCTAGGATAGAGCTCCTGCACTTGGCACACCAGGCCAAGGACAGCAAGGCCACAGACGCAGATGTCTACAGGGATCATGGAGGGTGGCACGTGAGTAGGTTCCTTAGTTGACCAGTGAGCCCCTGGAAGCTGCTAAGAAACATTTTGAATAAATCCTAGGCCAGCCTGCTTCTCAGGCACTGGGAACTGCCATGTAAAACCCATCACCCTGAGCCAGGGAACAGGCGGTCCCTGAAGCAGCTTTCTGGACAGTAGCCCTGGGGAGAGAAATGGGTGCTGTCAGCTCCCCCAAAAGATGAGTCAGAGGGCCGAGAGCCGGCCAGAATGAGCCCTGATGGACAGCCTGGCTGAACCCCGATTAATGGCAGTGATGGAAACTCCAAGGGCACTCGGTGCTGTATGTGTACAGCTCACTTACTCTCCAGCCTGGGTGAGGGACAGCCTTCAATGTCGGTGTCTTCTGCGCCCACGTTACACAGGGAGGACTGAGGCATAGAGCGGCCAAGGGCCTTGCCCAGGGTCGCTTAGCTAGGAAGCGGTCAAGGCAGGAGCGGAGCCCAGGCTGCCTGGTCCTCTGGAGCAGCAGTTGCCAACCCGTGGTCCGTGAGGTCCGAAAGGTTGGCGACCGCTGCTCAATGGTGATAGCCTTGCTCCATTCCCTCTTAGCCTTGCCTGCTCCCCTCTGCCCCTGTATCCAAGCAGGTGACACCATCATCTGGTCCCTATGTCCTGTTCCTTCCCAGAGTTGTTCCCTGCTCTCCACCCCTCACCAGGCCACCAAGATTTTGCCTGTATACCAATTCCCTAGCGCTTTGCTACTAAGAGTATCCAAGTGTCTGGACCGTAGGAGGTGGGAATACTGGGGCTGATAGGGGATTTGGGGAGGGCGGGGCGGGGAGCATGTGGAGGGCTGGGGACCAGTAATGATTATCAGCCCAGGATTTTCAAAATCTAAATCATTTGAATAATAATACCTGTATCCTGATTGGCTTACTTTTTTCTTAATTATCAATTGCTTAGAACTAAATTGCAGGCTAGTTTTATTGTGTGTGTGTGTGTGTGTTTGTGTGTTTAATTTATTTTTTTTTATTGATTTCACAGAGGAAGGGGGAGAGAAGGAGAGATAGAAACATCAATGATGAGAGAGAATCATTGATCGGCTGCCTCCTGCACGCCCCACACTGGGGATTGAGCCTGCAACCTGGGCATTTGCCCTGACTGGGAATCAAACCAGGACCTCGTGGTTAGTAGGTCCACGCTCAAACACTGAGCCACACCGGCTGGGCTATTTTGTGTGTGTGTGTGTGTGTGTGTGTTTTAATACCCATTAAAATAAATATACAACCTTTAATAAATAGCTGTTATTACTTTCACCTGTTGGGTGTCAAGGACTGCTCTCAGCACTTCACGTGCTCTCTGCAATAACCCCACCACCGCTTCACAAACAAGAGAACAGGGTCCCCTCTCAGGGCCACACAAGTATGAAATCATGGAGCCAGAGTTCAGACATAGGGAACTCAGCTCTGGAGCCCAGGCTGTCTAACCAGTGTACTCTTCTTGACTTTCTTTAAGTGGAATAGCAATCCACGTACAGGCTTGGTCAAGGGCCACACCTGACCCCATCCACCCACCCACCCATTTAGTTTATCACAGCTCAGCAGCCCATAGAGTGAGAGAGTAAGAGGAAGCCCTGCCGCTCCTTTACCCCTCCCCCGACTCCACTCCCGAATTCTTCCTACCCTGGGAGGCCGTAAGTCCTAGGAGTAGTGGGTGTAATAGTCTTCAACATTGATATCCCCTGGTACAAGATTTTAAGGGGCAGGTGCATCCAGGTCCACCCGTTATGGCCCTGCCAGGTCTCACCACCCTTTGCTCTGCCTACAGTGAGCTGGATTACTATGACTCCCACAATGTCAACACCCGGTGCCAGAAGATTTGCGATCAGTGGGATGCCCTTGGCTCTCTGACCCACAGTCGCAGGGAAGCCTTGGAGGTGAGGAGGGGCAATGTCACCCTGGAGCCTGGTGTACCCAGGGACCCCTCCCTACCAGTTACCACTTCCTGCTTGCTGACTGACCTCTCTCCTTTGTCCCTGCCCCTCCCCACACACCAGAAAACAGAGAAGCAGCTGGAGACCATTGACCAGCTGCACCTGGAATATGCCAAGCGGGCAGCCCCCTTCAACAACTGGATGGAGAGTGCTATGGAGGACCTCCAGGACATGTTCATCGTCCACACCATCGAGGAGATCGAGGTCCGCCCCTACCCATCCTTCTTGTGGGCCTTCTGAGGGTCTGGGTTGCCCCTCACCCCTTCTTTTCTCTCAGGGTCTGATCTCAGCCCATGACCAGTTCAAGTCAACGCTGCCGGATGCCGACAGGGAACGGGAGGCCATTCTGGCCATCCACAAGGAGGCCCAGAGGATTGCCGAGAGCAACCACATCAAACTGTCAGGCAGCAACCCCTACACCACCGTCACCCCCCAGATCATCAACTCCAAGTGGGAGAAGGTGGGGAGAGCCCCTTAACAGGGCCAGGGCAGGGGCAGGGCTGGCCAGGTGAGGGGGCCTTCACCCTGACGGCTCCTGCTCCATGCCCTTCCCCAGGTGCAGCAGCTGGTGCCCAAACGGGACCATGCCCTCCTGGAGGAGCAGAGCAAACAGCAGTCCAATGAGCACCTCCGCCGCCAGTTCGCCAGCCAAGCCAACATCGTGGGGCCCTGGATCCAGACTAAGATGGAGGTGAGGGGCCATTGCCCTAGCCCTAGCCCTGCTGAGCCCAGGGCGGAGTGGGAAAGAGCCCCTGGTAAGCAGGAGGTCAGTGAGCAGAAAAGGTTGTCTGCCCTGCTGGAACATCCGTGCTCCCAGGGCCAGCGGACCTGGAGGCCTAGTGGGTGTGGGTCCCAGCTCTCACCAGCCGGGAGCCCTGATCCTTGGTGGAGTTAGGAGGGTGGATCAATGATATGAATGGAAGTGGCAGCACCACCCAGCGGGGTACTTGGCTGAGGAGGCAGATGGAGGTAGGTTCGAGTCTTGACTCTGCCCTTGATTGGTGCTTGTGAGCTCAGGCACAATTTAACCTTGCTCCTCGGTTTTCTCATCTCTAAAATGGGGGTGAAGAGAGTTATTTCATTTGCTCCACAAATGCTGTTGTGCACTGCTCGGTGCAGGCCCTGCTGCAGGCGCTGTGGTCAAGGTGGTCCCAGCTCAGACCCTCGCGGCGTCTCACAGTAACCCTCGTGGCCTAGCCACAGGAAGGTTTGTAATGATGCCAGTTGCAACTCTGACAACCTCTTACTAAGTGCTTACTACCACCAGGCTCACGCTGACCAGCGCAGCCTCACTGAAACTCCTACAGCCGGGGAAGGGTATGGGCTGGTCAGCCCTGCCAGCTACACAGCATGGCCACTGAGGGAGCAAAGGCAGGGGTGCCCATACTCAGGAGCCACAGGCTCTAACATCAGCCGGGTCTGGTTCAGACTCTGACTCTGCCTTTTACTGTGAGAAGTTGCTTTGTTTGGGCCTTAGTTTCCACATTTGTAGACAGAGCCTGTCACAGTGAGTCAAGGGTGCACTGAGGTCCGGCATGTGTAGCACTTAGCACAGAACTCTCCAGTGTGGTTGCTTTTACCCTGGAGGGTGGGCAGGGAGGGACCATCACTGAGGCACAGGCCTTTTAGGAGGAGGAACTCTGGGAGGGAGGCCACCAGAGACAGAGATCTCCTCTGGGTGGCTGGTTGTGGCCAAGGGTCCACCAGCCCCACCCTCAGTGGCACCTGCCTTGTGTGCAGGAAATCGGGCGCATCTCCATCGAGATGAACGGGACCCTGGAGGACCAGCTGAGCCACCTGAAGCAGTATGAGCGCAGCATTGTGGACTACAAGCCAAACCTGGACCTGCTCGAGCAGCAGCACCAGCTCATCCAGGAGGCCCTCATCTTCGACAACAAGCACACCAACTACACCATGGAGGTACGCTACACCCCATCAGGCCCCACACCCGTCTGTAGCACGGAAGAGCCCTATGTCGTCCGGCAGGGAAGGCGTCTGCAGCTTCCTTGGTCTCTTTTATCCTGACTGAAAAGACTAGATCAAAAATGTTTACACATTTTTTAATATCACTGTTCCTAACACTGTTCTCCCAACACCATGACAACACATCTCAGGACAAGCTCCTGAGAGAGCTGGGAGGGTAGCACCAGCCCCTGCTGTGGGCTCAGCACTGAGTCCTCACTTGAGGACACAGATCCAGCCAATGTGTGCCAGCATCTGTGTGTACCAGCTCTCTGCGGCCGAGTTACACTGTCAGGGCTGCTTATCATCGCGTTGGTAGCTGGAAATCATCCTTGGTGACACTATTTACACCATGCACATGGCAGATGCTACAAAACGGGGAGTGTTTCTCCCCAGAAAGCCAATTAAACTTTGCCCAACATATCTCTGCCAAGTTTTCACATAGACCTTGCACAGGTATTGGGCCCTGGCCCTCTGCTACACCTGTCACCAAATACATATTAAGGTGACATGAACTGTGCTGGTGAGCCGAGGCAACAGGTAAGTACCATGCCTCTGTCCCTGTGTGCAAGTGAGGTGCACAAGAGAGCGTGGGCCTGGACTGGCATTTGGGAGAAAGTCAGAGTGAGCCTCACGCCGTGCTATAACGCACTCCCATATGGGGGAACCCATTTCCCAGTGAGCCTCAGCTACAGCTGTGGTGGTCCAAGCACTCCCACCAGCAGGCCTGCAGTCACACCCTCCCTTCTCCCCCAGCACATCCGAGTGGGCTGGGAGCAGCTGCTCACCACCATTGCCCGCACCATCAACGAGATTGAGAACCAAATCCTCACCCGAGATGCCAAGGGCATCAGCCAGGAGCAGATGCAGGAGTTCCGGGCATCCTTCAATCACTTTGACAAGGTGAGCAACTCCGTCTGCCCCTGGCACCTTCCCTCCCTACTGTCACCATTGTCACTGTCGCATCTTGCCCCTCTGTCTTTGCATCTGTCAGTTCATTCACATCACAGTTGCTACGTATCAGCCGCCGCTCACAGGGCTTGTCAGGGCCTCAGCCACAGAAGGTGGTGCAGACGTGCATCACCGTGTCCACAGCATGAGCAGTTTCCCTTAGGAAGAAAAGGGGGGTCCTGAGCCCTGCTTCAGGCCGTGCTTCCTCACCAACCTGCCCATGAGACATGGGACAGACTAAGTCCCAGCACACCCGAGAGTTGAGACCTGACCCGTGAACCTGGTTTACCCACACACACAGTGTTCTTCAAATTCAGATTTGGTCTGGGAGCCCCTTTGGAAGGGCCTGAGTGCCAGAGTTGACCCCAGTCCCTATCCACTGCTGGGCCTGATGTGTACTCTGCCTGCTTTCACCCGTGGGTAGGAGGGTACAGCCTCAGCCCTGCACCATCAAGCAGGACCCTGACGCCTTGCACAGGATAGAGTGCAATCCCATTTCTCCCACCCCAGACCCTGGAGGCAAAGTGTGCCTCCCCCCGACCCCCCGCCCAGTCCTGGGACTCAATCCTCGATCTGCACCATTCAACTCCCCACCCTGCTCTCGCCCCGAGGATGTGGGAAGAAGCCTCTGACTGTCCTCCAGACCACCCACACCCCTCCACCTGCCCCAGCTGTCCCTGGCCATCACCTTGTCCACATCACTTCTAACTCTGTGTTTCCCTCCTCCATGTGTGTCTCCCCCACCCCCCGGCCCTCTGCAAATAACCCTGGCCCCTCTCCCACCTCTGTGCCGGCCTGCTTTCCACACCGCCCCTTGCACACCTGCCTTTGGACACCCGGCAGGACCACGGCGGGGCGCTGGGGCCAGAGGAATTCAAGGCCTGCCTCATCAGCCTGGGCTACGACGTGGAGAATGACCGGCAGGTACGCGCCCCCTGGGCCCCAGTGGACCATGGCATTAACTGCTCTTCTTTCTCTCTCTCTTTCTCTGTCTCCCCACCCTCGCCATTTTACCCCTCTTCGTTATGTGTACCATCTCACCGGTTCTCTTGCCTCCTTCCTACCTGTGTCTTTCTGGACCCCTTCCCCTTACCTGGTCTCTTGGGGCCGCCTTGTTCTTCCCTGCTCCTGCCACTGTCCTGTTTCCCTGCTGTGCACATGGGTCTGCCCCTCTTGCCTACTGTGGGCCTGGCTTCCTGCTGTCCCTGCGTCCTCGAGCAGAAACAGACAGGCAGCATGGACTCGGATGACTTCAGGGCTCTGCTTATCTCCACAGGATACAGCCTGGTATGCAGCCTCTGCCTCCCTCGCTGCTGTGCCACTCCTCCTCCTCCTGCTCCTCCTCCCCTTTCTCTTCTTCCTCCTCCCTCCCCCTTCCTCCTCCTCCTTTTTGTGCTACCCCCGTCTAGAGTTTCCAGGTCCTCAGGGACACCCCTCCACCAGATCAGTGCAGCCTCACCGCCCCCCTTCTGCTGCATCTGCTGGACTGGGTCCCTCCGATGACTCCCTGAGCCTCCCAGCCCCTCCTGGAGGCTGTGAGGAGAGGCTCTGAGAGAGGAGGTCAGGCCTCCAGCTCTCCCCCTTTTCTTTCTCTTTTTCTTTCTTCCCCACCCTCCAGAGTTAACTTGTGAGCCTAGGGCTGAGGAGCAGCAGACCTATTTGATCTATACCCCACTTCCCAAAAATGTGGGAGGGGAAGAGTAGAGGGCGCTCATCCTGTCTGGGGCACATGGGGCAGTTGCCCGGGGAATCCAAGCCCTTGGAGGCAGACTGACAACTTGGAGTGTGCACTGGGGTCGGACCCTGCCCTCCTAGCTCAGTGCACTGGGGTCCCCCCTGCCCTCTGGTGGCTGGGGTCGGCCCAGCCCTCCTCCCCCACTCAAAGGCTGCCTGTCCCCTGCCCCACTCCTGCCTCGCAGGGAGATGCTGAGTTCAACCGCATCATGAGCGTCGTCGACCCCAACCACAGCGGCCTCGTGACCTTCCAAGCCTTCATCGACTTCATGTCCCGGGAAACTACCGACACAGACACAGCCGACCAGGTCATCGCCTCCTTCAAAGTCCTGGCTGGGGACAAGGTAAGCCAGACACCTCTGAGCACCGGGGGCCAGCAGGAAGGGGCTCTGCAGTCAGGACTGGGCATGAGGGGCTGGGGGCCAGTGTGGGTGCAGGTGGCCCAAAGTCCCGCCCTGCCTTCCCCAGAACTTCATCACAGCCGAGGAGCTTCGGAGAGAGCTGCCCCCCGACCAGGCCGAGTACTGCATTGCCCGCATGGCACCATACCAGGGCCCTGATGCGATGCCCGGCGCCCTTGACTACAAGTCCTTCTCTACAGCCCTGTACGGCGAGAGTGACCTGTGAGGCTCCCACGGAGAGCCCTGACCAAACACCCGCTCCTCACAGCCTCCAGGAGGGGCTGGGAGAGCCCCTCTCCCCGCTGCGGGGCCTCCCCGGTCCTGTTCCTCTGACTCTGTATCTATGCAAAGCACTCTGTCAGTCCTTTCTGGGGGGTGGGGCGGGTGGGCAGGGAGGGGCTGGGGCAGGCTCTCTCCTCTCTCTTTGTCAGTTGGCCAGGAGGTTCTCTCCCGCTCCCCCTGGATAGGGGTACTGGAGACTTGGGGGTCAACACTTCTGGTCTGGTAAATATATATGATGTATTGGTTTGTTGTTGTTTTTAAACATGTGGAGGGGACAGTGGATCCCCACAGCAAAACAGGTCCCCTCCGGGCCCAAGGAATGCCCACCACAACCTGCCCCTTCCTTTTTCCCCCCTGAGGTCCCTTCAAGGCCTCCCACATCTAGGCCAAAGCCCTACGTGCCTTGTCCAGGAACTGCTCACACCTGTGATGGGCCCAGCAGAGGGCACCACAGCTACCCAATAGGAAAGAGGACCCACCCTGCTCCCTTCACCCCGCCCCTCCTTTGCGATTGCCAGGAGGTGGGGGAGTGCAGCTCAGTGTCCCCTTCTGCAACAGAGGAGTGGATTGGGCACCCAGCCTTCTACCCCTGCCCCCAGCCGCTCATACCTGGCTTTGTCTGGACCTGGGTCTCTCTCAGATCTTCTAAGGACCAAAACCAAAACAAAAAAACAAAAAAAAAACACACAAAATCACCAAAAAAAAGAAAGCTATAAAAAAATTTAAACCTTTCAGAGAATTACTATTTACTTTATTAAGTTACGGATTTATTATATAAATATATATTCACCTAGCAACATATCTTTGCCGCCTCTTGCTCATAATGAAGACATAGCTGATTTGCTCCCCTCCCCCAGCCCCTTACTGATTTTTCTGTTGTCTGCCGTCAGGCATGGGTCTCTGGGGACCCTCCTGAGGTGGGGGGTGGGCTGCTGGCCTGGCTGCCTGTTAGTTGATGGTTTTGTTCCTTTCCCATTTCCCTTTTGTTTTATTTGGATTGATTTTTTTTCTTGGTTTCTGGATAAACCACCCTTCTGGGGACAGGATAATAAAACCTAATATTTTTAAGGAGTCTGCAGTATCCTCTCTTTTTCTCCAGTCTCTGTTCTCTAATTTTTAGCAGGGCAGTGATACAGCACCTCCCCGCAGAGTGCGGCAGGGCCTGGGGTGCCACAATCCCTGTTTCCGTGAGTGTAAAATAACGCTATTGGGGACCCAGTCAGGGCCAGGCACTATGCTCAGCGCACAATCGACTAAGCTCGTGTACCGGCCCAAGAAGGCGCGTCATCACCCCGTTCACAGGTGAGGAGAGCAGAGCACAGGAGGGCAGTGACCTGCCCAGCGTCACCCGGTGGTGAGCGTGTGGCAGACCCGCTCCCAAGGCCATGCTCAGAAGCACTGCCTGATGTCAGGGCATCAGCCCCATGCCAGGCAGGGAGGTGGAGGGGCTGGGGGCTGGTCTGGCTCAGGACCCCCTTGCTGTGGAATAAACCCTGGTCCAGGCTGACCGGGAAAGGCAGGGCTCCTGCAGCTCTCCTGCCTCCAGCCGCAGGCGCTCCCCTGCCAAGATCCTAGGAGAAGTGGGCCATCTCCGTCCACTGGGTGAGAGAAGACAGTCAGGGGGCTTGAGGCAGGGGTCTCCAGGCCCCTAAGGCAGGCGGCCCGGTGCCACTCCCTCCAGCCCAGGCTCACCTGTTGGCGGGTCAGGCAGATGACTCCCTCGCCCCCATCCAAGTGCTGGCTACAGCGGCCTGTGCAGGGAGGGTCAGGTGAGTGCCCACCACCCCATCCCCCTGCTTTGGGAGACATGCTCCCTGTGCCCCAACGCATGCTAGGCTTGGCACTCACAGAAGATGCAGGTAAGCTGGGCCACACAGGACACAAAGCGCTCCAAGTCCACACGCAGACGGCTGTCCCGGTAGCGGCTAGTAAGGGCCTGGGTCAGCTGGTTGTTGAGGTGGAAGCCTAGGGGGAGGCTGCCTCTGAGCCTGGGCTGCCAGGAGCCCCACCTCAGTATGGCACCCACCCTGACTCCTCAGGGAGCTCGGGACCTGTTCCCAGCTCTGCCTCAACCCAGCTGTGTTGCTGTGGGCCTCAGTTTCCTCATCAGTCAAAGGGGAACTATGACAGCCCTGACCCCATAAGGTTGTGTGAAGATGTTCAATGTAGAGCACTTAGGACTGTCTGGCACATACCAACTGTGTCAGTGTTAAACGCAGAATTTCTGCTAGTGGACCCTGGAGAATTTTTCTGTGTAGCAAAGCATTCTTGTCAGTTCCATATGGGGTCGGTTTCTTTATACTCCACATCAGGAGTGATTTTCTGAAGTTTAGAAAGCATCTCTGATGAGGAACCTACGCAGCCTTCTAAAAGCTGCAAACACTGGTTCTCCTGGGTCACAGATAACGCTCTGGGACTCAAGGTTGCAGGGTAACCCTCCATGTGCCGCAGGTCCAGATAAACAGTTTGAGGATAATTATCAAGTGCCGGTGCGATCTGTGCCTTGTCTGGGTGCCATGGAAAGTCTTGGGGGAAAGAAGAGGCTGCCCCCTCATCCTGGTGGTGTGACCTCTGGCCTTCATCTGCCCTCAGGGTGGGGTGGGGGTGGGACAGAGCTGCTGTGCCCAGGGCCATGGGAAACCCAGGCAGGCAGAGGAGGTGAAGGGGCCGAGAGCCCTTCAGCAGCCCTCTCTGGAATTC
>NW_006289227.1:311660-311923 GCF_000327345.1 Myotis davidii
GTCGGCTTCCTCTGACCACTTTTGTGGGCTCTGTATTCTGTGGTGCCTGATGTGGGGTCCTGCCCAGGCCGCTTGGTCCTTGTGAAGTCCCTCACCCAGTTTACCCAAGGTTCACTCCTAGTGACCGTGACCTGGTTACCCTTCCCAGGGCCCCACTGTACCAAGCACATGATGCCCTCACAGACCAAACCTCACTCCCACTCCTCCCCTCCTCACTGGGACCTTGGCCTCTTGCCTCCTTTGTACATGCTGTTCCCTATGCC
>NW_006289227.1:311935-315726 GCF_000327345.1 Myotis davidii
TTTCCCTCTTGGCCCAAGGCATTCCTCCTCATCTCACACGTCAGAAAACCCCCATAGATAACCCAGCACGCAGCACCGAGCACCTCTGGGCTCCCACAGTTCCCTGGGCCTCCCCCACCCCCACCCTGACCACTCTGGGCTGTCACTGTCACTGGTAGCTGCTGCCTCTGGACTGGAAGCCGTGGGGGGTCAGCGTGACTCTGGTCACCCTGAGTCCCAACATCAGCCTGCCCAGGGCCGTGAGCAGAGCAGGTGTTCAAGGACTCTATGGAGCCAAGAATGTGACTGAATTGGAACAGGGCTGTTGCTCCTGCTAATCCCCCATCCTGACACCCTACCTGTTCCTGGGTCTCAGAGCCTGCTTCCTGCTGGTCCCCTCCCTGGCTTTCCCTTCTCTAGATGCTGCCGTCACTCCAGCCCCTGCACCCTGACCTGGACTTGCCTCTCCCTTTTCCCTCTTACACATAATTTAAAATGTTTTAAAGAGCCAAAGTCCTCACGATGCCCCGTGGGCTCTCCTGTCTCCCACCACCCCCACCACCAATCCTTACTCTGACCACCACTCCCCTCCCACTTGGCTTCAGGCCCCTGTGTTATCTCCAAGGGGGCCCCTCCTTCACACCAGTCCCTCAGGGTAAGGTTCACACCTCGGCCTTTGCGCTCACTGTTCCCTCTATCAGGAACACTTGCCCCAGTGTCCCCAAAGCTCACTCCCTTCAGGTCTCTGCTCACACCTCAGCAAGGCCTTCCCTGACCACCCTGTCTCACCCCACCCATCCCTGCATGCCCTGGCACCCAGCCCTGCTTTCTTTTGCCCTGGCACTTACCACCATCTGACCTAGGAGTTCTATTTACTTTTGTACCATAGAACCTCAAGGGCACTTGATCAGTTTTCTTCCGCCTAGTACCCCAGGCACATACTAGGTGCTCAGTGATACTAAGTACAAACTTGCACCTTCTCCTTGTTCTCTCACCATTGCTTCTGTCTGTCTGGGGCTTTGTTTCTCCCTGTCCCTGTCTCCCCATCCTCTCTGATTCCATCCCTCCCCCTCTGTCTTGGGCTCTTTACTTTCCTTGCACATCCCTGGATCTTTGATCTCCCGATGTCTTACCCTTCACTTTGCTGAGGGGTGGGTGGGGGTCTAGGAGCTCCTGTCTGATTTCCCTCCCCTGCCCCCTCCACACAAGGGGGAATGTTGAACTCTTGCAGCCGCTCAGTGTTGGAGCCGCTTATAGGAGGCAATGGAGGCTCAAGGGGATGGACTCACATGCCTAGGGAAGGGCCCCAAGGAGTTAAGTCCGTAGTTAGGATTCCAACCCAAGCTCATGGGAACACAGGACGTTCTGCCACGGTGCCCTGGGGACCAGGGCCTCTCAGATACCAGCTCCCATGCCCTCCCTGGCCCATCACCTCTCACACCTTCCTTTCCCCACACAGGATTCTCCCTGCGGCCTCTCAGTCCCTGCCAAGAGCTGGCAACAAGCTGAGAGCTCGACTTTGTGGGTGTTGGCAGTTGGGTGAGCTGCTAGGACTTGAAGAGGACGGGGCAGAAGGGGGAGCCAATCCTGTCCTCACGACTCACCCCAAGGCCTCTGTCCATACCTGCAGCATTCAGCGCCAGCCTCAGCTCATGGGAGTTCATGGTACCAGAGGTGTCCTGGTCGAACTTGTCGAATATGGCCTGGGTGGGGAGGAATAGGTCAGTCCCCGCCAGGCTCCTGAGCTGCCTGAAAGGGTGTCTCAGGGGCCCGACAGGCTGGGTGCCCACCCCAACTCCCTCTCTTCCTGGCTTCGTGGCGTGGGGAAGCAGCTTTACACTCTGGGTCTGTGTTTCCCAGTTTGTAAAATGGGATCAGTAATGAGAGCTGTAATGAGGTGGTTGTGAGGACACGCTAAGATTACCCACAGGGGGCCTACTGAGGGCACAATAAATGGTGGCTTATCACCATTATTAGTACAGAGAAGCCTTAGACCATTTTCTTCTCACATGGGTTTTGGGGGTGGAGGGAGGACCACCACCTCCCATTGCTAGACAAGCAAAGTTGCTCCAAGGGGAGGTACTGGCCTGTGATCACACAGCCAGACAGGGGCTGAGCTGGGAGCTAAAATGCCAACCCAGACCAGAGCCAGTGTTCTTTCTTGATGCCCTAGAGCAGGGAATGGAGAATGTCCGGCCCGCAGGCCGTAGAAGGCCCTTGAAATCATTTGTTCTGGCCCTGCCAAGGCATTAAGGGTGAGTTAAATGTTTGTCTAAATATAGCAGGCTAGTTTTTAAGACAATAATTTTATATGGCCCATGAATGATGTTATAAATGCCCAAATGGCCCTTGGCAGAAAATAAGTTTCCCACCCCCACTCTACATGGACCACAGAGGGTGATGGAGCAGGGATATCCTAGCCAGATCCCTCCAAGATGGCGTGCTGTGGCCCAGTCCCCTAACTCCCCAGGGGCCCTGTAGCCCACAGAGCATCTGCGTCCCTATTAGTAAAGTCTTCTCCGCCCAGGAGATGGTTCCACCCAAGTCACCTTACCTGCCACTCCCGGAGGTGGCCCCAGACCTGCTGGAAGTCGTGCAGGGCCAGGCTTCTGCCATGCTGGAGAGGGACATCTGGTTAAGTCAATGTCCCCAGAAGGGGAGCAGAGGCCCCAACATCACCACCCTCCCTACCAGGCACAGCTCCCTACATACCCCGAAGCACTGCAGCAGCTGCTCACAGGTCCTGAGCCCGATCTCTCCGGTGGTCCAGCTGTGGGCCCTGGCTACGGGAACAAACAAACCCAAGCTCCCGTGGCTGGCCGCCTGTGAGTGCTGGGATTACTGCACCCCCATGTTACAGACGCTGAGGCACACGAAGGACTGCTGGTACCTAACAGCCAGGATCTGAACCCAGGCGAGGGAGTTCTGAGTGCTAGTAGCAGCCACACTCCCTGCCTGTCCCTCAGGGGAGGGGGGCTTATGAGTGGCTGGGCCTTGGTACTGGTCCTGCCGCAAGGCCCGCGTGTGAGGAAATGCCCTCAGGCAGCCTAGGCTTCCTGTGGCCTGACTCCCAGCAGCATCACGGATTCCCACACATCGGGGGCCCTGTGAGGACCACTCTCGTCCCAGCTCACCAGGCTCCAGGGCAATGCTTAATAAGGTCTGGAGCTGAGGGGCACTGAGTTCTTCCTCCTGGTCAAAGAGAGCCGGTGATGAGGCCATTCACTCAGGCAGCCGTTCAACAAGGGGCTCTTGGGCCCAGCGGAGCAACATGCTGGGCGGTGCTGGGGACAGGCAAAGGCAGCCCAGGCCAGCCCTCTCCAGAGCTCACAGCCCAGGAGGGTGGTCAGGGCTGCAATGGGGAAGCCCGGGGCTGCGGAAACCCATAACGGGCATGTGGCTGACCAGCCTGGGAGGGTCAGGAGAGCTTTCAGCGAAGGGCACGTTGGAAGACCGGGAAGGGGGGCACAAAGGATGAGAATTCCCAGGCTGAGCAAAGGCCCTGAGGCAGGGAGGAGCTGTGAGCATTTTGAGAGATTTAAGAGGGGGAAATGGAAAGGAAAATTAGACAGGGTGGAGGAGCAGTTCCAGGGGAGGGCGGGACCCCCGCAGCCCCCTCCTCACCTCTCCTGCCAGCTCCTGAAACAGCAGCTTCAACCCCAGGTCCAGGGGAATGTTGGGGGCCTGCGTGATGGGGGGAGTTTAGCTGTAGCCAAGAGGGCCCCCACCCCGACCCCGGGCAGCCCCTCACCCTGAGAGCGTGCAGGTCAGCGCTGATCACGTCGTCTATCTCCCTGCGGATTACAGACGGA
>NW_006289227.1:316081-316317 GCF_000327345.1 Myotis davidii
CGGCCCGCATCGGGGACTCACCTCCTCCGGGATCTGTAAGAAGTAAGAGCCGGGGAGTCAGGGTGGGCGGGGGAGGACGCCCAGCGCTCCCTCCCTGCCCCCGACACACACCCCCTCTTTCCTCCCCGTTCTGCCCTCATGAAGCCCCTGGCCCTAGCCCCTGGCCAAGCCTCTCTCTGCCGCCTCCTGGGTCCCTCCCTCTCATCTGTGCCTCTTTGCTCCTTGTCACCTCCCTG
>NW_006289227.1:316471-316834 GCF_000327345.1 Myotis davidii
CCCTCAGTCTCCCCCCGCCCCGCCCCAACCCCTTGCTCAGCTTGCCTGAGCCCAAGCTCTGTCTCTCTGTGTCTCTCTGCTCCCACCCCCAGCCTCCCAGCCCGGCTTGGCTTCTCGGACACCCCCTCAGCCCTGCCTCTCTTCGGCCCAGAGCTCCCACCTGGAACACGTGGAAGCCCACGGTGAGGTAAGTGAGGCCCTGGGCCCTCAGGCACCGCCGGTTGCGCTGGATGAGTGACAGGAGGACAGTGCACTTGGGGACGCGGCCCCCGCGAGCAGGGCCCCGAGCCCCTGCGGCCGCCCAGCAACCCCAGGGCCCATCCTCGTCCTCCTCGTCCTCCTCATCAGGCTCCAGCAGCGCCA
>NW_006289227.1:316977-320442 GCF_000327345.1 Myotis davidii
TGTGGGTGTGCCAGCCGCCTCCCGCCGGGCGCGGGCCCAGCACCTCCGGGCTCAGCGAGCAGATCTGGACGGTGTTGAAGTGGCGGAGGAAGTCCTGCAGCTCCATCCTAGAAAGCGGCCGGAAGTCACACCTGCCCACCCCCAGGTCACACGGCGCCCAGACTCCTCAAGTATTGCCAAGTACCTTGCAGATGACCAACCAGTATGTTTCCAGAATGACCCCCAAATCCCTGAGCCCCCCAGCTCCCCCAGATTTCTCTGAGTCCTCAGAAATGCCCCACGAATAGCCAAGATCACCAACTCCCCTCAAAGATTGTCCAATTGTTTTCGGCCCACAAATATCAAGACCCTCAGCCTCTCAATTACCAGCAGATGTCCTTCAGCCCCTCAGTGTTGCCAAATCTCAAGAAATGCCCAGGCGTCACCAAGACCCCTCAGTTGCTCTGAATATTCTCTCTCCCCCTCAACCTCCCAGAGGTTACTATGCCTCCCAGGCTCCCTAATGTTACTACGAATCGTCCTCTCTCCCCCAGCTTGAAGCTCGTCCCCAAATCACCACTCACATGGACAGTGTCTCCCTTTATGACCCCTCCCCGTGAACCTCTGCCAGGACCCTTCAAGCAGGACTGGCCCCTCCCTGCGCCCTGCCAGGGCCTCTCCTACTCACCAAAACTCACCGTCCTCCTTCCTCACCAGCAGGGCATCTCGCCACTCCGGGGGCAGCACGTCCCAGCGTGGGCAGCTGGGGAGACCAGGGTGTGAGGGATAGGCAGGTGGGGCCAAGCCCTCCCACCACCCCAGATCCATCCCACCTGTCGCTCCAGGGCCCGGTCCACTCCACACGGCCCCATGGGTTCCGTAGCCGCAGCAGCCGCACCTTGGTGAAGCCCAGTGACATCTGAGGGGAACAGCGTCACTGCCTGACCGGCCTGTGGGTGCCTGGACACCCTCTGCCAGCCCCCCATGGGGTTGCTCACCTTGTGCGTGCCCGTGACTGAATATGCGTGTCCCTTCACCAGCCCATCTTCTGTGCGGTACTCGCCCTGATTACTCTGGGCAGAGGATAGGACGGTGAGGCCACACTGAGGGTCAGGACCCTCCCTCTCATCTGTGCCTCCTCTGCTCCTTGTCCCATCAGAGGGTCTCGGGTATGTGGCTGGGACTCGGGGCTGCAGCCGGGGACTGGGGAGTGCTCCTCTCAGAGCACCCAGCTGAATGACACAGGGCTCCGAGGGGAGGCGGGAGTTGGTGAGTGAAGGGGAGCGAGGAAGCAGAGAGAGCGAGATGGAGACAAGAGACAACACAGATGGAAGAGGAGAGAGACAGTGGCCTAGAGACAAAGAAAGATAAAGAATAGACAGGGAGACAGAAGGAGGCAGAGAAACATAAGACAGAGCAAGTGGGCAACTGAGAGAGAACAGGGTTAAGTAAATGGATGAGTGAATGAGTTAGACCAGTGATGGTGAACCTATGACACGCGTGTCAGAGGTGACACACGAACTCATTTTTTTGGTTGATTTTTCTTTTTTAAATGGCATTTAAATATATAAAATAAATATCAAAAATATAAGTCTTTGCTTTACTATGGTTGTAAATATCAAAAAATTTCTATATGTGACACGGCACCAGAGTTAAGTTAGGGTTTTTCAAAATGCTGACACGCCGAGCTCAAAAGGTTCGCCATCACTGAGTTAGACTGACTCAGTGAATGAATGAGCATGTAATTGGGTCACAGATGAACATGTGACCCAAGCTGAGCCCATGAATATCTATCTTGGACTTCTGCCGAGGTTCTCAGAAGAGGTACTTTTCCTTCTCAGCTCTGGGGCGGTGGGAGGTAACTGTGGGAGCTTTTTTGGGGCCCATGAAGGGAAAGCCTGGCTGAGAGTGAAGCTAACCCAGAAGTAGAACCAGGAATAGAAAACACATTCACAATATCTGCTAAGCACCTGGATCCAGCTGTGCCTGAAGCTCATTCATTATGAGAGCAAATAAATATCCTTTCAACTTGCCCATGTTTGATTTGTGAAAGAGCATAAGCCACCAGTGAAAGAGAGGAGGGCATGGAATGCCCCCCCCCTCCACACTGGTCCTGGTGGGGTCTCCATGGGAGTCTGACTCTCACCAGGGCAGTGGCACCCACGAGGGACTCCTTGGCCAGGGCGTGGCGCAGGGCCGAGAAGAGGCCTGGGGTGTCTTGTCTCAGGTAGATCACCTCGCCCACGCCACCTGTGAAGTCCACGAAAGCCTCATTCATGTGGCCGCCTCGCATCACCTCATAGGAGCCGTGGAGCCTGTGGGAGCAGGTCTGGCATGGGGGTGCCTGAGGCATGTGCGAGCATCTTGGGATGTGGGCACTCTGTCCCAGGGTGTGGGGTCCCAGGGGCTATTCCGAAAATTTGCAAACTCTTGAGGTGGGGACTGTGACATACCTAGAAGCCTTGGTGCTTGGGCCACCAGGACTGAGTGATTTGGGGGTGTCAGGAGAGCTCAGGCAGAATTCTGGGCACCCTGGGGGCTGCCTGAAACCTGGGGTCTCTGGGAGGTTGATGTCTCCCTTTGGGGTAATCCCCACGGGGCTTGTCAGGGATTTCAGATCCACAGGATGGGGAAAAGCAAAGAGTCGAGGGTCCCAGGTCTTCCACCCAATATTTGGGGAGTGCTTTGGGTTTCTCAGTGGACCAGGAGAGACTGTCTGAGATTACAGGTCTCCCAAGGGACCTATACGATTCTGGTGGTGGTGGGTCTCTAAGAATGTCCTGTGTGACCTGTTGGTGGAGGAAGGAGTTTGCCATTTGGAGGGCTTCAGGGGGTGGTATGCATTAGGGTCTCGGGGGCTGTGACTCGGTCTGGAACCCTTAGCAAGGCATCTAGAAGATCCCAGAAGTGGAGGGGCTCTGGGGGCTGTCATGAGGCCGGGGTCTGCTGGCTGGGATGTAGGGTTGCAGCCGGGGCAAGTAGGGGGGTCCTTACTTAGCATAGGCCTTTTCCAGAAGGGGGGCCCAGAACTCATTCCGCTGTTCTGAGCGCACAAACATCAGCTTCCCCTCACGCACCGGCAGCCTGTCATCCACCACGACGTCCACCCAGCAGCCGAACTGCCAGAGCTGGTGGGGAAGGGACAGGGCCTGGCTCAGCTTCCAACCCCCACCCGTCTGGGCCCAGCGCTGACCCCTGACCTTGCTGTACCTGTCCAAAATTCCAGCCCCAAAGAAACAACGTCAACTATGAAACCATGTCACCTGGAGAAACTGAGGCATGAGCAGAGGAACCGAGCTTTACCTGGAAGTGGAAGACGCCGGCATAGTTTTCTCGGAAACCCTGTTCAGGGGGCACCACTCGGTGCAAGAGTCGGGGGTGCAGCGTGAGGGAGGCGGCGGCCGCGAGAAACCAACAGTTACCTTGGAGGAGAGAAGGCTAAGGCCCAGGGAGAGGAGAGGCTGAGGGGGAGCTGAGGGAGGGGGA
>NW_006289227.1:320606-323106 GCF_000327345.1 Myotis davidii
GATCTGGGGACTTGGGTGGCTCAGTGGTCTCACCCAGTCTCCCCTGACACACGTCTGTCCGGCTCATGTCCTCACAGATGAACTGGGGCTCAGCACAAAACTCCTGGGGGGATGGGGATTCCAGGCCTCAGCCAGCGAAGGGCGGGAAGGAGCAACTAGGAGGTCAGGTGCCTGGGTCCCCTCCTGCCTCATTGCTCCAGAGTAATGAGCGTCTCCAACCCCATGAGAGGCTTGTAAAGCCTTCGGGCAGGCGGTAGGCTTCTCCTGACCTTCCTGGACCCAGGGTGGTTGAGCCTGCTCTGAGCTGGTCCCACAGTGATCCTTCCTCCCTCAGACACAGGGGCCCAGGCCCCAGCCCTCCTCCCTCAGACCCAAGAGTCCAGGCCCCAGCCCTCCTCCCTCAGAGCCAGGAGTCCAGGCCCCAGCCCTCCTCCCTCAGAGCCAGGAGTCCAGGCCCCAGCCCTCCTCCCTCAGACACAGGGGTCCAGGCCCCCAGCCCCTCCTCCCTCAGACACAGGGGCCCAAGCCCCAGCCCTCCTCCCTCAGACACAGGGGTCCCGGCCCCCCGCCCCTCCTCCCTCAGACACAGGGGCCCAGGCCCCAGCCCTCCTCCCTCAGAGCCAGGAGTCCAGGCCCCAGCCCTCCTCCCTCAGAGCCAGGAGTCCAGGCCCCAGCCCTCCTCCCTCAGAGCCAGGAGTCCAGGCCCCAGCCCTCCTCCCTCAGAGCCAGGAGTCCAGGCCCCAGCCCTCCTCCCTCAGAGCCAGGAGTCCAGGCCCCAGCCCTCCTCCCTCAGAGCCAGGAGTCCAGGCCCCAGCCCTCCTCCCTCAGAGCCAGGAGTCCAGGCCCCAGCCCTCCTCCCTCAGAGCCAGGAGTCCAGGCCCCAGCCCTCCTCCCTCAGAGCCAGGAGTCCAGGCCCCAGCCCTCCTCCCTCAGAGCCAGGAGTCCAGGCCCCAGCCCTCCTCCCTCAGACACAGGGGTCCAGGCCCCAGCCCTCCTCCCTCAGAGCCAGAACCCAGCCCCCAGCCACACTTTACATGGGGCCTCATCCATTTCACTCCTTTGGCCTTCTCTGAGTCTGGCCCCAGCTGGTCATATCCAAGGGCATCAGGGCCAGCAGGGAAGTAGGGATCACGGAACAGGATCCCCTCATCCAGGCAGGCTGCTTGGATTGCCTCATAGCTCTGGCCTCTAAAAAGCTTCG
Source organism: Myotis davidii (assembly GCF_000327345.1). Taxonomy (NCBI): domain Eukaryota; kingdom Metazoa; phylum Chordata; class Mammalia; order Chiroptera; family Vespertilionidae; genus Myotis; species Myotis davidii. The sequence continues at coordinate 321,808 of NW_006289227.1, forward strand.
GGTCCTGGGCTCCAGGTCCTGCCTCCTCATCCACCAGCTGGATGGTGACCTTCCCACTGCCACACGCCATCTGGACGCTCTGGGCTCACAGGCTGGCCCCAGGCCCTTTAACCTCTTGAGTCACGGAGGTGGGGCTTCCCCGCCAATTGGGCCCCGATGGGGGTCTTTACGCAGTGAGAAGCCTTCCCTCATTAACACTAATTGATGGTTTGGGGTGCAGGGGAGCATGGACGCCTCTTCAGTGGTTTCCTTCCCAGGGCGTGGGGCCTTCAGTTGTGGCCAGGAGAGCAGCTTAATGGGCTTGGCCAGCAGCGGGAGAGGAGGGCAGAGCTGAGGGAGGACCGGCTGCCAATGTGGGAGATCCTAGAAGGAGGTCAGTGTGGGGGGTATGTTTCTGCCAGCTTATCCCAGCGTGTCCCTCTGTGGGGCTGGGAGGGCAGTGTGTCTGCTGCTCCCCTCTCTCCATCTGACATTTTCTCTCTGCCTGACATTGTATCTCTTCTCCATCTCACTCTCTCTGTCCATCACTCTCATCTCCTTCTGTCCTTTTTTGTCTTTGTATCTCTCTTGTCTCCATCCCTCTCTTTTTTGTAAACACCGATTTTCTTTCTTTTTAAATATATTTTTATTGACTTCAGAGAGGAAGGGAGAGAGAGAGAGGAACATCAATGATGAGAGAGAATCATTGTATGGCTGCCTCCTGCACGCCCCCTACTAGGGATCAAGACACTTCAATAAAACCTCTTTCCATTTTCACCAGCACGTGCCCTTGGTCAGAATCGAACCCAGGACCCTTCAGTCCGCAGGCTGACGCTCTATCCACTGAGCCAAACCAGCTGGGGCCATCCCTCTCTCTCTCTCTATTTCTCATTGTGCCTATCTTGTGCATGCCTCACTGTCTGTGCCTCTTCATCCTTCTTTCTCTCCTTGTAACGCCTCAGTCATCCACAGCGGGACCTGAGCCATCGGGACGCCCATCTCCTGCCCTCCCGACAAGGCAGGCCTCAGCTTGGCTGCCCCAGGCAGGGCTAGCAGTGGAAGGCTGGCTGCTCTGGGTTGAGAGGGGGGCCCACCAGGGACCATGATACCCTGCAGAGCCCACAACGGCTCAAGGTCTCCTTTGGGGGAGCAGTATTTCCCCAAAAGGGTGCTGGGACCATTGGAAATGGGCAAAAGAAAGTGAGCAAAATAGTTCTGAGAGACTAGGAATTCAGCAGTTTTTGTCCCAGCAAATCTTCTGCCTTCAGCACAGGTCTCCTGCCCTGCAGGACCCGGTCACCTCTGTGACACCCAGATGCC
>NW_006289227.1:328106-337967 GCF_000327345.1 Myotis davidii
TGGGCCCCTACTCTATAATAATAAAAGTGTAATATGCAAATTGACCTAACGACCGAACAGCAGAATGACCATCTAGACCACCCTATCACACGCACTGGTGCCAGGCCAGCCAAGGTAGGTGTGATGCAATTGGTCAGGGGGGCCTTGCCATCACCCCATGATCACCCCACACAGGGAGGCCCAGGTCACTCTCTGCAGGGCAACTGATGGGGGGGCTCCATGATCAATTGCCCCAAAGAGGGTGGCCCAGGCCATCCTCTGCACAGTGATCAATCGCACACCCCCAGCCAGGTGGGTGGGGCCTCCCTGCTGGCAGCCACAGAGGGAGGCCCAGGCCACTAGCCAGCAATGCTGTGGCTGGTGTGCGGGGCCAGCCAGCGATTGCCCCGCAGAGGGAGGCCCAGGCCAGCCAAGTGATCACCCATGCCTGTCGCCCACAGAGGGAGGCAACCGGTGGCAGCGGGAAGCAGGGGGGCAGCACGGCACAGATGGCAAGCAGTGGCAGCGGCAGGGGCAGGGCCAGCTGCCAGCAGCCAAGGGGAAGGAAAGCCCTGATAGGCCAGGCCTAGGGGCCATACCCAAGGGGTCTCGGATTGTGAGAGGGCGAAGGCCGGGCTGAGGGACACCTCCCCCCATGCACGAATTTTGTGCACCAGGCCTCTAGCAGATGCTATAAAATTGTTAGTAATTTATTTGAATCAAAGTCCAAATAATGTAGATTTCCTGCAATCCATTGACATATCTCTTAAATCTCTTTTAATCTGTAACAGCGATTTTCAACCAGTGTGCCATAAGAATTTTGTTAAACATGCAGTACCTGACTATTTAGTCAGGGGCACTGCCCTCTTTTCCCTTAGCTTGTCAAATAAAAAAAAAATGACAACAGCCAACATAACAATAGCCATCCAATGTGACTGAATCAAAATTATATTATTTTTTTTGTCAGATTGGCAAAAAAATGTATTTTTATGTGCAGCAGAATATCAGTAACTAGTTTATGTATGCCGTGAGATGAAAAAGGTTGAAAATCACTCTCTATCAGGTTATTTTCTTTCAGCCTCCCCCCCCGACCCCCACCCCCAATTTTTGGCTGAAGACCTGGATCATTTGTCCCAGAGTTTCCTAGTCTGGATCTGGCTGGTGATGCACCCTCTAGTGGCAGGTAGCATGTGCTTCTGTCTCCTGTCACCCCTGTACATTGAGTATTAGCTCTAGATACTTCCTCTGTTGCACGCTCAGTTTTTGGACAAGACAACATCCTAGGAGGTGCTTGGCTTTTCCACCTGGTCTGCATTTGAGGTGTTAGTCATAGGTGATCGCCACCTACACCCACTGAGTCAAGATGGGTGTGGTAAAATGGTGATCTTCTATTTCTAGTGTTTCATCTTCACATAGTGGCTGGATTCCTATCTAATAGTAGACAAACATGGTAATTGACCATACCTTCACTATACCTCCCATTGGCTAATCAGAGCAATATGCAAATTAACCGCCAACAAAGATGGCAGCTAATTTGCATACTGCAGGCAGGGCTGGCCAGCACAAGCCGCCATCCAGGCCCCCATGTGTGGCCCTGGGCAGTGGGGCTTAGGCGGTGCAATTGCGCCCCCAGCCGGGACCCCCGTGTGCCACCTAAGCCCCATACCGCCTAAGCCCCGCCCCCAGCTGGGACTCCATGGCAATCCCAGAGCAGGAAAGTGCAGCCAGCAGGCAGCCCCCAGGTGGGCCTGCTCCTGGGTTGCCATGGTGACCCCAGAGCAGGAAAGTTCTGCACAGACAGCACCCAGCAGGGCCTGCCCCCAGGTCTCAGAGGTGATCCAGCGATCCATGAGCAGGAAAGCGTGGCCTGCAGGCAGCACCCCACCCTGGCCACAGCTCAAGGGAGAGAACAACACGCAGTGGAGGCCAGGAGCCTGAGAGATCAACACAGAGGGCGCCTGCTCCAAGCCTCTACGGTGTGGCTGGGGGCAGGCCCCCAGCAGATACACACACACACACGGAGTGGCTGCTCTGAGCCTCCTATGCAGCAAGGGGCAGGCTCCCAGCGGGGACACACACACACACACACACACACACACACACACACACACGGGAAGCCTGCTCTGAGCCTCTGCTACCAGTCTGTGGCCGTCAGTAGGACATCCACTGAGGCCTCCCGGACTGTGAGAGGAGCAGGCTGGGCTGAGGGAACCCCAACACCTAGTGCACGAATTTCGTGCACCGGGCCTCTAGTGTTATATAAAGGGACACTTCCCTTTATCTGCCGTTTAGTTGCCCTGAGGTATGGTGCATAAAAGGAAAAAGGTGACTTCCTTGATCCTTTCCCTTTATTTACCACTTGTCAGAGCAACATTTGTTTATTAAAAAAAATATGTGTCAGAATTCCTTTTAAGAGTTTTTATTGCAACAAACTACCTGGTAGTGAGGTTATGTGAGGAGAAAACCTACCTTCAGTTCTTGGCAGCTACTGATATCTTCCAACAAGAACTGATACCTGACAGACTAACCTGGCTTAAGCCTGGTGCGTTGAGAGGCCAGAGTGCTGGAGAATGAAGGCCCCGCAGCGGGAGTCAGAGCTGAGACCCGACCAGCCGACTGTAGAGACAGACCAGTCCTTGGTGATGATTGATAGCAGGCAGGGACAACATGGGCTCACAGCCTGTTCTGTAATTCTGACGGAGTCCAAGGAGGCTAGCCTTCTAGGCGCTCTGAACTCGCCTGTCATAAAAGGTGCCCTCGAGGCAAACTTGCCCACCTCCTTGAGGTCCATATTCAGGTAGCTGTTTCGCTGGCATCGGGGACCAAGATCCTTCTGCACTACTGACTGAATGCAGGACCATTTAGAGCTCAAGCCGTGGGCGCCACTAACAGGAAACACTGTTCAAACAAGGGTGGACAGTGTCTACGATACTTTAGACAATATTGCTTGCTATCAATTTCACCAACAATTCCCCATTTTTAACACACACTATGCTAATTATTAAGACACTTAATACACAAATGAAAACTCATTTCTAACACTCATCATGAAAATTAATGAAGCCTCTGTGGTTTCCCAGAGATAAGCAGTTGAACCCTTGCAGTAATTATCTACTTGTTGATCAGATGCTGGCTAACTATCCTGGAAGCGTGTATTCCAGCTCAGGTCAACTGGTGCCCCCAGAGTGTGACCTAAATGACACATATTTATATCACTCGTGTATTAGGTTGAGTCCCTTAGAAACAGACTGCAACAAAGAGCTGCCTGCAGAGGGTTATTGGGGAATGGCCTCAGGCAATATCCCCAGAAGGAAGTGAGGAGAACAGGACTGGACAGAGGAAAGTCCACAGGACCATCTGGAGGGAAGGAAGCTTCAGATAATGCTCTCGGGAGCTCTGGGGCTGGGACAGCTGCTCACTAAGGCAGGGTCCGGGCCTCTGCATCCAGGAGCCCTGTGTCATGGGCATGGGCTATCCCCCGGGAGGAGCACAACGGTGGATAAGGCAATTCTCTGAGGGACGCAGCTGTGAGTGGGAGCTGCCCAAAGCCCAGCATCTCCCAGCTCTGTCCACTGAGGGCCTGTCTGGGGGCCTTTTCTCTAAGCTTGTGATTATTTCAAAATCAGAACAAATATTACTAAAAATACGGAGCACTGATTATTAAAGAACTAGAGGCCCGGTACACAAAATTCATACATGGAGGTGGGGGGTCCCTCAGCCCCGCCTTCACCCTCTGCAATTCGGGACCCCTACACCTTTTTCTTATCTAGCTAACCTCTTCACATTTAAAAAAAATTAACTGAAATACCACCTACTCTAGGAAATCCTCTTTGAACAAATCTCTTTACAATCCATATTAAGTGTTTTCATAGTATATCATTCTTTTTCTTTAACAGCAACTTAGAGTGGATGCAGTGTGCTTCTCATTCTTGCCTCTGAATTCTTTCTTGTTGCTCTTGTAATAGCAAAACTTATCCAATTTACATTTGCCCTTCGAGGGCATATATTTGGTTCAGTTTCTAGTTGGCTCCCTGCTTTTTTTTTTTAAGCAATAAATTTGGGTTGTGATAGTAAGCCTCACTTGTAATCAAGCCTGTAGGTCCCCCTATCTGAATATTTCTATAATACCTATCACTTTAGCATACCAGAGATTGTGTTCATTTATAGAAAATAACAATAAATGTCACCTGATCATTTGCTCTCCTAGTAATATTTTATAGCAAGATGTATTATTCTAGTAATTTAACTATTACAAAGCTGAGGCATGCAGAAATAAATCACATTGAACAATAAAGAATGACTCAGATATCAAACCATAGTACCCTTAGGGCCTCCCTTGCCCTGTGCCTCGGATATCATAGCATATTACACAGTTAAGGGCAGAGATCATGACTTGAGCTTGTGTGTTCCTTGTCATGGTGCCTAGATAAATACTCAAATGCCATCCAGTCCAAATGACTGTGATGAGAGAGGCCCACCGTTGCTGGAGACCTCTGATTTTTATTTAAGGGGCCTCACTTGTTCTGCGCCTTTACAGAGCGGTGAGTAGTCGCTGAGGGAACTTGAGGAAACCCAGACAGAATTCTCCTCCTAAAAGATTTTGCTAAGCTGGTGCCCAGGACCGCTGAGCATTTGTCCAATTAAAACCCCGACACACAGCAATAACAAAGGCACTGGTCTCCTACTGCTAATGCCTAGGGATCAAACCCCAGCCTGCAGGAACTCACCCCCTCAGTCAGGACCCGGCGCTGGGTGGACCTGGGCTGGTGCTCCTAACTCTGGGGAGAGGGAGACTTCCCGTGGCTGCAGGATAGAGGTCCCAGACTCCGCGCCACCCACCCGAACAGGTCCATAGCGCAGGCTGGTCAGCAGAGCAGCTTCTTCTCCTGGGATCGCGGGGAGGCTTGGCCTGGCCTGTTAGTTCCGTGATTGATTGCGGGGAGGCCTGGTCTGTTCACCCCATGATCAGTCGCAGGGAGGCTTGGCCTGGCCTATTCACCCCGTGATGGGCGCCAGGCTGAGGGGTGTGGATCCAGGCCGCTGCTTGGCACCGGGGCAAGCGCAAGAAGCCACAGGGCAGGAACATCTGCTGGGTGCCTTCACCAGTAGGCCCAGAGTGGCCGGGGGCATTCTGGGACCTCAGCTGCTCAGGGCTTATGTGTGGACCTACAGGCTAGGAGGAGCCAGGGTCCCGAGGATGTTCCCAGGACCCAGGCCATTTGGTGGCCTGCGTATGCAAATTACCCCGCCATCTTTGTTGGGTTAATTTGCATTCTCTCCTGATTGGCTGGTGAGCGTAAGGAAGGGATGGTCAATTTACACATTTCTCTATTTAAAAAAAAAAAATATTTTATTGACTTTTTACCGAGAGGAAGGGAGAAGGACAGAGAGTTAGAAACGTGGAGGAGAGAGAAACATCGATCAGCCGCCTCCTGCACATCTTCCACTGGGGATGTGCCCACAACCCAGGTACATGCCCTTGACTGGAATCGAACCTGGGACCCTTCAGTCCGCAGGCCGATGCTCTATCCAACTGAGCCAAACCGGTCAGGGCTCACATGTTTCTCTTTTATTATAAAGGATAATTCTGCAGCTGGACTGCCCTGGCCTTTGTCTCCTCTGTGCTGCTTTGGTGGCCTCATAAAGGCCCCAAATACTGGGGAAGAAGGGATAAAGAATAACGTTAAAACTCTGAACTATATCAACAAAAGCTGGGATAGTTACCAGGAAGAAAGAATAATTATATTATCTCCCTCATATTACATGGGAGGGTTAACAGATAATTTTATTTCCCAACATCGATAATTGCATAACTATAGGTTCAAATATGTGCTTTTAAAAATTTGTACTTAATTACTAGTAGAATAAGAACAGAACATGTAACTTCCAAGTCAGTGGAAGAGCTTAAAAGAAAAGAGGAGAACATATAATCTATATAACAAAGGTCAAAAAACAAAGAACAGCTCTGACCAGTTTGGCTCAATGGACAGAGCATCGGCCTGCGGACTCAAGGGTCCTAGGTTCGATTCCGGTCAAGGGCATGTACCTTGGTTGCGGGCACATCCCTAGTAGGGGGTGTGTAGGAGGCAGCTAATCAATGTTTCTCTCTCATCGATGTTTGTAACTCTCTATCCCTTTCCCTTCCTCTCTGTAAAAAATCAATAAAATGTATATTTAAAAAAACAAAACAAAACAAAGAACAATTCTGGAAATTATAAAAAGTAAAATCAGAAAGCATGAAACTGACTGAAGTAAAGCCAAGCATATTATAGCAATAACAACGTAGCAAAATATAGCATACCATTTTATACAAATGTGTGAAACTTACTAGGATAAGTCACCAAACATATTTATATTATAGTGCCTGGTCAGAGTAGCTCAGTGGGTGAGTAAGCTATGAACCAGGAGGTCATGGTTCAATTCCCAGTCAGGACACATGCCTGGGTTGCAGGTTTGACCCCCAGTGTGGAGGCAGCGGATCAATGATTCTCCCCTATCATAGATGTTTCTATCTCTCTCTCCATCTCCCTTCCTCTCTGAAATCAATAAAAAATATTTTAAAAATTACATTACAGTGATGGTTACACAACCCAGTGAATATGCTAGAAAACATTGACTTGTACATTTATATGGGTAAACTGCATGTTGTGTGAACTATATCTCAATAAAAAATGTTACTTTAAAAACCCAATGGGATTGTAATTTGGGGTGTGGGGAAGAGAGTTGAAACATTTATTCTAAAGTGTTGCCCGAACTGGTTTGGCTCAGTGGATAGAGCATCGGTCTGCAGACTGAAGGGTCCCGGGTTCGATTCTGGTCAAGGGCATGTACCTTGGTTTCAGGCACATCCCCAGTGGGGGGTGTGCAGGAGGCAGCTGATCGATCTCTCTCATTGATGTTTCTAACTCTCTGTCCCTCTCCCTTCTCTGTAAAAAATCAATAAAATTTATTTAAAAAAAATAAAGTGTCTCTGAAGAAAAACTTATTAAGTAGAACTTATCCTACTGGATATTCACATGTGCCATCAATCTAAATAAATAGTGTTATAGCAGCACAAACATAGAACAATGGCACAGAAGAGGGGACCCAGAAACACATGCCATCGTGTTCAAGAATTTGGTGTCTACTTAAGGTGTCAACTCACATCAATGACACAGCAACCAGAAAGTTGTTCAATTAACACTTTGAAAAAATGTATCAATTCTGGATGGATTAAATAATAACATTTAAATTTTACAAAGAACTAAAAATATCTCAGAGATGAAAAAAATTTTATAAACATAAAGGTAACATATGAAATTGCAAGGGGAAGTCGGTAAATTTGACTACGGAAAAACCAACAGCATTGAAACAATATTTACATGCAAGTGACAACAGGAAATGGAGAAATATGTGCAACATGCTTGCATGTGTGACAGAGTTTAGTGTCCTTCATTCATAAAGAATTCTGACATATTTCAAAAGAGAAAAAAAAGAAATACACACACACACAAAGAATTCTGACAAATGAATACTCAAATCTCCAAAATAATGAAATGAATATATAAAAGCAATAAAATTGACTGATTAAAATGTGAAAAAGCACATTAACAAAAAATTCAAGATAAAACAACAGTGAGATATTTTTTGCAATAATATTCAAAATTGACAAGTGTATTAGTCAGGGTTCTACAGGGAAACAGAACTAGTATTAATTAATTAATTAATTATTAATAGAATTGACTCAGGAAGAGAGAATCCCCCCTTCCTCTGCCTTTTTGTTCTACTCAGGGCCTCAAAGGATTGGACCATGTCTGTCCACATTGGTGAGGGTGGAGCTTCTTTACTCAGTCTGCTGATTCTAATGCTAATTTCTTCTAAGACACCCTCACAGACACCCAGAAACAATGTTTCACCAGCTATCAAGGTATCCCTTAGTCCCGTTAACATATAAAATTGGCCATCACAGCAAAGTTTGGCAACCCCTCTTTTAGATCACTCCAACTTCACTGACGGGTTGACTACAACTTCATGAGAGATTTTGAGCCAGGAAAGCCAGTACCAAATTCCTAACTTAAAAAACTGAGTAAGATAATAAATGGTTATTGTTGCATGATACTAAGTTAGAGGGTTATTTGTTATACAGCAATACATAACTAATACTTGTCAGGCTGGATAAGAAAGCAAAATTCATGCTACCTATCAAAGTCACAACTTAGATTTAAAGAGACAGTAAGTTGAAAAATATATACAATGCAAACAGCAAACACAGGAGAGTTAGAAGGGCAATATTACTATCAGAAACAATAGCTGTTAAAAGAAACTTTACTAGAGACAAAGTAGTGGGACATTTCATAATAATAAAATGGTCAACATGTCAGCTATATGTAACAAGTATAAATGTTCACTATAACAGAGCCTCAGAATATATGACAGAATTGAAAGGACAAATAGACAATTAACCATCATAATTGTAGATTTAAATACGTCTATTTTAGTAATTGATAGAACAACCAAAATTTACTAAAATTAGTAACTGTCGATCAGTTTGACTTAACACTCCTTTTTTTTTTTTTTAGAGAGAGAGAGAGAGAGAGAGAGGGAGAGAGAAACATCAATGTGAAAGAGAAATATCAGTGATCTGCCTCCCCCATATACCCTAACCAAGGACCATACCTGCAACTTGGGTGTGTGCCCTGACTGGAAATTGAACCTCCACCTTCTGGTGCTTCCATGCTCCAACCAACTGAGCCACACTAGCCAGGCATTAGCACTTCATCCTAACAAAAGCAGGATGTAATTTATTATTTCCATACACTTGGAAAATTCTCCAGAGGAGACCAATTGCAATGCCATAATATAAGCCCTAATAACTTTATACAAATTGAAATCATACAACGTATGTTTTTTAACCATAATGGAACTATTCTTAGAATCCAGCTTATAAAAATAAATATAGGAGTCTCTAAATAGGTGGAAATTAAACACACTTCTAAATGACCCATGTGTCAAAAAAGAGATCTGAAGAAAATTTAGGAAATATCTTGAGATGAATAAAAACAAAACCATAACATAGAAAAATGTATAGAATGCAGCTATAGCAGTATACAGAGGGAAATGTATAACTTTAAATACAAATAAGAGAGAAATACTTAAAATTAATCTTAGCTTCTACCTCAAGAACTAGAAAAAGAACAGTAAATAAAACTCAAAGTAAATGGAAAGGAAGAAAAACTAAAGATCAGAGTGAAAATCAGTGAAATAGAAAATATTTTTAAAAAATAGAGAAAATCAATGAAACCAAAATTAATAAACTTTAGCAATTCTGACCAAGCAAAAATTCCCAAAATAAAGAATAAAGGAAGGAATACCACTAACAACCCTATAGGAAATAGAAAAGTACTATAAGGGAAAATTTTTTGTTGTTATTAATCCTTACCCAAGAATATTTTTCCATTGATTTTTAGAGCGAGTGGAAGGGCAAAGGAGAGACACACAGAGAGAAACATTAATGTGAAAGAGACACATCAATCGGTTGCCTCCCACATGCAGCCGGACCAGGCTGGGGATCAAGCCTGCAACCAAGGTATGTGCCCTTGACTGGAATCAAGCTCCAGAGCCTTCAGTCCATGGGACAAATCTGCGAGGCATAAGGGAATACTATAAACAGCTTTTGGCAAACAAATTAGGCAACTTACATGAAATAGACACATTCATAGAATGAAACAAATTACCAAAACTGACTCAAGAAGAAATAAAAAATATATAAGTAGACCTATAGCAAGTACAAAAATTGAATAAATAATTAAAAATATTGCCCTGACTCGTTTGGCTCAGTGGATGGAGCGTCGGCCTGCAGACTGAAAGTCCCAGGTTCGATTCCGGTCAAGGGCATGTACCTGG
>NW_006289227.1:338037-339760 GCF_000327345.1 Myotis davidii
TATTTCCACAAAGAAAAGCCCAGGTCCAGATGGGCTTTTCAATAGCAAATTCTCAAATATTAAAGGAAAAAAATATAAACCTGACATAAACTCTTTCAGAAATAGTGAGGCAGAGGGAACACTTTCCAAATCATTGCATGAGGTGATTATTACCCTGACACCAAAGTCAGACAGATATCAAAAGAAACTACAGACCAATATCTCTCATGAACATAGATGCAAAAATCCTTAACAAAATATTAGGAAACCGAATGCACTCTATGTCTAAAAATAATTATACTCCAATACCAACTGGTATTTATATCAGGAATTCGAGGTTGATTTAACATCAGAAAATTAAATCATGTAATCAAACAATGAAAATCTCAATAAACACAAAAAGAGCATTTAACAAAATCCAACACCTTTTATGATAAAAAGAAAACAAAAACTTTCAACAAACTAAAAATACACGTTCATTTTCTCAACCTAGTAAATGACATCTATAAACAACAACAACAACAAAACCCACAAACAAACCTATAGCCAGCATACTACTTCAGGGTGAAAGACTAAACACTTTTTCACTAAGATTGGGCACAAGGCCCTGGCCGGTTTTGCTTAGTGGATAGAGCATTGGCCTGCAGACTGAAGGATCCTGAGTTCAATTCCAGCCAAGGGCACATGCTCGAGTTGTGGATTCAAACCCCAGTAGGGGGCATGCAGGAGGCAGCTGATCAATTATTCTCTCCCATCATTGATGTTTCCATCTCTCTCCCTCTCCCTTCCTCTCTCTAAAAGTCAATTAAAACACACACACAAGAACTGCCATTTACAAAAGCATCCAAAAATATTTAAATTTAGAATTAATTTAACAAAACATTTACAAAACTCTATGGTGTAAAGTACAAAACATTGATGAGAAGTTTCAAAGACCTAAGTAAATGGATTGATATACCATATTCATTAGGTGGGAAGACAATATTGTTAAGATGTCAATTCTTCCCAAATTGATGTATACACTCAATACAATCCCAATAAAAATCTCAACAGACTTTTTTTTGATAAAACACTGATAATTTTATTTAATGTATTTGAAAACAAAAAGATCTACAAAAATTAAAATAATTTTGAAAAGAAGAACAAAGTTGCAAGACTTATACTATGTGATTTTAAGACTTACTATAAAGCTACAGTATTCAAGAGTATCATACTGGCATAAAGAAAAACAAAGAGGTCAAATGAGTCAGAACGATGAGGCTAGAAATAAACTCACACATATTTGGTCAATTATTTTTTAAAAAATATATATTTGTTGATTTTACAGAGGAAAGGAGAGGGAGAGAGAGATAGAAGCACCATTGATGAGAGAGAATCATTGATCAGCTGCCTCCCACAACCCTCGCACTGGGGATAAAGCCCTGAACCCAGGGAACCTGGCCTGACAGGGAATCGAACCATGACCTCCTGATTCATAGTTTGATGCTCAACCAATGAGCTATGCCAGCCGAGCTTGGTCAATTATTTTTTACAAAACTGCCAAGGTAATCCAATGAGAGAAAGCATAGTCTTTTCAACAAATGGTCCTGAAACAGCTGTAAATTCATATGGTAAGAAAGGAACCATGACCCTTTCCTTGCCCTATATAAAAAAAATAACTAAAAATGGATCATATACCTGAAAAAAATTTTAATTGTGACCTTAGGGAGATCTGTTTTCTTAAATAAACACAAAGGCACAAGCC
>NW_006289227.1:340189-340828 GCF_000327345.1 Myotis davidii
TTAAAATGCATAGAAGCAGAAATGTTTGGCATCGCTCAGAACCCTAGAGATGGCTTTTTCTCAGAGTGCTTGCAGAGATTACTGGGACACTGAGATGCGGGGACCTCTTAGGGTAGGACTGAGGAGCAGCCATAGCTGTTTGCTCCGCCCTGTTGATTCCCTGAGACCCCGCCACACTCAAGCTGAGAGCAGAGGCTTTTGCATATGAATAGGCTGGCCCCTTGGGATCTAAAATTACCTAACAAAACGGGGGGAAAAAATGGTAGAGGTATAGACGGACGTGTCCTGTGCCTTGTCCCGGAGCTGTTAAGGTGAACAGCTGAAGCGGGTAACATACAGCCTGAATAAGCAGAGGATATTCAGCTGAGAGACAGTTTGCAGCTGGGAAAGGCAGAGAAATCCTGGAGAAAGCGGATTGAAAGTTGGAAACTGCAGCTGAAATCTCTCCCGGAGCACTGGCTCAGCTGCAGAGACCACGCCATCTTGAGTGGCTGTTTTTTGGAAACGTATACTGTACACCCAAAGACCCAGCATCCAGAGATCGGCTGCTAACCCGGAGACACTGGATCTGGGACAGTGCGACTATGTGAAGTCCTGCTTCTCACTGAAAGATCCAAGCAACAGCAGCCTCCTGATCAC
>NW_006289228.1:0-436 GCF_000327345.1 Myotis davidii
GGGGTTGTGTATTATTCATGTTTTATGGCCTCTATAAATGAGGGTAGTACTTAGCTAAACATGTCTTGCAGGACCAGATAATTAAAGTAGTGGCAGTGACTAGCCCAGCCGTGGGCAAACTACGGCCCACGGGCCAGATCCAGCCTGTTCGGCTGTTCTATCCGGCCCACGGAGCCAAAAGAGCAGAGGGTTCTCTTGCTCTCCCCTCCGCTCCTTCACCAGCAGCAGTGTTAACATGGCAATGTCGGGAAACACGGCCGCAGCTCCTTCTTCTGAGTCCAGTTTAAGAACCCATTGTGGGTCTCAAGTCAAAAAGTTTGCCCACCCCTGGTCTAGTCACTGGCCCTTCTTTAATTATCTGGTACTCTCAGACCTATTTACCTAAGTACTGCCCCCATTTTAGAGAGGCCATAAAACATGAATAATACACAACCCC
>NW_006289229.1:0-281 GCF_000327345.1 Myotis davidii
CCCCACTGGGGTGCCTGGCCAGCCTGCATGAGGAGCTGATAGCTGTTTGCAGGCTGGTCAAGCCCCTCCCTCCAGTGGGGACACTCACCCCATGGAGGTTTGGCCAGCCTAGGTGTGGGGCTGATGGCTGTTTTCAGGCTGGCCAAGCCCCCTGGCCACGGAAGCTCCCAGCATCTCCATTTTTTTTCTTTATTTTTTAATTATGGGATTTATTTACCTTCTATAATTGAAACTTTGTAGCCTTGAGTGGAGCTCAGAGCTGGCCAGGGCAGGCAGGAGGC
>NW_006289229.1:304-741 GCF_000327345.1 Myotis davidii
GGCCAATATCTGAGGAACCAAGATGGCGGCATAGGTTAACGCCGGAGTTTGCCGCCTCGAACAACCATTTCAAAAGTGAAACTAAAAGACGGAAGGGACATCACCCAGACCCACAGGAACGCTGGCTGAGTGGAAGTCCTACAACTAGGAGGAAAGAGTAACGCATACGGACACTCAGAGGAGGCGCAGTGCTGAAGTCAAATTCTGAGGTGCGGAGTGCGCGGAGCGGGCTGGCGGCTGAGGGCCCGGTTGTTGTTTTCAATCGGGAGGGAGCTTCAGACTCTGAGCTCCAGAGCCGGGCGAGTCCCTAAGGACCCAGACTCAAACGGGAGAAACGGGACTGTCTGGCTTTGGTGAAATAAAATTTATTTAATTCACGCTATCACAAAATGTTAAAAGGTAAATTTCAAAAAAGTTAAAATGATGACTCCTATATA
>NW_006289230.1:0-257 GCF_000327345.1 Myotis davidii
TTTCCTTTCTGTCTCCTTTCTGAGTATATGAATGCATACCTATATTTGATTTATTCCTAAAAATGGGCTCAGAGCCCTGGCCAGTATTTCTCAGTGGTTAGAGCATTGGCCCACATACTGAAGGGTTGTGGATTCAATCACAGCCCCCACTGGGGTACTTGTGAAGGCAACCAATCTATGTGTCTCTCTCCTATCAATGTTTTTTTTCTCTCTATTTCTCTCTCCCCCCCTTGCTTCCTCCCTTCCACTCTCTAAAA
>NW_006289231.1:0-1452 GCF_000327345.1 Myotis davidii
CAAACTACAGTGGGAAGGCCGGGGAGGGTTGGGCGGCTGGGCAAGTGATCAACTGAAGGACATGTATGCATGCATATAGGCATAACCAATGGACACGAGACACTGGGGTGTATGGAGGCCATGGAAAGGTCAAGGGGAGAAAAAATAGAAAACATATATGATACTCTTTGTAGTTTTATCAGCAATAAAACAAAATTTAAAAAAAATATTGACTCCCAGATTGAACTGTTTGAATATTTATTATCATTATCGTTACCAGTGACAACAGAAATCCCAGTGTCCTGACAATTATCAAGTAATGAGGTAAACATATCTCATTCTGTTTGGACTTCTGATGAATGAAGTTGATAATAGTGAGACTTTGTTGGTATAATATGAAAAATTTGCTGTGCTCCTCAACAAGCATTGCCTTTCTGACTTCAGTACTATGGGTAGATATCTTAAAAAAAAAATCTCATTGGGTTTCTGGCACATGGGTTAAGTGTTGTAGCTCTTAGAGTTTGCCATTCATTTGTGCTACCAGAAAAGTATTGCTGAGTTTCTAGCTTTAGTTATTTTAGTGAGACAAATCACTAGGTAATAATAAGTATTCATTTGCTAAATGTAATTCATTCACTTTTAGAACAAGTACAATTTGGTATAATGTGCATATAGAGAAAACATACACCATCCTAACTTAAAATCTTTTTTCTTTTTTACATAAAGATACCATAGGTGATTTTAGTGGTCAGGACTAAATAAATAAAAATCTTTTTTTTTTTACATAAAGATACCATAGGTGATTTTAGTGGTCAGGACTAAATAAATGAACTTCCTTCCAAATGATATTGCCCCCGATGTTACATTGCCTACAATTAACTTTGTTAATAACACTGTGAACTATTCTCCTAAGAAAGAGATTAAGAAATACTATACATACAACCTAAACACTGTTTTCCATTTTTTACCTGCTCTTTTATTATAAAACTTCCTTACCCTTACTTCATCTATGGTAGGACCACCAAGAGTAATTCACTATATGAAATCTTACCAGCAGTGCAACCTTCAGATTTTTGGGGTCCCCTTTCTTCTTTATATTTACCAGTAGAAGTTAGTGGTTGTTTACTGTGTACAAAAAAAGGTGTTAAATAATATTACTTTTTAAGATTAATAGAAAAATATTTTCCAAATGTAATAAGTTCTTAGAATATTTCAGATAATGTCAGAACTAATATTAAAACTTTAATTATCCCATACACTTTAAATTTGTAAATTATATAACTGTTTTATGAAGTATGTAATGAAAAAAAAGATATCACAGTGATGATTTGAGGAAAGTATAGCTCAGAGAATTACTTAGAGTGAGATTAACATAATGGCATATGTCACACTTCCTAGTGCTATAGTGTTATCAAAAAGGTCACATTTTTGGCTCAAGGTCCTCCTCTACAAAATATGAATATTACTATTTTA
>NW_006289231.1:1473-2411 GCF_000327345.1 Myotis davidii
GAAATCACTGTTTTAAACATTTTATGAACATTAATTCGTGTTCTAGTTAAATGTAATACTCCCTTAAGGTAGGTAAATATCCCCTATTGTGTGAAAGAGGAAACTGAGGTGCAGAAAGGTGAGAAAAACGTTCCTAATATCACACAGTAATTAAGGACTACAGGCAGATTTAGGACCAAGTTTGGCCTGATTCCCAACCCTACAACTCAGATAGATTTCTCAGTTGTCTCAATTACTACCCACTCTCTCCAAAATATCACATACATTTTTTGCCATATATATTATTATTTCTGTAAATGTGGGTCGAATTTCCAGAGTGAGAGGTGGCAGTGTAGTTGAAAGAAGGGTGCCAAGGGTTTTTCTTAAGGTTGTATTGGCACAGCGAGCCCTTTGGGGTTGGTGGGGCCAACGGTAATGATGAGGGAGGAGGTTAAAGGACCACTGAAGTGATCTCTAGATGCCGCTGTATTTCCTGTATCTCTGCTTTTCTTTGGAGCTGAGGGCATCTCTTCCATGAAGCAATTTTGATCCCTCTACTTCAAGATACTGACTCCTCCTCTAAACGCTTAATCTTTATTGTCAATGCCACCAATTTGATAGCTATTCTGTAGGAAGAAAGAAAGAAAGAAAGAAAGAAAGAAAGAAAGAAAGAAAGAAGGAAAGAAAGAAAGAAAGGAAAGAAAGAAAGAAAGGAAAGAAAGAAAGGAAAGAAAGAAAGAAAGGAACATCTGGCCTTTTCCTGCAGCAGTATTTGAATCTGTCTTCAAGTTTTGAGTTGTTCTAAGTAACACCTGCTAGCAGAAAAAAACAAACATGAAGCTCAATGCATAACTCATTCCCAAATATACAGGCTAAGACGTGAGCTCCCTATAACCTTTCCAGTGTGTGAGGAAGGCTGTGGGTGACTAGAGCTAGGAGGCCCAGCTGTCAGAATAAGG
>NW_006289232.1:0-427 GCF_000327345.1 Myotis davidii
AAAGCAAATAAAGAGAAAACAATTTTAACCCTTATTTTCATGTATACATATGTATATATATCCAGGCAGTTCATAACTTACAATTTTTTAATTGTAAGTTAATATATATACTTGAGGCCCGTAGCATTAAGAGCTTCGTGCAATAGGCCTTCCCTTCAGTCTTCACTCCGCCGCTTCACGCCTATGTATGCAAATTCACTGCCATCTTTGTTGGGTTAATTTGCATACTCTCCTGATTGGCTGGTGAGTGTGGCGGAGGGACAGTCATTTTACATGTTTGTTTATTATTAGATAAGATATGTATATATTATTGATTTTAGAGAGGAAGGGAGAGGGAGAGAGAGAAACATCAAAGATGAGAATTATTGATCAGCTTCCTCCTGCACACCCTATACCAGGGATCAAGCCTGCACACTAGGCATGTGCC
>NW_006289232.1:485-2133 GCF_000327345.1 Myotis davidii
CAGGACCCTTAAGTTCACAGGCCGAAACTCTATCCACGGAGCCAAATGAGCTAGGGCATGACTTACAATTTTAAGAGATAATTTTTTAACTTTACTATGGTATGGAAACCATACTCCAAATTTTGAATTTTGACTTTTTCCTGGGGTAGCAGTCTGTGGTATGATACTCTGTGGTGATGCATGCGATTAGAAGGGTAAACAATTGATACTATAGCTTGTAGTATTCAATGCATTTTTAATCTGACTTCTTTTTAACTTGATTTGTAATCCTATTGTAAGTCAGGTAGTGTGTGTGTGTGTGTGTGTGTGTGTGTGTGTGTGTGTTTATATTCTTAAGAGAGCTTCTTGTACAAATGTAAGAGAGCTTCTTGTACAAATGATTTCTTTTCAAACAGTTTTGTCTGATTTTTCTGGATGCTAAATATATAGCCCATTTATATAAATGAATAACAAGGAACAATATTGAGTTCTGGGTAACGCATTGGGAAAAACTTGTGGGCAAGTGGGACTCTTTCTTAGAGAGAAGCCAAGTTCATCAGGTTGCGTGTTGCTCAGTGTAGAGCATCTACCCATGAACTAGGATGCCATGGTTTGATTCCTGATCAGGGCACATGCCTGGGTGAGGGCTTGATCCCCAGTGTGGGGTGTACAGGAGGCAGCCAATAGAAGATTCTCTCTCATCATTGATGTTTCTATCTCATTCTACTTCTCTATTCCTTCCTCTGAAATCAATAAAATAAAGAGAGAGAGAAACCAAGTCCTTCTAGCATATCAAAATTTAGTTGGTAAAAAAATGAGAGGCTTTTTAAAAAGCATTTCATGAAGGAGATAATACTGTGAAAAAATATATGGTATGCCATATAGCAGTGGAACAAATAAACAATCCTATCTAATAAAAGAGAAACATGGTAATTGGCGTACCACCGCTACCCTTCCCATTGGCTAGTCTGGGCGATATGCAAATTAACTGCTAGCCAAGATGGGAAAACCAATAATGTGGTTTTGAAAATCTCGGATCTTTACTATTTGTCAGGTCATAACACAGCAAAATGTATTATTCACTTTTCTCCTTACTCATTGCACAAGCATTTCATAGAGATTGCTGGATGCAGAGGTGCTCCCAAGGAGCACAGAACAGCAAGCAGACAAACTATGCAGCAAGTGCAGATCTATGTACTAATGTTCTTGAAGCACAGATGGAGTATGCAAGAAAAAAAAAATCCCAGAAATCTTCACTGAGGAGAGGTCATATTTGACTTGTCTTTTAGGATGAAAATAAGTTTGTCTGGCAGGCCAGAGGAGGTGGGGGGAGTGGTATCTGCTTTAACCACACTTGACTCAGTTTGATCTGCTGCTAGGAAATATATCATATACAGCAATAATGAGACAAATGAAAGGGATCAATTCATAATTTGTGTTAAACCCTTCCAATAAGTTACAGAATGTAGTTCATAAACCAAGTTATGAGTCAAATTGTAACATACTTCTCAGTATGTCAATATATTTTTTTCTCAATTTGTGAAACTCAGTTGTTCACTTCATTGTTCATAAAGATGTAAGCTCTTTATAATATTCATTGAAAAAACGTTATATGTTTTAAACAAGAAAATAAGTCTTAAGTTGTAGACTTCTCTGCATGAGTAATATA
>NW_006289233.1:0-213 GCF_000327345.1 Myotis davidii
ACCCCCACCATATGACCCAAAAGGCAGGAGCGCCTGCCTCCCTTGGTTGCCATGGCAATCAGAGCTGGGTTTTGCAGGCCAGGCAGCAACCGTGGACCCCCAACATGGCAATCGAAGGGCGGGATGGCCTGCACCCCTCGATTGTCATGGTAATCGAAGGGCAAGAGAGCCGGGGCGGATGCCAGGAAGCAACCCTGGACCCCCAACATGGCA
>NW_006289234.1:0-1086 GCF_000327345.1 Myotis davidii
TCCTTAAAGACTCTAAAATGTAAAGATTCACAACACTGTAAGCAAACGCCAGAAACCTACTTTCAGCCTTGGAGGCCTAAGAGCTGGAGCCAAGCCTCAAAGCTAAAAGTGGCCCAGAATAAAAAAAAAAAAAAGGAAAAAAGGAGCGGTTGGGAGCTTCAGTCATCCCCAGCCTGAAAACAGCCCTCAGCCCCTCAGACAGACTGGCCAGGCACCCCAGTGGGGACCCCTACCCTGAAGGGTGTGTGACCAGCTGCAAACAGCTATCATCCCCTCACCCAGGCTGGCCAGGCACCCCAGTGGGGACCCCTACCCTGAATGGTGTGTGTGACCAGCTGGAGAGAGTGCAGGCTGGGCTCAGGGACAACCCCCCACCCCATGCATGAATTTCATGCACCAAGCCTCTAGTGCATATATAACATCTAGGAAACAAGCATTTTCGGTAAGAAATCCTTTATGAAATGATAATCAAGGCCAGTGTGAAAATGATTTATTATTCACTTCATAAAGGAGTGGTATGAGAATTCTTTAAGCATTCCTATTACAATTAATGCATTTAAATATGTGTAGCATGCAGCATAACCAAATAATTCAATTTTATGTATTTTGATTCTTTTATTTATGAATCATGGGTTAGAGTGCCATATATACTTGGAGTTCTCTTCACTAAATGAAATATTTGTAAGAGAAGTGTTCCTGTTTATCAAGTTCCTGCTATATCCTACTTTCTAGAACTCCTGGCAGACTGTCAATACTCAATATTTGTTGAATAGATGAAAGCAAAGACAAGTTATTAAATTTTGCTGCCTACTTAGATCCATTTTTTTAAAAAATCTGAAATTATGCCCTCATTGCCCTAACTGTATGATAATGGGGCCTGTATCGCCATGCTGTTACTATGGCATGTGTGTATAACAGATGGGACTAGGACAAATTTATTAAATTACTTCTTTGCCCTGGAAATATGGAATTGGGACATGGAGACTTCATGAAACTTTGTTTGTCATTTGAACTGGATGCTACTAGGTTGGCTATTTTATGTGAATTTTTCAATGGGAAAGTAAAGATTGTCCACCTACTATCTCT
>NW_006289235.1:0-591 GCF_000327345.1 Myotis davidii
CAAACACCCAGTAAAGAGGGTGGGGGCAGAATCCGTAGAGGCTCCTATTTTATTTTCTAATATAGTTGTGATCATTTGTAATTTTGAAGTCAGCTTTTCCCCTTAATATATTACATGGCACAGTAGAATTTTTAAAAAAGGGCCATATAAAGTTATGAATGTTATTAGTCTACGCTGAGAATTAACAAAAAAGTGACATTATTTATTGAGTGTATATTATGTGATAGTCACTATGTTAAATTTCATGCCACTGTGTATTATCAATGCCAGGAGAAAATTTACCTCTTCTTCTTTTGGGTATAAGACATTATTCATTCTGCAAATGATTTTATTGAACATCTACCAAGTACCAGATACCATGTTAGGTACTAGAATGTAACTGTCAACAAGACTAAAACTGATTTTAGGGGAGAAACTAAGATGGCGGCATAGATAAACACCGGGAAATTGCTGCCTCCCACAACAATTGAATAATACATCAAAAACACAAAACGGACATCATCCAGAACTACAGGAAGGCTGGCTGAGTGTAAATTATACAACTAGAAGGAAAGAAAAGCACACTGAGAGCCAGAGGAGCTGCGGAAGTAA
>NW_006289235.1:2671-6333 GCF_000327345.1 Myotis davidii
TATATTTAAAAAAATAAAAAAGAATGATAAAAATAAGACTAAAACCATCCTATCCTTATAGAGAGTAGGGTCTATCCATTAATTATTCATTTATTTATTAGTCACACAAGTAACTATTGAGATCTTATAATGTGTAAAACACTAGACTTTCTGATTATATTCATGAAAAACATCTTCAGAAAAGGGGAAACTACTTATACTGAAAATTAAATGCATGAGAATGAATGATACTTTCATGTCTAGTTTGACTATAATACTAAGTTATGCTATCGAGTTGGTAGTAATAATGACAGTAATACTGGTGGTAATAGCAAACACTTGCATAGCTCTTACTATATGCTAGGCACTGTTCTAAGAGTTTTACATGTATTAACAATTTGATCTATACTATAACCATCTAAAATAATATTACCATATTTCATTGAATGCAAAACCCCATTGGTCATAAGGTTCATTCTAATTAAAGAGCTGTTAAAATATGGAGGGGGTGTCTTAAAATTGATGACATGTTACTATTATTCCTATTTTGCAGAGGAAGAATAGATTATCTGAGCCAGTAATTGGATACAGTCATAGCCTGTACTCTTAACCAATTTCTGATATACCATTGGTGAGATGATACTTGGCTCAGAGGCCTTGAGAGAAAAATTCAGGCTCTGTAAATCAACTTATTATGGCTTAGACCATGAGGAAAAGAAGAGAGAAAAAAATCTGTGGCAATATCAGGTGGACTAGGTAGTTATTGGCTTGGGTGTTTGTTCTTCATGGGTAAGGCAGTGTGAGGTAGGGCTTGGAAATGCAGAAACTGGGTTCCAGTCCCAGATCTATTATAACCATCTCCGTGATGTGTGTTATGTCATTTTATCTTTCTGCATCTATTTTGCCATCTGTAAAATAAGGGCAGGCCCAGCTGGTATGGCTCCGTGGTTGAGTATTGCCCTATGAATCAGGAGGTCACAGTTTGATTCCTAGTCGGGGCATATGCCCAGATTGGGGGCTTGATTCCCAGTTGGGGGAATGCAGGAGGCAGCTGATCAATGACTCTCTCTATGTTTCTATCTCTCTCTCTTCCTCTCCCTTCCTCTCTGAAATCAATAAAAAAAATATATAAAAAAAGTAAGAACAGGCCTGAGTAGTTCAGTGTTTCTCAAACTTAGTCTGCAACCCACAGAAGGAAAACATTGTATATTGTGACATAGTACACACACACGCACACACGTCGCTCTGATTGAAACCAAAGTGTCAAAACAACACAACCATACTTGTTCAATGTACTCTGATAATTTCTAGTCCATTCTAATGGTTGGCTGCAAGTCATTAAACTGATTTCAGGATTCACTAATGAACAGTTTGAAAACAACTCATACAGATAAAAGATACTCTCTAATTTTCTCTCTAGTTAGGCAATTCCACAGCATTGGGGCAGGGGTAGGGGAGAGACTGGAACCCTCAAGAAAAAGAGAGTTAACCCATTTGCCCTAAAATATTCCTTTATTCATTTATTTTTAAAAAATATATTTCATTGATTTTTTTACAGAGAGGAAGGGAAAGGGATAGAGAGTTAGAAACATCGATCAGCTGCTTCCTGCACACCCACTACTGGGGATGTGCCTGCAACCAAGGTGCATGCCCTTGACTGGAATCGAACCTGGAACCTCTGAGTCTGCAGGCCGATGTTCTAACCACTGAGCAAAACCAGTTAGGGCTATTACTTTATTTTTAATTGGATCATGTTCTTACTACCTTCAAGAGAAGGTTCTTGCCATTAAACTATTTGGCAAATACCACTTTAGAACAAATATTCCCATACTATGTTCTATGGCATGTTTAGTGAAAAATTATTGGGGTGCCTGAAAAAGGCTTGCACAGTCACACAAAGTATGGAGAAGAGCTACTGACTCTCTCCCCCTTTAGAGTGTCAATGTATATTAAAGGCTCCAAGAATTCCAATTGGAAAGAAACTCACTTACCTTTATATCCCAGTGTTTTTCCAATCTTATTGACCTCAGAACTAATTTTTTCAAGGGAGAGTTATTAAGATAATACAGAACATTAATATTCTCAGGAACTTGGCTTGGAAATGCTCCTTTAGGGAATTCTAGAACTTGTAAAATGTTACGACAACTATAAGTTCTTTTTACTGTTATGGAAGGATTTCTACCTTTACCCACATCTATAATTATCCTTCTTGATGAGAAAAGTAAAATTTCCAACGGAAGCCCAAATAATTGAGAGCATGGCCAGAAAAAAAGATCTTAATTTCTTTTTAAAGGTCTTAAATTCTTGAAAATAACCAAACATGGACAATTTTCAGACTGATGTGCCAATGCATACTATAGAACTTCCTTGGTCATTGACATATGAAGAGACCGACACTGTACCTTCCAATTATATACATTCTAATATATGATATATAATATGTATTATATATATGTATAATATGTATTATATAATAATATTTAAAATAATAAATAAAAAATTTAAAAGTCACACTGTTAGAATTTCTCCTTTTTTCTTGGTTGAAGTTGCAGAAGTCAATTAGAAGTGGTAGATTATTAACGCTAAAATTAAAGGCAAACCACTGTCTATCAATGGATAAGGGTCATGTTTTACAATGCTTTTCTCTTCTCATTTTCTCTCAGATCTAAGATAAAAGAAATGACTTCCTTAACAAGCAGAGATTGGGCTACCAAGAAGAAACAGTGAATACTTTTCTTTAGTGAAAGGTTGCCTCTCTCTACTGATAAAAAACAAAGACAGATGGTAATGTAATTATCAAAGGGGTGTGTGTGTGTGTGTGTGTGTGTGTGTGTGTGTGTGTGTGTGTTTTAATATATTTGTGTGACACACACACACAGAATAGAATGAAAGGAGAGAAAGAATAAAAATATTAATAAACATATTTTTATTTGCTGACGGGAAGCTGTTTTTCTTTTATAGAATCACAATTTAATAGCTGATAAGTGGTTTTAGAGGTGCTATGCCTCAAATATGGTTTTGATGGTGCACCCAATATCTGGTGTCACTTTCTGGAGGTTATTTGGCAATACAGATAAAAAAAAAAAAACCTTATCAATGGCCCTAACTGGTTTGGCTCAGTGGATAGAGCATCAGCCTGCGGACTGAAGAGTCCCAGGTTTGATTCCAGTCAAGGGCATGTACCTTGGTTGCAGGCACATCCCCAGTAGGGGGTGTGCAGGAGGCAGCTGATTGATGTTTCTCTCTCATCGATGTTTCTAACTCTCTATCCCTCTCCCTTCCTCTCTGTAAAAAATCAATAAAATATATTTTTAAAAAAAGAAAAGCAGAGATCTGCCCAACGTTACTTAAAAAAAACACACCTTATCAATGAAACATCCTTTAACATTGAGGCGTTTTAGAATTATTGATTTTAGAGGTAGAAAAGGAGAGAGAGAGAGAGAGAGAGAGAGAGAGAGAGAGAGAGAGAAGAGAAGAGAAGAGAAGAGAAGAGAAGAGAGAGAGGAAACATCAATGTGAGAGAGAAACTTTTCGGTTGCCTCCCTTATGCACCCCTACTGGGGATGGGACCTGCCCTATGTATGTGCCCTGACCTGGAACTGAACTTGCCATTTGTGGCGTATAGGGCGATGCTCCAAACAAATGAGCCATCTGGCCAGGGCCCATTTTGAGGTGTTTATCTT
>NW_006289235.1:6373-8636 GCF_000327345.1 Myotis davidii
GGTGGACAAATAATGTTAGTCACAATTTTGGCTATAAGAGTGAAAAATTTGAAACAAGCTTAATATTGAGTGATTCAGAATTACCTTGATAAATCTACTATAGCCACAAAAGGGACTACTACTCAACCATTAAAAAAATTACTCTGTCAGGAATATTTAAACACACAAAAATAGTTTATTGTAGTTCTAAGGGGGAAATTCTGGACATAAAACTATAATATGTCTTTTAAAAAAACTTTATGTAATATGTCTCCAAAGAAAAAAAAAATCAGAATCTGAACACACACACACCAAGAGAAAGACAAAGTTTATAAACCACATTTTTAATAATACTTTTTTATTGCCCTGTTTGTACTCTTTGCTTTCCAAAAATTTATTTCAGGGGTATATATTACTTTTGTACTTTTTTAAAGAACAACATTTTAAAAAAATCTTTATCTAGTCTTCAGTCTCACTGTCCTATTTCTCAACTACCTCTTATAGCAAATTGTATTTTTGAATACCAGTAAACAGAGCTTTTAAGCATATATTGATACCTCACATGAGTATCCACGAAATTGGTGCCTTCTAGGGCTGGCTCCCTTTAGGTGGGTAGATGAGTGTGTTCATGAGTATGCGTTTCTTCAAGCCTGACTTTTCTGGAAGTGGGTACCTGTGTGATATGCTTTGAATGGTATGCAGATGGCCCCTCAAAGTTCTTTACTCACAGCTCAGGATTACAGCTGACTTTCTACTACCAGAGAGCAATTCCTCAGGTTTATGGCTTTTCACCTTATTAAAATGCAAATAACCCAGGAGAAGTATACATTAAACTTTACCGGTCACCTGGGTTAAATAAGTATAACATATCATTTGCTGAGAATAATTTTAATGGGGAAGACATGGGAATTCAGGTGGGGCATACAGAGAGAATGAATAAATATACATGGTGTCTGAGGAGTAATTAATATTTATAATAGTAATATTTTTATTTATGGTTTATGAGTCACTTACAAGTATGTTATCATGTTTAATCTCAATTAAATAAAATAGAATGGCTGCCACCAAGGCAATTTAAGCAGACTAGAGATTTGGAAAAATACAGATGGCAAAATCAGCAGGGCATGGATTGAAAATCACTGCTCTAGAACATCAATGTGTTCCCATTTTCTTAGTCGGAGTGTCCTGCTCTTTGATGCTTCTTCATTTAGAGCAGTGCTTTTCAACCAGTGTGTCACAAGCATTTTAAAAACATGCAATACCTGACTATTTAGCCAGGGGCACTAACCTCTTTCCCCTTAGATTGTCAAATAAAAAAATGATAACAGCCAATACAACAATAGCCATCCAGTGTAAATGAATAAAAATTATACCTATTTTTTTGTCAGATTGGCAAAAAATATATTTTTGGGTGTGCTGCAGAACTTTAGTTATTAGTTTATGTGTGCCATTAGATGAAAAATGTTAAAAATTGCTGTTCTATAGACATTCAGAAAAGCCATAATTCCACTCAACTACACACACTGCTTTAACCTGCTTCTTTTATCTTGGCACCTTTGAAGCATGTGTGATACTGCTCAAATAACAACTGTATGCAAATAATAAGGTTAGACACAGACAGCAAATAAGACAACTTCTTGATACATTGTTAATATATAGCAAAAAGGACCATCAGGAGAGACACATGAAAGCATCTTTCCAAATACTTTGAAATGTTTGCTAGCATGGATCTTTTTATTGATAAAATGAAGAAGAATGGACTAGAAAATGGCAATAAAAGAAGTCAGAAGAATGAAGGTAGATAATATAGAATTATTTCCTCCGTATAACCTGTAAATCAAATAAAAGACAGTCTGGTATGGTGTTTAAAAACAGACTCTAATAAATTATCTAACCCTACAACTTAAAGAATTAGATACAGAGCAACAAGAAAAGCCCAGAGTAAGCAGAAGGAAGGAAATAATAAAGATCAGAGAAGAAATAAACAATGTAGAGACCAAAATAATAAAAAAATAAAAAATATCAATAAAACCAAGAGCTGGTTCTTTGAAAGGATAAATAAGATTGATGAACTTCTTCCAGGCTCACCAGGAAGCACAGAGAGAGGACCCAAATTAACAATCAGAAATGAAAGAGGCGAAATAATAACTGACCCCAAAGAAATAAAAAGGCTTATAAAAACACTATGAACAACTCTATTCCAAAAAACTGGTCAACCTAGAACAAGTGGATGTAATCCTAGAAAAGTACAACCTTCTAAAACTCAATCAAGATGAATGAAATA
>NW_006289235.1:9284-9963 GCF_000327345.1 Myotis davidii
AAACTACTAGACTTGGGGAGCATAGGTAAACAAGATGGTGGCATAGGTAAACACCTGAACTTGCTGCCGCACACAACCACATTAAAACTACAACTAAAATAAAAAACGAATATCATCCAGAACCACGGGAAGGCTGGCTGAGTGGAAATTCTACAACTAGAAGGAAAGAGAAAAGCACACTAAGTCCAGTAGGAGGTGTGGAGGTGTGGAAGTGCGGAGGTACAGAGGCGTGTGTGAAAGGGGCTGCCAGCTGGGTACGTTGTTGTCTTTTTCAATTGGGAGGGAGATAGAAGCTCCCGACTGCTCTGAACTCCAGTTCCGGGTGAGAATTCGGGGACTCAGACTCATATGAAGAGAAACTGGACTATCTGGCATTGGCCGGAATGTGAGGGCGGCTTTCTTGCAGAGATGCTTGCATCATTCATTGTTCCTGCACGGGGCCATGGGACACAGACCCCGGGATCTCTCTGAGGCAGAGCAGACTGGCAGCCATTGTGGATTGCTCCAACCTGGTGATTCCCAGAGACCTTGCCCCACCCAATTTACAACCCCACCCAAGCTGTGCACAGAAGTTTTGGCATATGAATGGCCTGGCCTTTCTCCGCCTAAAACCTGTCAAACTGCAGCTGGGACAGAGAACCCTAGAGCTTCAAACGAAGGCCTAAGGCTCGTCAGCAGC
>NW_006289235.1:11466-11901 GCF_000327345.1 Myotis davidii
AAACAGCAAGAGAAACACAGTTAGTTACCTACAAGGGAGTACCCATATGATTGTCAGCTGATTGCTCAACAGAAACCATGCAGGCCAGAAGGGAGTGGCAAGAAATATTCAAAGTGATGAATAGCAAGAATCTAAAACCAAGATTACTTTACCCAGGAAAGCTGTCATTCAGAATTGAAGGTGAGATAAAGAGCTTCACGGATAAGTAAAAGCTAAAGGAGTTAGTTCATCACTGCCAAACGAGTATTATACGAAATGCTGAAGGGTATTCTCAAAGAAGAAGAAGAGGAAGAGGAAGAAGAAGAAGAAACGGGTAAAGATAAAAATTATAACAACAAAGTGACAACAAATACATATCTATCAACAAGTGAATCTAAACATCAATTGAATAATAAATCTGACAACAGAATAAACTGGTGAATAGAATAGAATAGA
>NW_006289235.1:11956-20800 GCF_000327345.1 Myotis davidii
TAGAGGGGAGATGAGGGAAAAAAAACAGGAACAACTATAATAATCTGAACAATAAAGATTTATTAATAAAGAAAAACAACTAGACTTGGCTGGGAGTGGCTCGGGAGAGGTCAATGGGAGAAAAATGAGACTTATGTAATACTTTAAACAATGAAGAATTTAAATAAAAAAGTAAATGAAACACTTGGGGAAGAAAATCTTTTCCTAAAAAATACAAACAAAAAACTACTAGACTTATAAATGAATTCGGCAATGTAACAGGATACAAAATTAACATTCAGAAATCTATGGTTTTTCTCTACACCAATAATGAGCTACAGAAAGAGAAACTAGAAAACAATCCCACTTACAATTGCAACAAAAATATTAAGATACCTAGGAATAAACTTAACTAAAGAGGTAAAAGGCCTGTATTTGGAAAACTACAGGACAGTGAAAAAAGAGATAGAGGAAGACATAAACAAATGGAATAATATAGCGTGTTCATGGATTGGTAGAATCAACATCATTAAAATGTCCATACTACCCAAAACAATCTATAGATTCAGTGTAATTGCTAATTTTTTACAAAACCAGAACAAATGATCCTAAAATTGAGATAGAACCACAAAAGACCCTGACTAACCAAAGCAATCTTAACAAAGAAGAACAAAACTGGAGGTATATGCCCCCTGATTTCAAACTACACTTCACAGCTTTAATAATATTATTTTCTTTTTAATTCATGTATTATTTAGAAGTATATTGCTAAATTTTCAAGTATTCTGAGATAATCTTCATTTTCTTTTCTAATTTAATATAATTTAGGCCAAACAACATAAACTGAGTAATCTGAATTCTTTGGAACTTGAAGCTTGTTTTTTTACCTACCATATGATCTATTTTGGTGGCTATTTTATGTGCATTACAAAAGAATGGATATTTTGCTGTTCTTATGTGCCACCAACTTCACCATACACCAAGATAAAATCAAAACAGATAAAGGACTTAAATGTAAGATGGGAAACCATAAAAATCTTAGAAGAATCCAAAGACAGCAAAATAGCAGACATATGTCGTAGCAATATCTTTACCAATACAGCTCCTAGGACAATGGAAACTAAAGAGAAAATAAACAAATGGGACTACATAAAAAAAAAAAGCTTCTGCACAGCAAAAGAAACCATCAACAAAACAACAAGAAATCCCACTGCATGGGAGACCATATTTGACAATTTTATCTCTGATAAGGGTTTAATCTCGAAAGTTTACAGGGAACTCATACAACTTAACAAAAGATAACCCAATCAAAAAATGGGCAACGGACCTACTAGTAAATAGATACTTTTTGAAAGAGGATATAAAGAAGGCCAAGAGACATATGAAAACATGCTCAAAGTCACTAACCATCTGAGAGATGCAAATCAAAATGACAATGCAGTACCATCTCACATCTGTCAGAATGGCTATTATCAACAAATCAACAAATGACAAGTGCTGGCGAGGATGTGGAGAAAAAGGAACCCTCGTGCACTGCTGGTGGGAATGCAGACTGGTGCAGCCGTGGCACACACTGTAGCTAGCATATGGACTACCACAGAATTTTTATGTTTCTCTTCTAGTTAGTGTTGATACATGGTCTGATTGTATTTTCCCCCACTTTCCTATGTATTTCATTCTGTTTTACCTATGTAAAACTGACACCTGGGGGTGAGGGCATGAGTGGGGGGATAGAGGGGCAATGGGAGGGTAAGGACACATTTGTAATACCTTAATCAATAAAGGAAAAAAAATCAAAATGGAACTCCCATTTGTCTCAGTAATCCCACTTCTAGGACTATATCCCAAGAAACCAGAAACACCAATCAGAAAGGATATATGCACCCCTATGTTCATAGCAGCACAATTTACAATAGCTAAGACTTGGAAACAGCCTAAGTGCCCATCAGCAGATGAGTGGATTAAAAAACGGTGGTACATCTACACAATGGAAATCTACGCTGCTGTATAAAAGAAGGAACTCTTACCATTTGCCACAGCATGGATGGACCTGAAGAGCATTGTGCTAAGCGAAATAAGCCAGTTGGAGAAAGATAAACATCACATGATCTCACTCATTTGAGGAATATAATGAACAACATAAACTGATGAACAAAAATAGAGCGAGAGACATAGAAGCATCGAACACAGCGTCCAATCTAAGAGGGAAGGCAGGGGAGGTGGGGGTGGGGTAAGAGATCAACCAAAGGACTTGTATGCATGCATATAAGCCTAACCAATGGACATAGATAGTAGGGGGTGAGGGCATGTTCTGGGGGGTAGGAATGGCCGGGGAGAGGTCAATGGGGGAAAAAGGAGACTTATGTAATATTTTATACAATAAAGAATTAAAAAACAAACAAAACAAAAATAAACAGTGCTTCAGCCCAGCTGGTGTGCCTCAGTGGTTGAGCATCAACCCCATAAATCAGGAGGTCACGGTTCAATTCTAGTCATGCCTGGGTTTCAGACTTGATCCCCAGTAGGGGGTTTGCAGGAGGCAGCTGATTGGTGATTCTCTCTCATCATTGATGTTTCTGTCTCTCTCCCTCTCTCTTCCTCTCTCGGAAAAATCAAAACAAAAACAAAAGAAAAAAACAACACTAAACTCTGCAGCCAACTTGTTGGGTTTGAATCCTGGCTCTGTCATCTGCTACCTGTATGGCTGAGATTCCCTCATCTTTAAAATGGGTATAATAATGGTATCTACCTGACAGGTTGTTATAAGGATTAAATCATATTTGTAACATGGCCAAGCACAAAGTAACTGCCTTAAAATGATGGTTACCCCCTCATACATACCCTGGTTAGGCCAGAAGGAAATACATCAAAATGTTATCAGACATTAACTCCATGTGGTAGAAGTATGGTTTCTTAAATACCAAAAAACTCAACATATATACTTTTGCAATAAAAGAAACAGTGGTATAAATGAACAACATTAATCAGAGGAAAACAGATGCTTGACAATTTAATGTGGATTTTTATATTAATAGGGTGTTCCAATGGGAAACTTTCGGTTAACTAAGGCTATTCCTCTTAATATTATTTTTTTATTAAAAAGATACTATTTATTAAGGATATATAAATAATATAATTAATTATAAAAACTGGTGACTGGCCCTAACTGGTTTGGCTCAGTGGATAGAGCATCGGCCTGTGGACTGAAGGGTCCCAGGTTCGATTCCAGTCAAGGGCATGTACCTTGGTTGTGGGCACACCCCCAGTGGGGGGGGTGCAGGAGGCAGCTGACTTATGTTTCTCTCTCATTGAAATTTCTGATTCTCTATCTCTCTCCCTTCCTCTCAGTAAAAAATCAATAAAATATATTTTAAAAAACACACAAAAAACCTGGAGACTAAAAGAATGAATAAAAGAATGATAAAATAGTTAGGAAAAGAAGTAGGGAGTATTTAATAAGTTATATAGAGATAACGAATTATATATTAACAGTTACACATATTGAATTATCATATAATTACATGATAGCATAATTACCAGCTGTATGAAGTGAACGGCTATAAGCAGAACTAAAGACTGAAAAATATTACCCAAGTTAGCACTTGAGAATACATTGCAGGAAACAGTTACGCATTAGCTGAAGACTGGACAAAATGATCTAATTGGTCTTCCTCTTCCTAACCTTCTGAATTCACCCACCAAGTTATCTCTTGGGATGATTTATGCTGCCAGTGCATTTAGCAGAGATGATGGTAATTCAACTCGTATTTCTTAGCCATTGAAAGCTGACAATGACTTACTGGAAAGAAAGTGCTGGGACGCCGGGCCAAAGTCCCTGTGAGCTTCGTGCAGCTGCCTGATGCGGTCCTCAACGGCCACCTGGGAAGAAGAGGAGACAGATGATGTTCTCTAATCATATATAATGAGGAATAATTAAAATAGTGTATCCTTTCTGGTCAGATCTTTTGGGCCTATAAGGCTGGAATACTAAAGCAACAATTTATAACCCTGTTTTTTTAAAATATGTTTTTATTGATTTTAGAGAGAGAGAGAAACATCGATGAGAGAGAAACATCAATTAGCTGCCTCCTGCATGCCCTGTACCAGGGATTGAGCCCACAACCCAGGCATGTGCCCTGACCGGGAATCAAACTGGCGACCTCTTGGTTCATGGGTTGATTCTCAACCACTGAACAAAACCGGCTGAGCAACCCTCGTTTTAATATTCACTTATTGTTTATGACCTCCAAGACCCATTTTTATCAAACCAAGGTCAAACAAAAAAGATCTGCTCTCTCGACAATGTTAAAATGAGATTGAAAATAAAACCTCACTGGCAGCCACAAATGAACTACTGCTCTAATTAGTACCAACAAAAATGCAAATTCTAAATTTTTCATGAAAAAGTTAGGGAGGTTGCCATTCACTATAATATCAGGTGACTAAAGGACCTCAGAAGTGACATATTTTGTCTTAGTCCTTGACTAAGTATATTGTTTTTGACTAATGCTTTTTGGAACAATATTGATCGATAATTAATGGATCATTGAGCCACAATTAATCATTGGTAATAAGTAACCAAATAGTTGATTAATACTTAAATATAAAAAAAAATAGAGGCAAGGCTTAAATTCAGGGTATTTATAGGGTGGATAATGAGATAAAAGGAATGTTCAGATTTTAGTTTTTAGTGGACTTGGGAATTACTAGGAATTATATCTTTAGCTGGCATCGAGTAAAAATTACCATGTTTTTCTTATTAGATTTTTCTACAATATACTGACACAATGTCCTGATAGTTTAGTAAATTCCATTCTGAGTGGGGAAAGAAAGGAAGAATCTTATGGGTGAAATGGTATATTTTGCCATCTGACATTTTGCCAACCAGGTATCATTGGTGGCCCCAAACATCCACATCCTAAGCTCCACGACACTAGATCTTGATTTGGTTCTGAACAGCCCATGATAAACAAGGGGCTGGGTAGTGTTTGGCCAGAGCCATCAGAGCTCAAGTGGTTTGCCCTTGTGCTGTGAAGAATTCCCAAGAGGTAAAATAGATCTTAAACTTATCAGAAAAGTGGCTCAGGTAGCCTGGTCCAAAGCCAACTCTAACCTTCCAATATCAATCAAGTGTCTAGCATATATCCAGAACAATCTCCTTCTCCCCCCCCCCCCCACTTTCTCCATAGCCTTGCACATCTTTGCTTGGAACAAATATTTGGAAAACCAAGTGAAGTTCCAAAAAGATTTAGGGTTTGCACAGAAAAACATGAGGAACATTTCAATGCTACCTTCCCATCCTATGACCCTGCACTCCCAGCCAAACTCTACCCGCCTGTCCTGTTATATTCTATCTAATATAACACTTGTGTGACTTGTTTGTCCTGCTCCTTCTCTCCAAGTTCAAAGTGTTTATATGGTTTTTATGCTTACTTCCCAACCCCCAGATTAGAGTTGATTGCTTCCTCAGCCTTCTCACAGCACATGGTTTATACTTGAAGTACTTCTATCATCTCATTTATTTTAATTATATGGACATGAATATCTCTTGTAATGGATTGTAAGCTCCTTCATAGCATGGGCCATTCTTTGCTAATCTCTCTTTCCCACCCTCTCTCCTGTGGGATGCACTGAACTCTGCACATAGTAAGTGGTAGCAAATATTTGTTTAATAACTAGTTGACCAAAGCAATGGATGTGTGTGCATGTGCGCACGTGTGTGTGTGTGTGTGTGTGTGTGTGTGTGTGTGTGTGTGTGTGCGAGAGAGAGAGAGAGAGAGAGAGAAGAATAAACAAGAATGCCCACTGGCCCTGAGTGCATACTGCAGATCCTTTAGTGAAAAATCTTAACTTACCTTATCAGTAAAATGGAACAACTATATGCTCTACCTTATAGAGTTTTGGTGGGAATTAAATAAGATGATACATGTGAAGTATTTGGCCTAGTTTCTGAAACATGATAATTGCTCAGTAAATGTGATTGGCCACTGTTATTGTTGATATTATGGTTAATAAATGGGGAGGAATAGGTGATAATGTGCAATGCACCACATACAGTATAAAAACGGCTAATGTTTATTAAGCGCTTCATTAATGACAATATTGATTTATTTAACCTTTGTGATAATTCTATAGTAGGAAGTAATATTATTTTCCCAACTTTAATGATGTATAAACTGAAGTATGAGAGGTTAAAACAAAAGAAAACAAAACATAAGTTGGCTAGCTTAAGTGCTGAGTAAACCGGCAGACCAGATTTCAAACTTAATCAGTCTGGCTCTTGCTCTTAAATGCTTGCTATTTTAGAAATGAAATTTAAAAAAAGTATTTTATAAATATTTCATAAGTATCTAGTCTTCTAATTTTTTTATTCTCAATGAATTCATATATTAAATACAGACCAAGTCTATTGTCAGATCTATAACACCTTAGTCATCAGTGTATTTTATGATCCCATAGCAGGTCAGTTTCTGGTCATGAAGAATGTGATATCATAAGATTATAGAGATGGATGGTAGAAGAACACATGCAAATGAATTTTTGGAATATGTAATTAGTATAAATGCCGAATGGGTAATTTTATGAACTGATTAATCAAGGGATGAAGGTGAAATTTTGGGGATGGGGAAGAGGGAATGAGGAGGCCATATGGGAGTGGACACTATCCAGAAATCTTTTCTTATATTAAGAAAGAAACCCCAAGGAGGAACATGTAAATGGAAGAAGTATGAGTGCTCCACAGGCTAAGTCCTCTAGCAATGATGTTAGTAGCTTCACAGATGCAACATCTGAGTCCATCATAGGCCCTTGATCTCTGAAGGGTGTTTCCTTCCTATACAAGGAGAACTCCAGCAGCAGTTTCCAGTGTACATCCAATGTTGTCAAGAATTTAGAATGAGATAAAAATTGAATAACTTAAACTTAAGGAAATGCATGAGACACCGAAACTAAAAATGCATCATGTAATGAAATGAAATATTCAGGAAATAGTTTTAAAATAACTAAAGAATTAAGCATGAAATATTTCTTTTCACAAAATTTGGAGAAAGGTATTACATGGATTGAATGTACACTTAAATAAACAAAGAAATACTTTTAAGAAAAAGAAAAACCTAAAGGCACATAAGATCCTTACAAATTGTAGTTACTTAAGAACAAAGCACTTACATGATACTGTATATAGAAGATCCTATAGATTCCACCAAAAATTATTAGAACTAATAAATGTATTCAGTGAAGTTGTAGGACACAAAATTAATATATAGAAATCAGCTGCATATACACTAATAATGAACATTCAGAAGGAAAAATTAAGAAAAAAATCCCATTTACAACTTCATAAAAAAGAATGAAACATCTAGGAATAAATGTAAACAAAGAGGTAAAAGACCAATACTCTGAAAACCATAACACATTTATGAAAGCAATTGAAGAAGACACAAATAAATAGATAGACCATGCTTATGGATTTGAGAATTAATGTCATTAAAAAGTCCATACAACCCAAATCAATCTACAGATTCAGTGCAATCCCTATCAAAATACTAATGGCATTTATCATAGAACTAGAACAAACAATCCTAAAATTTCTATGGAACCACAAAAGACCCCAAATAGCCAAAGCAATCTTGAAAAAGAAGAATAGAGTTGAAGGCATCATGTTCCCTGATTTCAAACGATATTACAAAGCTATAATAATCAAAACAGCATGGTTCTGGCACAAAAACAGACACATAGTTCAATGGAACAGAATAGAGAGCCCAGAAATCCATACTTATACGGTCAATTAATCTATAACAAAGGAGGCAAGAATATGCAAAGGGGAAAAAGCAGTTTATTCAATAAATGATGTTGGCGAGCACACGAGACTTGGTTGGAAAGTTGTAAGGATGACTTTCTGATAAAAGAGAAGTGTGTGGAAGGCCACCTGCCCTGTTTATTGGAATTTTGACTTAGGGGAGACTTAGGGGAGTGTTGAAGGTGGCACCCCTAATTATTCCTTGGCCTTTCCAAACAAGCCTGTGCATATGCAGATCCCTGGGTGTTTACTGGAATTCTTATGCTAAATCCCTGGATGCCCTTGCCTAGAGGACAATGTAAACATGTGTGCTCCCAAGATTACTCACCCTGCTGATTGTATCTAAAGATAAAAATTCCAATAAAGGCTAACGAGGCAGGCAATAGAGGCTGCTCTGCCTACTAGAGCCAGGGGCCCCTTAGTCCTCTCTTTCAGTCAAACTGTGTCTTTGTAATCTGTTCATCCATCGTTCAGGGGTTGCTGGTCAACCCTGGAAAAATGATGTTAAGAAACTGTACAGCAACAAGAAAAGAAAAAACAAAACAAAACAAAACAATAGACCACTTTCTTACACCATATACAAAGATAAACTCACAATGGAATAAATACTTAAATGTAAGAGGAAAAACCATAAAACTTCTAGAAAACATAAGCAGTAAACTCTGACATTGGTCTTAGTAATACTTTCTTTCGCCAGGCAAGGACAACAGAAGCAAAAATAAACAAATGAGATTAGCTCAAACTAAAAAGCTTTTACACAGTGAAGGAAACCATCAACAAAATGAAAAGGCAACCCACTGAATGGGAGAAGATATTTGCAAATGATGTACCTGATGAGAGGTAATATCTAAAATATATAAAGGAATCACACAGCTCAACATAAATAAAACCCAACCAGTCTGATTAAAAAATAAGCAGAGGAACTGAATAGGCATTTTTTTCAAAGAAGACATACAGATGGCCAACAGACTCATGAAAAGATGCTAACATCATTAATCATCAGGGAAACACAAATCAAAGCCATAACGAGATATCACCTCATACTTCTCAGAATGACTATTATCAAA
>NW_006289235.1:21115-22720 GCF_000327345.1 Myotis davidii
TTTCCATTTGTGACATGAGTGGACCTAGAGGGTATTATGCTAACTTAAATAAATCCAACAGAGAAGGAAAAATACCATATGATTTCGCTTATATGTGGAATCTAAAAAAAAACCCACCCAAATAGAAACAGACTTATAGATATATACATATAAAGAACAAACTGATGGTTGTTGGAGGAGAGAAGGTGGTGAAAAAAGTAAAGAGGAATAAGAAGTACAAAATTCCAGTTATAAAATAGATAAGTCACAAGGATATAATCTACAGCATACGGAATATAGTCAATACTCTATAATAATAAAAGGGTAATATGCAAATTGACTGAATGGCCGAATAGCAGAATGACCTTCTGGACAATGTTCCTGACAAAGCCAGGGCTGCGAGGGTCAAGGCAGCCAGGGCTACAAAGGCCTACTCTTGCACGAATTCATGCATCAGGCCTCTAGTATCATAATAACATTGTATGGTGAAAGATGGTTACTACATTTACCATGGTGATCACTTCACTAGGTATATAAATGTTGAATAAATATATTATACACCTGAAGCTAATACAATGTATGTGAATGTATGTTAACTACACTCTAATAAAAAATAACAAAGCACTTTATTCTGTTAGCATTTAAGCAAATAAAAGAAGTTTGATTTGTAATTGACTAGATTTTTGGTGATATGTGTTAGAAATAAGGCTGCATTGCCTGAAATGGAAAAGAAGGTATATATTAGGAGGTATTTTGGAAGAAAAAACGAATCAATTTTTTGTGTTGGAACTTGTTTTTTAAAGAAACAAATAGAACTTCTGGCTTTCCAATGTGGAAGTCTGGGAGAATGAAGATATTGCTGATGGAACTATGCAAATTAGAAAGAGGAGGAATGGTATATGTGTCTATGAATTCATTTGGAATATGATAAATTTGACCTAATGGTGAAATGTTTAACTGGAGATATCAGGTATAACCAGTTAGAGAGAAGCAATATGTCTCAGTCATTAAAGGAAAGAAAGGGAAGTAAGAATAAAAGGCAGTAGGGTTGAGCATTAGAAGGTGAGCTGAGAAGGAAGAGCCAAAGGAGTTTAAATGGAATTATTTAAAGAGACAGAAATAATCCAATTTTCTCTGAATTAATAGGCAATATCTGTTTCCTTTTATAAAAAAGCAATACAAGTATAACATCTTTTTGGAAGCACACATCCTGTTTCTACTATTAGACCATAGATCATGATAGCTTAGAACTGGAAGAAATCTTATCTATTGATACACCAGGGTCTATTCTTTAGAACTACCCCAGATGGGGAGAAAATTGCCATCTGCTCCATGAGTAATCATAATCTAGTTTGCAGCAATTCTTCAGTAAAAACATGACAGAGAAAAATTAAATCTATTTTATATTCTCCATGAGGAGAGGGACACATCTTTTCCCCCCTCTATAATCTCCATGACTAGTACAGTATCTGTCATATAGTAGGTGCTCAACTAATGTTAGTTGAATGAATTAATGAATTGACCATTTATTAAAGGATCTTCACCATAACCACTATATTTTGAATGAGCGATTTCTTTTTCAAGATTCCCAACACAAGGTTTGGAAAGACTTTCCCTCCCTCTTTC
>NW_006289235.1:22827-29261 GCF_000327345.1 Myotis davidii
ATCCCCTCCCTCCTTCTCTTCCCACCTTCCTTTCTTTTTGCTAGTTAAAGTCAAAAACAGAAAAGAAGAAAACCATTCGGATCATTGTGCCTACAATACTGGATTAAAAAAAAATTAAGGCAAACCAAGAGCCCACATCTCCTTTATATTTGTTTTATTCAAATTTTTTTAAAATATATTTTATTGATTTTTTACAGAGAGGAGGGGAGAGAGATAGAGAGCTAGAAACATCGATGAGAGAGAAACATTGATCAGCTGCCTCCTGTACACCCCCCACTGGGGATGTGCCTGCAACCCAGGTACATGCCCTTGACCGGAATCGAACCCGGGACCCTCCAGTCCGCAGGCCGATGCTCTATCCACTGAGCCAAACCAGTTTCGGCTATTCAAACTTTTAAGCAATCATATTTAAAGGTGAAGGGGAGCAGAATATACCACCCTAAAATATGCCACTCTGGCACATCGATTATTTTGAATTAAAGTTATTTAAGAAACAAACAGTTGGTACAAGGACATTCTGGCCTCCTTTGACCCCCTGAAAGCAGAAAATGAATCTCCCAGGTGAAAGGTGTCATCTCTGTACCAGTAGGGCGGAAGGAAGGCATCCTTTTCACCAGAGATAGGGAATTCTGGGTCCACAAGGCTATGTAACAAACCTTGTTACTTCCTCATTAATTTACTACCCCAAACCGAAATAAACCCCCTTGTCTTGTTAATTCTTCACAAATTTATTGTTTCTGTGTCTAAAAGGAATAAAAGCTGCCTGCTTTGGTCACTTCTTTGAGTTTTATATTTTTATGGGCTCCTGTGTACATGAAATTAAATTTGTTTTTCTCCTGTTAATGTCTTATGTAAGTTTAATTATTAGATTAGGCATAGAACCTAGAAGGGAAGAAGGAAAAAGTTTTCCTCCCCTACAAAAGCTATGAGGACTATTTATTATTCTCCTTTACTTGCTTATTTCCCATGAGTTCTGTAGGTAGTATACTGTTTGTAGAGATCTTGCTTTTTTCATGCCATTAAGAAATGTTTCCACATTCATTCAAAAAAAGTTATTAGAATGCAAGATCCTCATCCATGAAGATAGGAACCTTGTCTTTCTCATTCACAGTTTAGCATACAGTTCCTAGTACAAAAGAGATGCTCAATAAATATTTGATAAATGGATGAATGGAAAGGCTTCTTGAGTTCCTGTTATCTGTTAGGTACCATGCTAAGTATGATTATGATAGATTTGAAAGTGTAATTTTGGGGAGAATGAATGAGCCATTCATCGAAGTTAATGGTAACACACTTCATTCCTAGCTGTGACTGTTTCCCAAAGATCAGTCCTCTGAGCTTTGAAGGCTGTCTTTTGAAGGCTGTCTTTACTTAATTTTTTTCTTTAAAATTGCTTTGAAAAGTAAAAATGTAAGAAAAGAAGGAATAGAAAGTACAGACAACAACACTGTGGCTCCTAGAAATGATTTCAAATAAATTTATCTACATGGTTGCTACTTAATGTTGTTTTACATTCTCAAGGGTTCCCCTCCCACTTTTTTTTGACCTGTTAATTATTTTTAAGTTTTCATCTTTACTAAAGGTTTAGAAGAGCCAAGGATTCCCTCCTGATGTAGAAATACATTGCTAGACAATGTGATATCTTCCTAGTGTCCAAGTGTTCTTACTGGCACTACATACATAAATTGTGTTTACTCTAGTCTTGGGAAAAGATATAACTGGGCATGTACATTTTGATGTTCTGGCTCTCAGTCTGTCTAGACACTTGATAAATATCCATGGGCATGCAAGAACCAGACTTCACACCTACACTAATGAGCCCATAAAAAATCAACTCTTCTTATGCTGTGATGCTAGTGAATAAACAGTGCACATGCCCACAAATGACTCTCTACAGTCTATACATGAGTTTTTGTCCTGTAATTTTGCAGTTTGTATGGTTTTCTGTATGCATGTGTCTGTGTTGGAAAAGGCCTGCCTTCATAATTCATTCTAGCTTCCAAATCCTTACTGTAACACACTCATAAATACATGCCCAAACATTATCCTGGAAACTCTCCTGAGATTTATTACAGTTTTAGTTAAAATCCTTTCAGCTAGTTGTAATACTTTCCAGTTAAAATCCATTGTGCTTCTAATTTTGATAGCTTTTGAGTTGTGACTGAAAAAAAAAATGGGCTGAGATAAGGTTTGGAATGAGGACTTGTGATAGGTACAGGTCCATGGCAAAACATTCTGGGCTTGTTGGCTGAATTCTCTTTTCCTTGAATTTATTTGTTTTCTTGACATTGAGACATGAGTTAAACAGAGTTTCTTGCATTTGACTCCAAGATAGAGCACAAGAAAGCAACCAGTGCTAACACAGTGCTCACTCTGAGTAGGAGTATAATTATTCGTTGATTTTGGGTGATTTATGGCATGGATGCTAATGTGTGCCATCTGAGACATCATTAATCCACCTCTTTTTACGTTCCTCTCTCAGAGTTTCCCCTTCTATTTTATATTTCTGTGCTGATTCCCTTCCTAATCTCTGACACCTTTTATTATTCCTTTCCTCTCTCCTCCATCCATCCCTTAACTCTCACCTGCCCTTCCCAATTATGTTCCGTTCAACCTACCAGAAAAGCACATAGACTCTGCTGAGGCAAACATGAAGTACCGAAAATGAAGTATCTGTGTATCCTTGCATGACCGGTGAGGCATGATGGCCCCTGCCTAGAACCATCCCAACACTTCTCTAGGAACAATATCAACCCGAAAGCAAAGGAGGACAAACAGCAAGTCCTTTGTCCATAGTTAAGCCTTCAGCTTCCACCTCACTGATCTCTAAAATGCACCTTGAAAGTTTGTTGATTGGTTTTCATGCTCTGCAACTGCCTCATTCTGTGATAATGGAGTCAGGTTACATCAACATTAAGTCGATTTCATAGACTCAAGTACCTTAAGGGTATCATTAATTTTAATTTAGAAAAGCAGCAATCAACTTCATATCCTGCTTCATTTGTCAAAATCTTTACTTTTAGTTACATCTACAGACTTATGAAGAAATGTGATGGGAAGGGAAGAGATCAAAGGAAGCATTTCTTCTGCCTTTTTTTTTTTGGTCTCAAAGATATAAGAGAAAAGTTGAATTACTCTGCTTGGATGATGTAACTTGATGCAAATTTTCTCTTAAAGAATAGATTCCTCTTTAAAAGCTTTCCTAATGTATCTCATGATTTGCAGCAGGAACCAAAGTCAAGTGGCTCTCACCTTGCAACACCATTACATTAAATCATTTACATTTCAGCTCAAGCTATTTATTCCTGAGCTTTATTTATTCCACATTTGGAAGATATCTTTCTCTCCCAAAATTGCTGAAGCCATTGGAGCATTCCTTTCTAGGAGCATTTGGGCCAGAAGTAGCACAATGTTCACAGGGTAATTACGTAATTATGCCTCCTGGTATTAGAACACAAGAGTGTTCCCAAGGACCAGAAGTGGCAATTTGAAAACTCTCAAGGGGATAAAATAGAACTGGTATCATTTAACAGTAAATTCATATTAAAGATGACTGAAGGAGGTTGAAATCTTAAAGGTAAATGAAAAAAGACAAAACAGCAGAAATCAAACATTTTTGTCTCTATCGGGAAATCCTTATATTTTGGGTAATAATACACACTTGCAGATTTTAGGTTCATTCTACTAATCACCTGTGTAATGAGGGTCCGGAGGGAGAATTTGCCGAAGAAGTACACTCCTTAAATCCTATACTATCCTCACAGCATTTCCAAAGTTTCCTGACCTTGACTCCCTTCACAGTCAATTTGACTGCATATCAAAGAACCTTATATGCCAGAAGCTTCTGTTTCAAGTTCCTGGCTCTCCTCCTCCTGGCCAATGAAAAGCGCCTTTCTCTTCTCTTACTGACAAGAGCTGCCAGACCAGTTACCAGCCTGTTCTTTACAAATCAGTAAACTGGAAGATCTCATCTACTGTATTTCCAAATCCTACAACATTCAGTCCTTCTCCCTTTTTTGCATATCAGAAAATGAGGAGAAAGTTAAGTAAGTAAGTACACTTTATGTTTCCTCATAAAGGAGCAATGAACTTCTATTGTTTCTCAGTGAGGATCTGTCAGAACTGGAGGGAAAACTCTGACAGGAATTCACTTCCTCTCAGCTGATAGCCTCTCTCCCTCAGGCTCCTTCCCCTTATTCAGACCCAGCTCTCTCCTTCTCTCCCCTGCCTCCCTCCTTCTTCACTCCACCGCACCCCACCTCAAAGTAGTTTGTAGCTTCCTGAATAGTCACAAGAATTTCTAGAACTATTATACGTAGATATTTTCACCTCAAATCTAAACCAAAGCTATTTTTAAAACATGGATTTATATTGTACAGAAAACCACAGGGACAAGAATTCCAAAATACAATGTGATCTTTTCTAGGAGAAACAAAAGATTGAATTTCTAGGTCATCACGGAAGTAGATATACTTTCTTGAGCAAAAATCTGAGGTACTTTATGAGATTCTTCCTTTCACTAAAGCAAGAAATCCTAAAATCCAACAGGATACGTGCACTGTATGTACCTTGACTTTCTTTTTAATCCTCAAGTGAAACCAAGACAGTAAAGTGTAATAAAAATGCAGATAGCCTCAGGCTTTGTGCCTTAGCAAAGAGAGAAAAAATAAGCTTCTCGACTTAATATGTCTACTGTGAATAATCAGTCACTGCATTTGGGGGATCTTGCTTTATAATATTAATGTATTGCGATGAACTCCATGTTTGTAGTGTGAAAAGAATAAAGGATTTTTCTTTAAAAAATTTTTTTCTCCCCTAATTTCCAAGCCAGATACATGTAAAAGAAATGAAACTGGGGAAGGGGCAATCTCTTGATTTTTAGTAATCTATTTTCTGCATTTTACTTGAAGTTGTCAATAAAGTGTGGGCAAGGTAAGATAAGGGGCCCTAGTCTGTGCAATGATGCAGCTAACATTTGGTTTGGAGGCCTTCTCAGTTCTATTCCCAGATGTTTAACCTGTCCTCAAGTACTGGTTCTTAGCTGATAATAAATATCCCTAGGAAGATCAATGATAGCTCATAACAGGCTTCTAGTACCACAGCTGTATTTGCATTTTAAGCACAACTTTAATTAAATAATTAAGCAACCAATTACTCAAATACTTATTGAGTGCTCATAATGTACTTTGCTACAAGAGGAAGGAGAAAAATACAAATAAGAAAACAACGAACCTATCTTTAATGAATTTGTGGATTAGATATTTACAAATAGGCATAGTAAAGTAGCACAGGAAAGATTTTAATGTAGGACATACATTCTCTGACTTTGTTATCTGTGGGGAGCTCTTTGGGTCCCTACCTATTGCTGGGGAAGTGGTGTTCTTGTGATGTCACAAGAAAAGGATTTTTCTAAGACTCCCATGGGAGAATGAGTAGCATTTATTTGCATGGGATTAGACCCCTGAGTTTTCCAAGGTCCCATTCCCTTTCCTCCTGCCAAGGAAGAAGTCCAGCTGTGCCTTTAACTGGGCTAGGATTAAAATTGTTGCCCAGAGTTTCCATCCCATGTTGGAGCAGTCCAATCCAGCACCAGGCTAGCTTAGTTTGTGTTCCTAGCTGCAGTCCATCAGTCCAATGCATATGTGATCTATATGGCTATGGGCCATGTGGCTATGGAGGAAACACCGGCAGGAGAAAAGCCAAAGGAAAAAGAGAGTCAAGTGCCAAGTGCCAAGAGCCAAGAGCCAAGAGAGAATTCGCTTGTCTGGGAGATTATGTATCCCCCAACTTTCGTGGGTTGGCAGTGGCCCCATTCTCTCTGGCCAGTGATCTCTGTTCTAGGCTGGACTGACACACACCTTCCCTACGTCACCCTGACTTTACTGTGCATGCATCCATCTCCCCTTTGTCTAGTCCCTTCCCTCAGTAATCTGCAGGA
The DNA here is from genome assembly GCF_000327345.1 of Myotis davidii. Classification (NCBI taxonomy): domain Eukaryota; kingdom Metazoa; phylum Chordata; class Mammalia; order Chiroptera; family Vespertilionidae; genus Myotis; species Myotis davidii. Next base: position 28,766 of record NW_006289235.1, read on the forward strand.
AATGGACCAGTGGTTCCCTGAGGAGTGCAAAGTTGCAGCCTCCTGGTGAAGCTGCCAGGATGACCATACTTACAATGTCTGGCCTCCCTTTGCTTCTTTCCTATTATTAATGACTAGCTAATTACAATGGTAACAATTTGATAGGACATCACAACTACCTGAGAAGTTTTAAAAGAATACACATTCTCTTGCCCAGCTGGTGTGGCTCAGTTGGTTAAGCATTATCCAGTGCCAGGAGTTTGCCAGTTTGATTCTCGGTCAGGTCACATGCCTGGGTTGCATGCTTGATCCCCAGTATGGGGTGTGCAGGAGTCACTGGATCAATGATTTTCTATCATCATTGATGTTTTTATATCTCTCTCTCCCCCTCTCCCTTCCTCTCTCTGAAGTCAATAAAAACATGTTAAAAATATACATTCTTGGCTCAACTTTAGAATTTTTGACTTAGTCCACTTGGAACTGGGCTTGAGAATTTGTACTTTTTTTAAAGTCCCCC
>NW_006289235.1:29293-31284 GCF_000327345.1 Myotis davidii
CCCCCCCCCCGATGATTTTGACATATAGTCTGTTTTTGGAACCACTGAAGTGTAAAGGCTACCAGTTTTATGGATCAGGAAGACTTGAGTTGGAATCCCTTACTGGCTTTCTGATCTTCAGCATTTTATATAATAGTCTATGAGCCTAAGTTTCCTAATAGAAATAACAACAGTGACAACAGTAATAATAGATAACATTTATAGAGCATTTACTGTATTCTAAGTGCTGTTTTAAGAGCTTTATGGATATAAAAAGTAAGCTTGATGAGAGCAGGCTCTGTGTATGTCATTTACCACTGTATCCCCAGTGCCTGTCTCATAGCAGGCATCCAACTAAATAGTTGAAAGAATGAACAACCCTATAAGAAGTGTTTCTATTATGACCATTTTATAGATGAGAAAACTGATGCACATAGAATGGGATGTTGTCAAGGGGACGGATGAGGAGTTTACATTCTGGCACTCAGTAGGCACTCCCTTCTTTTTCCTGAGAAAACTGTGCTAAAAGTGTTCAAAGAAGCATACATGGCTCTTAGGGTTATAGATTATCTGGATCAAATTAATGGAAGAGGTTGCTTTTAAGCTGGGCCTTCAAAGTTGGGTAAGATTTTGATGACAAAAACAGAAGAAACATTCTGTGTGGCAAGAACAGAATGAACAATTGTTTTTGGTACTAGTAAAGTATATACAGGGGAGAGCTGAATAAGATCAGGCTAGAAAAGTAGCTTGGAGTCAAATCATAGCAGTACTTGTCTGTCAGGTTTAAGACTAAAGACTTCATTTAGTTGTTCATGAAAAAGCATTCAAATGTTTTAAAAAATAATTGAATATTTTAACATTTTAATTTTATTTATTTTTAATACATTCACATGATAAAATTCAAGAAGAACAAAAGACAAATTTTGAAAAATGAGTCCCCTTTCACCATTTTCTTTTAGCCATCCTGCTTTTCACCCAGGTGGCAACTACTACTAACATTTTATATTCTACATTAATTTTTTAAAATAAAGAAATATCTGCCGAAGCCGGTTTGGCTCAGTGGATAGAGCGTCGGCCTGCGGACTGAAGGGTCCCAGGTTCGATTCCGGTCAAGGCATGTACTTGGGTTGCGGGCACATCCCCAGTAGGGGGTGTGCAGGAGGCAGCTGATCGATGTTTCTCTCTCAATGTTTCTGACTCTCTATCTCTCTCCCTTCCTCTCTGTAAAAAATCAATAAAATATATTTTAAAAAAATAAAATAAAATAAAGAAATATCATGGTCAGAGTGGTGTTGTAGGATGAACTAAAGCATGGAGAAAGTGAAGAAAGGATAAACTGCTGGAAAAAAACAAAAACAGAGAGTTGGTATTGTGGATGAAAGGGGCCGAATGCTAACTTGACAAGCTCAGGTTCAAAGTCCCTCACATCATTCATCCTGATGGTTAGCAAGATTTTTACTATGGCTTGGACAGAAGTACTGTATTTTACTAAAAAATAAGTAAGACCTGTAAAGTAGTTAACAGCATTTGCTACAAGATGAGCACTGAAGCTGTTACTTATCTGTGTTAAAAGGTGGGTGTCAGAGCAAAATAGGAGTGGGTGAATTTGGCAGACATATCTCTGGGGATAGTCCTATATCTAATTTACCTCTTTTGTAATAAAGTAGAGGCCCAGTGCAGGAAATTCGTGCACTGTGAGGGGGGTTGGGGCTCAGCCCAGCCTGAGACATCACATAGTCCTGGGACTCCTCAGGCGATGTCCGCCTGCTGGTTTAGGCCTGCTCCCCTGAAATCAGGCCTAAGCTGGCAGTCGGGCATCCCTCTTGCAGTCCCAGATTCCTCACTCCTTACCATCTGCCTGCTCACTTCTCCTTACTGATTGGCTCCCTGAATCTGCCCCCTGGTAGGGAGGGACCATGGGAGGGCTCCAGGGTGTGTCTGGCCTGTCTCACTCAGTCCTGATTGGCCAGACCCCAGCAGTAAGCTAACCTACGCGTGAGAGTGTCTACCCC
>NW_006289235.1:32733-40133 GCF_000327345.1 Myotis davidii
GGCAAGGCAGGCGGGGAACGTTGTAGTCCTCCGTCACTGAAGCAAGCAAGCCTCATGTTCACTTCAAGCTGCCTGGCTGCTGGCCTCTATCTTGGCTCGCAGTGAATTTTCGTATCGCCCTGATTAGCCAATGGGAAGGGTAGCGGTAGTACGCCAATTACCATGTTTCCCTTTTATTAGATAGGATACTCTAATTGGCCAATTGGGGATAGCTAGGCAATTTCTACTCTTTAGCAAGACCTAAACAAGTCTAGAGTGGAGAGTAAAAGAAATGAGCTCAAGAATCAATGATTCCCTAAGTGTTTTCAAGTGCTATTATATACATTGTACAGTGCATTCACCTTGTGGAGGTGGCAAGGATGGAACATGAATAATTCCCACTCTCAAGAACCTTGTATCTTATGGAAGAGGATGGCACCTGGGACAAATGAGATGCTCTTTAAATATTAGTCTCTTTGTTACCAACCAATAACAGCATTATGGATTTCTAGAAGTGAGAAAGCAATGAGGCCTGGGGCAATCTGGGAGGTTTTGGGAAGGAGTGACATAGAACATCATAGACTTGGACAGACCTAGAGTCTATGTCGCTTAGTATATCTCATGTTCATTGATGAATGTTTTTTGAACAGGCATTTTATTTTTAAAAAATATCTTTATTCCCTCTTGACCCCTTCAAGCCCGCACCCATCCTCCACCCCAGACTTCACTACACTATTGTCTGTGTCCATGGGTTATGCATAGATGCATATAAATTCTTTGATTAATCTCTTCCCCAGTCCCATCCCTTCCCTCTGAGATTCCATAGTCTGTTCCATGCGTCTATGTCTCGGAATCAATTTTGTTCATCAGTTAATTTTGTTCATTCAATTCCACATATGAGTGAGATCAGATGATACTTGTCTTTCTCTGACTGGCTTATTTCACTTAGCATAATGCTTCCCAGGTTCCTCCATGCTATCTCTTAAGAGAAGAATCTCTTATCCTTTGAACAGGCATTTCATATACCATAATGACACTATCTTAATGGATTAGATTTTCTTGAGATTCTGAATAGTATCACTTAAATACTGCTTATTTTTTCTTTTATTTTGGTAAGCAGTAATTCACCATTATCTCTCCTATCTTCCAACCATTTCACATTTGTTTGCAAAGAGATTTCAAAAATAGTGATTACAGTGGTTTTCTTTCTGGCCTTTTCCTCACTATGTCATAATTGACTTTTTAATGGTTATGTGAATATAGATAGTTGGATATGAAAGCACTGAATGGTTTTGTGTTTAGCTCAAAATAGTGGATTTTGTATGAGTAAAGAGCTGTTATCACTACCACTCCTACTTGAAAATGATTTCATTGTACTGATAAACTTTCTTCTAGACTTTTCCAAAGTAATGTTAAACCTCATACATAGAACTTTGAACAGCTAGTCCTTGATCTAGGGTTGAATACACATTTCACATCTTGGAGAAAACTTTGTTGTTGTTGCTAGTTGATCTCTTTATACCTTAAGGCATTAACCAGTCTTTTTATTTTCCTAGCAGCAGTTCTGGACCTAAATTCCCTGAAGGGTAAAGTATTCATTGGATGGTTCAAAATGTATAGTGTTAAAAGTTTGCTTTTGTTGTGTTTTATTTTTAATAGAAATCTAAAAAAAAATGTCCTTGCATGTGATGGTATGCTGCAGTAAATTTTTACTCAAATTTTGAACTTATCATTTTTCAGTCTGAGCTGTCACTGAATTAAACTTTATAATATATAAAAGAGAAAGAATACATCAGAGTAAACTTCCAGAGTAAACAAATCTATAGTCCAGGGATAATTAAAAAGATTAGAAACAAACTAGTACTTTGGAAATAACACTTTCATAAGGCAATTTATATGCTAAATGCAGATGGTTCTTAACTAGTCACCAAATCAATGCCTATAAGGACTTGAAATACAAAAGAATTTATTAGTTAATTCTAATTAATATTTGTGTTAGAAACATAATTTTCTAAAAATCCAGGATTTAGATAATTCAATGTAGTCTTTCTGTCCAAAAGTTAAATGAGTTGGATGGAATCTCAATAACAAGTATTGATAAATGCAAATGAGAACAAAAACCTCATTATTAAGAATTTATCAAAATGCCCAGCTGGTGTGGGTTGGTGTTTGAGCATCCCCCTCATGAACCAAGAGGTCCCTGGTTTGATTCCCAGTCAGGGCACATGCCTGGATTGTAGGTTCAATACCCAGTAGGGGACGAGCAGAAAGCAGCTGATTGATGTTTCTCTTTCATCATTGATGTTTCTATCTTTCTATCCCTTTCCCTTCCTCTCTCTCTCTCTCAAAAAAAAATCAATAAATAATATTTTTAAAAAAGAACTTATCAGAGACAAAAGGTTTTTGTGACCTTTCTCAGTACATATGTGGCATATAAGATGTGTATCTTTATCTATAGAGCAGATTTTCTCAACTTTGGTGCTATTGACATTTTGGCCTGAATAATTTTTTGTTGTTCTGTCCTGTGCATTAGAAAGTGTCTAGCAGCATCCCTGACCTCTACGAACTAGATGCCAGTAACACTGCCTCCCCAATTGTGACAACCAAAAATATATCCAAACATTACCATGTGTCCTGGGGGACAAAATATGCCCCTTGTTGAGAATTCCTGGTCTATATTAACCTCCAATCTCTACTTTATATAGGTGATATCAATGTTTAAGACCTGAGTTCCATTATATGACTCTAATAGAGAAGAAAAATTAACAGTCCCAAGTTATATATAGACTATCTCCAGGTCTGCACAATTCAGGACCCCTCTAATTGGCGATCTGTGCTCCAGAATTCCTCATTGGGCTGACACAGACTTCATAAGATCTGCATTGTGATCTAATGGCTCCTCCTGCCCCATACTGCTTCTGCCCCTTTTCTTCACAGGTGCTATTTTATTTTATTTTTTAATTTTTTTAATTGATTCAGGTATTACATCACACGTGTTATTCTTAAATAAATCTGTCTTGGCATCTGCTTCCTAGAGGACCTAACCCGCAACATCAACCAACCAACCAACCAACCAACCAACCAACCAACCAATTAGAGCATTGCATTCACTTAGCTTAGATGAGCACACAACTCCATTTGGGCCATTGGGAGTAGCTCTCTCTTTTCTGCTAGGGATGTTGAGGATGTCAAGAGATTAACAAGTGGACCTGCAGCAGTGTGCCTGCCCGAAAATGGCCATCACCATCCTGTTTTTTCTTGACTAATTTGAGTTGCGTTTTCTGTCATAGCCAACAGTCTAACCTAACATACTTTATAATAAAGGGGAAACTACAGAAACATTTAAGAAATTAACACTGAGCCTAGAAGTTGTTTAAATAAACTCATTACAGTAACTATTAAAAGCTAGGCATCCAAGTTGCTAAAGGATTACAAAGCATCCTGCCTTCTTAAATTTAAAGACACTTCATTAAAAGGAGGGTGGGGGAGAATTATATCTATTACGGGCATACTTCATTTAATTGAGTTTCACTTTATTGAGTTTCACTTTATTGTGCTTCACAGATGTTGATTTTTTTTACATATAGTAGGCAAGACCTTCCACTAGCAAAAGATTATGATTTGCTTTATTGTGATACTTGCTTTATTGTGGTGGTCTGGAATCAAACCAGCAAAATCTCTGAGGTGTGCCTGTATGTTACCAACTACTGTATTCATTGTCTGAAAATGTTCTCCAATCTTATCATGGAGAAATAGCAGCTACAGAATACTAGATAGTAACTGCCACATGGGCGTCAATGTTAGCTTCTAGTATTTCTTATCATGCAACTTTATGCAAACTTGGGTGAACTACCCAACACATGCCACTCCTTCCTATTTCCCATCCCTTGTTGCTAATATTAGGAACAGAAAATATTTACAAGTGTATAATATTTCATTTAAACCAAGCATGTCAAACTCGAGGCCCATGGGCCACATGTGGCCCACAATGAATATTTCTGCGGCCCAGCCAATATAACGATATGTAAGGAACATTTTAATAAAAATTTCATAACTTAATTTTTACAATATTCTGTTATACATAATTATTAATAATGAACTACAATGTTCGCTAGTGACTGATTACTGTAATTGTGTTGTATTCATTTCCCTAACGCACCTTACACGCAGGCGCATCATTTCTCTCCACTAATACTAGCAGCAAATATTTTAGCAGCCAAATTGCCACATCATTAGTCTTGGACTGACTTGTTTAGTGTGCGCAACGGGAAATATTTTGCTTTCAGAGAACAAGAAAAATAGGTTTGTTTGTGTTACACTTATTAATTTGTGCAGCTATTCAGTGTCTGGTAAGTTAATATTCAAGAAAAATATTAATTTTTATTGAAATGTTCTATTATTTTATGTTAACGATGACTCATTTATCTCAGCCCTTTGTATTAAGTATGTCTCTATTGAAATAAACCTACGTTTCTGTGAAAATTGAAGCTTTTGTTTTTTTGCGCCCACATAAACCTCAACCTTGTTTATTTGGTCCCAGTGAGCCTTTGAGTTTGACATGCTTGATTTACACCAATCTCTCATACTTAGACTATTTCAACAACATGTGTGCATTTACGACTGTGAAGTATGTCCATTTCAGTGCTTTTTTTAAAGAAAGATTTGTTTAAAAACTCAGAGCCATATTTCTCCAAGTTTTTTATTTATTTATTAAATTTATTTAAAATATATTTTTATTGATTTCAGAGAGGAAGAGAGAGGGAGAGAGAGTTAGAAACATCAATGATGAGAGATAATCATGGATTGGCTGCCTCTTGCATACCCCCCACTGGGGATCGAGGCCTCAACCCAGGCATGTGCCCTAACTGGGAATCGAACTGTGACCTTCTGGTTCATAGGTCCATGCCCAACCATTGAGCCATGCAGGCTGGGCTCGTCACGTTTTTTAAAAGGTTCATTTGCAAAAAGCAGTATTGGCTGGAGCTGCTGGGGATCATTAGTGGGAGCTGGATCTTCAATGCAGTTTCTGAGTTTAGGGAGAGGTACTTGGACACTTTAGCTAAGCTGCTGAACACCTGGGATTTGGTCATTTTAAAAGGTATTAGTTTTCTGTTTGTTTAGATTCCACATATAAGTGATATATAGTATTTGTCTTTCTCTGTCTGACATCTCACTCAGCATCATGTTCTCAAGGTCCATCTATGTTGTCGCAAGTGCAGGATTTCTTTCTCATGACTGAATAACATCCCATAAGAGGATGCGGGAATGGGAGGGTGTTGTTTAAGGGGACACGTGTGCACCTAGTAGATAAATATGTTCTCTCCTCATGTACAACACAGTGGTTACAAACAACAAAACTGTATTATAAACATTACACTTGTTAAGAGACAAGATTTTAATTGTTCTCACCACTAGAAGGAAAGATCACATGATGTGCTAGAGTTGGTACCGAATGCTACTATGGCAATCACATTGAAATATATATTTTTATTTATCTAGACCTTAAACTTACACAATGTTGTATGTCAAATATAACTCAATAAAAAGGAAAAAGAGGGTGTTCATTGTTGACAGATCATAATAGATATACTCAATGTCTTTAAAAAAATACCCTTTTAAGAGATTTCTATTAGGGACTCCCTATTAAAATGAGGGCTTGTGCAGTTGCTTTTTTTACTCTGTCTAGGAGAAGGTGCCTCACATTTTCTAACATTGTTTCCACCAATAATTGTCTGCCATGACACCAACAGAGTCCTCGCCTCTTGGCTGGAGAGCTTGGCGTCTTGGTCACCTCTTCTGTTGTGTTAGAGACCGCAGTGACACACGTGGTTGAATGAGGCCACCCACATCACTTGTCTGGGTCTCAATCAATTAAGGAGGAACATATGCCCAGTTTCTCTCAGATTGGGAAAGTACAGGGAAAAAAAAAAGCCATGCAACAGAAATGCCACCCAGTTGTGCGGGGATTTGCTATTATCTAGCAGTTGCACAACAATACGTATATGTTTCACATCCCTTTACAGTTACTAATTACTGCCAGTCACTCTGTTAAGAAAAAAAAATATACAGGATTCTAGATGGATTTTGAACATAGAGATTCCTCAATGTGACTTTCCCCCCCAAATGCCTGTGACCAATAGGCTTTCTGAATCGGATTTTAATTGCAAAAGGACCAAGTCTGGGCTTCTGTTTCTTTAGATGATAATCATATCACTTTAAAAGCTGGTCTGGGTCCTGGATTTCGAAGGCTATGTTCCACTGAGGATACAAACTGCAGGGACAGGAACAGAATGATCTGAGCAGAGGAAGGGAGAACAGTGGTGTCTCTGAGACCCCAGGATGTAGCTCTGAACCACTGTGGAACTCATTGGAAGGGGATTAGGAGAATATCACTGGGCAGAGAGCCATTCTGTTATTCTTGAGGCTACCCCATCCCCCTCATATAAAGTAGAGAACAAAGTAGAAGGGGAAGTCTGGAGTTGGCAGAAGTGAAAGGAGCTCAAAATGGCTTAAACATTTTTAGGGACTCCCACTTTGTCTTGATAAAGACAATGAAATTCTTTGCTGTTCACTCATTCCCCTTAGAAGCCTCTCACCTTCATTTTAACTGTTTGCTTTTAATATGTATAACAATCATCACACTTCCCCTTCAATGTCCTTTTGCAATGTTTTTTTTTTTGTATTTCAATGTATTCTTATCTCTCCTTGATTATTTTTCTTCTATTCTAAGACACTTTTCTCCTCTCTTAATGCTTTATTTAATGTTTCCCATTCTGTTACAGCATAACTGCCACCTTTCAGTATCTCTATCTCTAAATTAGGGGGTCTCGCTTCCTTTTCTATGCAGCATCCTCTCTTCAGCATGATGGCTTCACTTTTCTCTATTGTACTCTCTTTTGTGATTGGCCAATAGTAAAATGAAACTTACTAGAATCCAATTCTAAAAGCACTTTAGAAGGATGGAACCTTATCATTTACTCCCTGAATCACTATCATCAGTATAGTTGGCACGGAACGGTATTCCATTCTGGGGCTCATTGGGTAAGTATGAGTTCAACCTGACAGACATAAAATAACTGGGGGGGGGAGAATTTTTGTTCCTCTCCTCCCATATCGCTCAGAACTTTATGACTGACCTTGCTTCTTTATTTCTAATTATGCCCTGTGGAAAATTAACATATTTTCCATTTATATAGTACAGTGCTTCAGATTTTCCTGGGCCTCTTCTGAAAAGCAGTATAATTTCATTTTCATTTTTCAGGCAATACAATTTAACTTTGGAAATTAAAATACAAGGAAGGATTCCACATTTCTGGAGAACCTAGTATTTTCTGTCTTCCAGAAGACTAAAATTGGATCCCGTTTTAATGTCTCTCCCTGCAACATAAGTTCCATGTAATGAGAATGTTTCCATGTTCCTG